>NC_091159.1:23488344-23608344 GCF_040958095.1 Procambarus clarkii
TCGAACACCTTTTGTGCGTATTCCAAATATATTATGACACCGACGTAGTAGTTCAATTAGTATGCAACAAGGATGTGTTGAATGGTTACCCACATCTCTGTTAAGACAATGTTGCCCCAGACATGCAGGTTTTGATAGAGAAAGACAAAGATTCAGCCCGCTATCAGACTACCAACTTTCACATGCCTGTACGCCCAGTGTGACACGTTATCAGTTGTTTAGGGCTGAGACCTGTGTGTACGGCCAGAACAAACCGTCCGCCAGCCTGCGACGCAGTCGTTGCTAGGATTAGGCTACAGGTTGAATTGAAATTGAAGTAAGTTTATTGAGGTAAAATACACACCAAGGGATGAGGTAGCTCAAGCTATTTTCACCCTGTTCAGCACATCGCGTTAATACATACATTGATACACATCACAAGCAATAAACGTATTACCGATCATTCTGAGAGTTAAACATATACTTTTCCTTAGGCTACAGGTGAGCTGGAATTAGGGCATGATCTTAAGTGAACAGGGGCATCAGTAGTGAAAAAAACTGTGCCCATTTGTTTCCGCCGCGGATCAAACCCGTAACCCTTAGGACTAGGAACGCCGAGCGCTGTCCACTCAGCCGTCATGCCCTCACGCTGGGTAGTGGAGGCAAGTGAAGGCATATATGGCCTTGCATGACTAACCATGCTGTGATCTGGGGGACTATGGCATCACGTAGACGCACTTTGTAACCCTTCATGTAGTCTAGGGCGGCCGCATGAATACTGATGCCTCTAGGTTAAAATAATAAGTTTAATTGTAATGCAGTTTCATAATATTACTCAAACCACATTCCTGACTCATAGCGTCATCCTCCTGCAGTACCTGCAGTTGACCACACACGCACAGGGGCTGGTGGCTGAGCGGACAGCACACTGGACGCGTGAGCCTGTCGCGTCGGGTTCGATTCCGGGCGCCGGCGAGAAACAATGGGCAGAGTTTTTCACCCTTATGCCCCTGTTACCTAGCAGTAAATAGGTACCTGGGAGTTAGTCAACTGTCACGGGCTGCTTCCTGGGGTGTGTGGTGTGGGAAAAAAATTTAGTAACAGTTGATTGATAGTTGAGAGGCGGGCCGAAAGAGCAGAGCTCAACCCCCACAAGCACAACTAACTGAACACAACTAGGTGAACACACCTAGTTGTCATATAAGCATTATATGACACAGAGTGCTGGGAAGACGGGACACCACAAGCGTAGCTCTCATCCTGTAACTACACTTAGATAATTACACCCCCCCCCATGCACTCGCTCAGACCCCCCCCCCCCCGTACACCCGTGACGCCGCCAGAGGTTCCAATAATTGTCTCAGGAAAGCGGTGTGACTGAAACCTTAATTAACTAAATTTTTATACATTTTTAAAAATTGTAGAATTTTTCTATTTTTAACTATGACCTTGTGGAGGGGTCCCCCCACGTGTAGCGCTGCCTGCTGAGGTTGTTGATAGTGGTTTCCGTTCTTGTGGCTCTGTGTTCTCTACCCCTGTGTTCTGTGGTGGTGTTCTGGGGGAGCTGGTGTCCCCCCGTGTTCTGTGGTGGTGTTCACGAGCGTATCTTGTGCTTGGCAAGGTACGGGCTCCATGCTGGGGCCGCATACTCCAGGATTGGTCTTACATATGTGGTATACAAGGTTCTGAATGATTCCTTACACAGGTTCCTGAAGGCGATCCTGATGTTAGCCAGCCTCGCATACGCCGCTGATATTCTCTTGATGTGTGTGGTGTGTGTACACGTACGTACATATATTGTGCGAGGAGAATATGTTGCGCTTACCAACTTCAGAATCCCTTTTAATTATATGGTTGATGAAACACTATAGAAACTGTTCTTTAGTATTTGAGCATCTTCCAGTTGAAAGATGCAAAGATGTCTTTGCATCTTGCAAAGACTTTTTTTGAGACCAAAATTGGAATATACAACAGTTGTGTGGTGGTCATATTTCAAGCAGCACATCAGTAAACTGGAAAAGGTGCAAAGGCACGCTAGAAAAGGGCTTCCGGAACCCAGAACAGTAGTAGTTATGAAGAGAAGCTACAAGTGTTAAATATGCCAAAACTAGACGATAGTAGAAAAAGGTGATATGATCCTCGCGTAAATAATGACCTGAATCTACCAAATTGACAATCTGAATTCCTGAAATCAGTAACCTCAAGAATAAGGATACACATTCAAGCTAAGGAAACAAAGGTGCCGAAAAAGTATTTTTTTTTTGTAAATAGAATGATAGACGGTTGGAACAAGTAAAGTGACAGTATTGGAGGCCAAAACCGTCAGTAGCTTCAAGCGTCATACGACAAAGAGTACTGGGAAGACGGGACACCACGAGCTTCTCTAGTTCCTGTAACTACACTTACCTAATTATACTTTAGGTTTGTACAGAGGTAATCAATCGTACATTGCGCCTAAGATTGCTTGTAATAAGCCTAGGTGAGGACAGGTAGTTACTGGTTTGGTTATTGCAGTTTTATTAATGTTCTTTATAATAGTACAAACTAGGCGTTTTAACATTACAGCATTTTTGTATTACCCATTTTAGTGTATGTATTGGATACTATCAATTATATGCAGGCGATGAGTCACAATACCGTGGCTGAAGTATGTTGACCAGACCACACATTATAGAAGGTGAAGGGACGACGACGTTTCGGTCCGTCCTGGACCATTGTCAAGTAGATTGTGAGAATGGACTTGAGAATGGTCCAGGACGGACCGAAACGTCGTCGTCCCTTCACCTTTTAGTGTGTGGTCTGGTCAATATCAATTATAGTAACATGATTCGTCCACATCAGCTCTGGCCCTCACATACGTGTGATGATTGGTAAATTGAAGCAGGTGAGATCACTAATCAATTACCTGTGAGAGATAATTAATTGTCGCACGTGTTGCAGGTGACGTGAAGGTAAGCACCACGGTGGAGACCTCGCTGACGCCCAGCGTGGGAGTGCCAGGGACCTCCGATGCCTGGGGCACCGCCACCAGCAACAGCGTGTGCGTCAGTGGAGGCCCGAGCTCCTCCAGCGGCGACATGAGTGTGGGAGAGGCCGAGGAGCGCCTCTTGAGGAGTGTAGTGAGGGGCTCCTCCTCCTACAGCAGGTTCATGACGCTCCACAGACGTCGGCGACGCAAGCCCCCCACGCGACTCCTGGAGCAGCCTCATCGGGCCCTTCTGGACGACCTCTATCACGGACCCACTCAAGTGAGTATAACTTGTTTTATTCTTATTACCGTTGAAAAACAAATATATAAGTGTTGCATGTGTTAAAGTGGTTCATCCACTAGCACTGGTTGGTACAGCGACAGCCTCGCTTCTTGCAAGCCAGCGTTCGATCACATAGTCCAATTGGTTGGGCATAGCCTGGCCTCAGGCCGGGCTCGGAGTAGAAGAACTCCTAGAACCATCTCCAGGTATGTTCCAGGATTCAGAGACGACATAACAGGCACCATAACTAAAATATTGGGATCGTCTCAAAGCTCTCTAAATGTACTCACTAGAAAGGAGACAGGAGATATCAAATATACAGGTGGAGAATACTAGAGGGCCATGACCCAAATCTACACAGTAAAATAACAACATACTGGAGTGAATGATACGGAAGAAAATACATAATAAAACAAGTGAAGAGCAGGGGTGCCATAAGCACAATCGGACAACACTGTATAAACATCAGAGGTTCAAGGTTGTTCAACATCCTCCCAGCGAGTATAAGAAATATTGCCATAGGGGGGTAGAAATAGCCTAAGCTACTCTATCCCTTTGAGATGTATTTATTGCTTATCTCAATAAACATACTTGAACTTGAACTTGCCATAACTGGGTACCTTCTTGAAGAAAACTATCTAGTTTTCTCTTGAAGTGCTGGACCAACCGTGCTGTGGTTGATATGTGGGCCTGCAGGTTGCTCCAAGCAACAGCTGTTGGACTACGCTCTCACAAGTAGAGCCTGGCCAAGGGCTGGGCTTGGAGAACAACAACTCGCATTCTCAAGACAATGGTCCAGGACGGACCGAAACGTCGTCGTCCCTTCACGTTCTAGTGTGTGATCTGGTCAACATTCTTCAGCCATGTTATTGTGACTCATCGCCTGCAACTCGCAGAACACCATCAAGCAGGTATAACATGGGAGGACCAAGAATAGTAGTAGTGGTGATGTATAACCCTTCACTAAATGACAGTAAACCCAGGGATGAAAGAACCAACATAGCAGTTACTACTATACTGTAATTGAAAGGGCAGCCTCTGTTGCCTGTAGAAATAGATCTTGTCTGCTTATCATGAGAAACTTCAACCCTGGAAAGATAGACTGGGAGAACAAATGACCACTGCTGATGCAGAAACACAAGTTAAACTATTGAACGTGGCAACAAGAAACGTTTTAGGACAGGGGACCCGCAAGGATGAACCAGCAAGACTTGACTTGGCATTCACTTTAAATGATTCAGACAAACCTTCGAAGCCCCCATGGGAATGTGTAATAACAGTATATTGATGTTAGTGTATCTGGTAGAAGTAGGGATTGCTTACTCAAGGAAAGGACCAGAATACACAAGGCTGTCATACCGAAAGGGAAACTAGGAGGAAATGTGAAAATTCCTAATGAAAATACCATCGGTAACAGAGCTCTGAGAAAAGGGTGCATAGACATGATTGCTGGAACAATCGTGGACATCTTCAAGAGGAACCTAGATGTTTTTGGATTGCCAGAAATCCTTTGACACAGTACCCCATAAGTCACTAATGCATAAGTTGGAGATGCAGGCAGGAGTAACAGGGAAGGTACTCCAGTGGGTAAGGGAGTACCCAAGCAGCAGAATATAGGGAGTCTCATTGAGGGGGTGAGGTCTCCAAGTGGAGTCCCATAGGGGTCAGTCCTTGGAGCTATCCTATTTGATATATGTAAACGATCTTCCAGAACAGAATAACTCATTCCTTTTAATGTTTGCTGATGATGCAAAAATCATCAGGAGGATTTGATGATGCAAAAATTATGAGGAGGATTAAGACAGAGGAAGATAGCAAGAGGCTACAAGATGACATGGACAAACTGAAGGAATGATCTAACAAATGGCTTCCACAGTTTAACTCCAGGAATGTAAAGTAATGAAGCTAGGTGGAGGGAGCAGGATGCCAGACACTAGGTACCCAATAGACAAAGTCCTTCATAAACAGACAAGGATCTAGTTAATATCACACTGAACCTGTCTCCTGAAGCCCACCTAAAAAGCATATTGGTGGCATATAGGAATCTGGCTAACATCTGAACTGCTTTCAGAAATTTGTGTAAATAATCATTTGGAACCTTGTATGCCACATATGTCAGACTGATCTTAGAATATGTGGCTCCAGCATGATCCATATCTTGTCAAGGGTGAAACAAAGAAGGTGGTTCAAAGGTATGCCACTAGACTAGTCCTAGAACAAAGAGGTAAGAGTTAAAAGGAAAGGCTTACGTGAATTGTACCTCGTGTCACTGGAAGATTGAAGAGTTTGGGGAGACGTGATAACTGCATACAAAATTCCCAGGGGAATAGACAGTAGATGCACATTGTTTAACACAGGTGGCACTTGCACAAGGGGACACAGGTGGAAACTGAGTACCCAAATGAGCCACAGGGACGTTAGAAAGAACATTTTCACTGTCATAGTAGTTAAAAGATGGAATGCATTAGGCAATGATGTGGTGGAGGCTGACTCCATACACAGTTTTAAATGTAGATATGATAGAGCCCAATAGTCTTAGGAACCTGTACACCAATTGATTGATGGTTGTACCTGTACACCAGTTGATTGCATTACACTAGTATGCTTATCTCTTTTTGCAAATGTTTATATACTGTAATATGATTTTTTAATTACTTTGTGCAATTACAAATAATTTTGGATACAATGAAATCACAAGAATGTAATGTGTGTGTATATTTATGTATGTATGTAAGTAATTCTGGTTAAGATACTTTTAGCCCATCATGGTCCAATCAGTAGTGAATGTGCCTGAAGAGTTTTAAGAATACCATTATATTGTTTTTCCCTGTATTTGTTATTCTAGGCTTCATATTGAAGCTTTATGGTTTTCAGTGTGTGCTGTCACAAGTTGGCGTGTGGGGCTTCAATGCCTTTGCCCTGGACAGTGTGTGTGGCGGGCGCCCTGTATCAGTGCTGTGCGTCTACCTTCTACACAAATATGGTCTTATACAGCATTTTAATTTTGACACAGTCACAGTCTGGAAATGCTTTAGTAAGTATTTAAACCTTCATGTACCTGTGTCCTGTATTCATATTTATTTTTTATTTTTACTGTTGTACATATATTAATGCAGAGACTTTAATAATAGAGGTCACACTGCTTTAGTATACACCTGCCGAACACACAACAAAACTACGACATTTCTGCAACGTTTGAACAAGTTGTAAGAAATTTCTGACACGTAAAAAGCTTTATAACAAGATGTAACAACTTTGTTACGAGTTGTAATAAGGTAACAATAGGGACCATTATGTTGGTCTGTACACGTCCCGGTAGGACGTTGCTTTGTGAAAGGTAGTGACATGCACCGAAGAGAAATTACCTGTATTAACTGTTTTAAAATTTATTACAAGAGGACAAATACAGAAAACGTTTAAATTTGTGCCGATATATACTACTAAAAGCATTGTAATAAATAAATTAAAAAAATACGTAAATGAAATATGGATATACCTATGCCGAGTTGGCTAATTAAACTGTCTTAAATTAAGGCAAGCTTTAATTAAAGACATGAAATCTAGGTTTGTTAGTAAATAATTTCTGCCAAATTAAAAGTTTTGCTAAATTGTGATACATCACGGTAAATTGTGGCTCCACTACATTAAAATATAATATCTGCCAAAACAATGAATGAAATTAATCTTAAAAATGTTTATAACAGGAACAACAATGCAAAAATTATATTGAATTGTTGAACATTCAGAAGTTAAATTTCCTTTTAATTTAAATACTGTATCCAAATTAACATGAGATAACTGATACAATGTTTTTATTTCAGGTTTAATAGAAGATGGATATCATGCCTCCAATCCTTACCACAATGCTATCCATGCGGCGGATGTGACCCAGGCCATGCATTGCTATCTTCAGGAGAAAGTGGTACGCATTCTGACCTTACACTCTCCATTCCATATTTCCTTAAAGAATAAAAAGAGGAAATAACACAAGGCCTATTGGCCCATAGAAGGCCATTCCAGTTATAAATAATAAATAAATAAATAAATAAATGTTTATTTAGGTAACGTACATACATACAAGAAATTTTTACAAAGATTGGTTGACTTATAGGTAGAGCTAGTACATACAATGCCTAAAGCCACTATTACGCAAAGCGTTTCGGGCATGAAAAACTTAAATGACAAGCTTAATACTAATTGAGCATAAAGAATAGAATGAAAACAAGAAATGAAAACATAGCTGAAAAAGCAGCACAAATACAATTATGTCGACAAACAGCGCTCTTTAAAAAAAAACAGACATTGGTTGACAATAGAAGGGTAAGGTAGGTTACAGGGAATTTATTAGGTATAGCTTCGTTTTTATCTTAAACTGGTTGAGAGAGGTACAGTCTTTAACATGGTTGGGAAGGTCATTCCACATTCTGGGCCCCTTGATTTGTAGAGCATTTCTAGTTTGATTAAGTCGTACTCTAGGAATATCAAAACTGTATTTATTTCTGGTGTAGTGCTCATGGGTTCTGTTACAACCTTCTATGAAGCTTTTGAGGTCAGGATTGGCATTATAGTTTAGCGTTTTATATATGTATAATACACATGAGAGAATGTGCAGTGACTTAATGTCTAACATATTCAGGGATTTGAGTAGGGGTACCGAGTGATGTCTGGGGCCAGAGTTGGATATTGTCCTAATAGCAGCTTTGTGTTGAGTAATTAGAGGACGTAAGTGATTTTGGGTAGTAGAGCCCCAAGCACAAATACCATAGTTGAGATATGGATAGATAAGGGAGTAATAGAGAGTCACCAGGGCAGGGCGTGGTACATAATATCTGATCTTAGAAAGAATGCCCACAGTTTTTGAAACTTTTTTTGATATATTAAGAATGTGTCCCTGGAAATTCAGCTTGTGGTCAATGAGAATGCCAAGGAATTTGCCATCTAATTTGTTACAAATTTGGGTATTGTTTATTTTGAGATTTATTTGATTAGAGGATTTATTGCCAAACAGAATATAGAAAGTTTTGTCAATGTTAAGGGTGAGTTTGTTGGCAGTTAGCCAAAGATGGACTTTATTTAGCTCAGTATTTACTGTGGCATTTAGAGCAAGGGGGTCAGGACTGGAGTAAATGAAGGTTGTGTCGTCAGCAAATAGAATTGGTTTGAGGTGTTGGGAGGCATTTTATAGTTATAGTTAGTTTATAGTTTTACAGTTATATCCACTGAATATTATTTTATATTTGATATCCCTTTAACGAGTTGAGGATGGAATGTCTTATGTTGAATTTTGCCTCTTAAATGTTATGCTTAGATTTTTGTAAGGATATACCCGGTATTTCGAGGGCTCCAGTGGAGGTTTCAAAAAAGGATTTGGCAGAAGTATTGTAATTATATTCATTAATGAGTATTTACATTATTGCAAGTTGTGCATGATTAATGTGTTTAACGCACTACCTAAGTGTATGTTTAACATATTAAACATACTTTTAGGTATTTTTAGGTAAACATTAGGTACATTTAGGTAAACATTAAAATGTGTGTTTGACACATTCCTAAAAATCATCTCTAATGCATTGTGTGCTTTTCTCTGAGACTAAGGGTCCCCTTCTTCCAGTCAGTGGGTGGTACTTCCTTTAACACACTGGTATAATATTTCAAAATGCTGTATCAATGTCTTTTGTAAGGAATTAAGATGATATTGTTTTAAGACGGATGGTTATATTAGACTAGTTATTGTTTCAACCTTGCCCCTGTGTTTTTATGCAGTAAGAGTTCTGCTTCTTAGCAGGACTTTTAAACTATTAAAATTAAAACAAATATTATTATTAAAGTGCACACAATATCATTATAGTGATTAATTAGTAGATCCAGTACAGAAAATGTATATGGAATAAGGACAACTAATATGCAAAGCATATTGGGCACAACTGGAGAACTGTATTCTCTTATTTTACATTTTTTTATTGTTAAAAAAAAATAAAGGAATATAGCTTTAGGAATTGTCAAGTATTTTATTTGACAGATTCATGAGCATATGACACCCCTAGAGATGCTCGCAGCTCTGGTCGCTGCGGTGTGTCACGACCTTGACCATCCGGGAGTCAATCAACCATTTCTTATAAAAACCGACAACCATTTGGCTGCACTCTACAAGGTATTGTTTGATATTAAACCACACAAATAAGATTTTTGTATTAAAATTTTAAACGTTTAAATAATGCAAAAGTCGGAATTTTATATCGTGCATTTCTATACAGTAGTACAGTAGATTTATTGGGACTGGAGCAGAGTTGATAAATATTAAAGTAGATTGATTTATGAGCAATATTTAATTTAATGTAAAACAGCCCATGCTATTTATAATTATATAATAAATTGATTAGTAACATTCTTTTATCTAGAACCTAAGTGTTCTTGAAAATCATCATTGGAGGTGTGCAATGGGCTGCTTGTGGGAATCTGGACTACTAGATTCTTGGGCAGCCGAAGATGTGACGGCTCTTCAGGATATGATAAGATCTCTCATATTGGCTACAGATATCACCCGCCAGCAAGAGTTTCTCACAAGATTTCGGGTATGTTTCGCCTTGGTTTTGAATTATTGTATTTTATTACAGTGAGAGCTCCCACAATTAACTACTGTTAAATTACCCTTAAATTATTACAATTAAGAATCAACACGACTACTGTCGTTACTATGATTGTATTGTACGTTGATTGGTGGCGCTGCTTTGCTCGGTGTCTGATCCTGAGGGTCTTCCCTCGGGTCTTTTTGCGGATCGGTCCAACCCAGTGTATTTACATTATAAATACACTAATTAATTAGGCATAATATGATGACCCCCCCTCACCTTCCACCAGTATGTGGCATAGATACATAGCTTTACACTCTTCATAATAAAGGGGTGAAAACAAATTAGTCTGGGAACCCAAATTTCCGTATTTCCTCTCTACAAAGGGCAGATTCGTTCTCCGATGTCAAGTCTTTACTTCTCTGAGTCACAGAAAACAAAGACAGGAGCAAGTGAAGAACAAAAGAAACTAAAAGATGCGAGTAATTAATAAAAGTGAGTCTGGTGTGTTAAGTTAATGTGAACGTAGACAGTACATTATAGTGAATGAAAAGTAAACCTTTGCTATTTCACATAATTATTGAGAGGGAAAAGTTAGAATTTTTTAGGTAAAGTAATTTGAAGTAAAAGTTGGTAACATGCCAAGATTTTACCAATTAATCATCAAGTTTATCAAAGAACAAGTTGAGAGAGTGGGGTTGCTGTCATGTTCATGTATTCTACAACTGGACAGTATTGAAATGTATCCTGAACTTCTTGTAACACTTCCACAGTGGGGGTAATTTAATTTAAATTTGGTTAGATTAAGATTATGTAGTGTTAATTTTAATTACCGTTAAAGTTTGTTGCTTCAATCAGAACTAGCAACTGTAGTTTATTATAATTGAGTACTGTACTTAGATTTAATGATTTAAATTAATTATTTATTTACTAAAACACTAAATTATCTTGATTGTGAGTTAATAAATTTGAAACAGCTTAGCTGTCTTAAAGATCCGTAGCGTAGAGGATGTGAGAATCACACACAAAGCTCGGGGCCAACCTCGTGGATAATGGCGGCCTCCAGGGCACTCGTCAGGGTGATGACTCCTCTCCTGTAGACAAATTCTTTATTAAATTTTGAAATCACACCTTGGTTATATAATGAACAATCCCAGAATTTGTCAGTGTTTGACTTTAATATACAGTTTAGAGATTCCAGCGAAATTACACTGATATATTCAATGAGAAAATAATCTAGAGCTTTTAGGTGACTAGAACCTGCGACAAAAGGCACTGCCAGCCACAAACTCTACCACTGTTTGTGGTAGAGTTTGTGGTAGCTACATTATATGTACACAGACACTAGTAGTTTGTTGGCTGGCTTTGATTATGGTTTAACCCTGAAGCCTAACCACCTCACTTTCAATATTCCATATACTGTACTCCAAAAATGATAAAATTTTAGGTACTGGGGAATGAATACTTAAGTCATGAGACAGAAATGTCACGGATGCTCGGAACGAGGTTATTCAGCCGTTGTGCAACTATTGCAGTAGTCATTGCTTTCTTTACGTGGCTTGACACCGATGTATTGGGTAGCTATCCCTACTCCATATCTATAACACCCAACCCTCCTCCCTCCTGCCCTCTCGACTGTCAGTCACTGCGAAGGTTAATAGTGATTTAGGAGTGGTCTCTAATTCTTGTGAACTGAAATGTTGCATAAGTAATATTAAATTGACATACTTATTAAGTGCAAAGTCCACACCCCTCTTTATTACAGAGACTTAATAGAACTACCACAGTTCTTCTTTTGTCTCGTGACAGGATGGGTTGATGCTCTTAAGTGGGAGAATATTTCCCACAGAAAGTAAGATTAAACAGTGGCATAAAGTAAATACTGTAGTATACAAGTAAGAGTGGCAGTGGATGATGAAAAGGTAATAAATGTGCATAACTGACCATGGGTTCCTGGAAAAGTACAGTAATTAAGTGTAGTTACAGGATGAGAGCTATGCTCGTGATGTCCCGTCTTCCCTGCACTGTCATGTAACGCTTTGAAACTACTGACAATTTTTGGCCTCCATTTGGTATGTGTGTGTGATGTAAAAGCATTAAGAGGAATATCTGAACATTATGATAGGGAACACAGATATGCTAGGCTACATTATAGGTACACAGACAAAATGATAGGTTATTTTATTGGTTATGCAGATGTGATAGGCGGCATTAAAAACTAAGCAGATAACATATGCTATAATGTTATGATAACACAGTAGGCCTATATAGATACAGTAACACAATAGATTACATAATGGCTAATAATATTGTTGGATATTTGCAGAGATACTTGGATGCTGGCAGCTTTGATATGCACGACCCAGAGCATCGGCACTTCTCTCTTCAGATTGCCCTGAAGTGTGCCGATATATGCAATCCCTGCCGACCGTGGGAAATATCTCGTAAATGGTCACACAAGGTAGCGTTCTTATTTTGACGTCACAATATTGGCATTTTAATATTTTTAATTTTTGTTTGTAAAATGATTTCCATTTGTGTAAAATGCAGTACAATGCATGATTCTATCTGAAGAAATTGTAGAGTTTTGTATAGATTTAGAATTGGATATAATTTTATTAGACCAAACAATTTTTTAATATTTTCTCTTGTTTGGTGTAATAGAATTTTAAATTTCCACTGACTGACAAGCCTCCTCCTTTACAGATATGTGACGAGTTTTATCGACAAGGTGATTATGAGCGGCAGTTAAACCTTCCCATCACACAACAGTGTGATCGCCATGTTACGTCAGTGGCTAAAATCCAAATAGGTATGATTTGTTGAGAAAATATCATGATTCTCTTTAATGTTGAAAATCTATACAGCACATTTAAAATAATAATTCAGTAATACAGTACATATTTAAATAAGTCAAATTGTATAACCTCGGACAAATGCTTGGTTAAAAATGTTTTCAGGGACGTCTCTTCTCAATTTTAACAATATTACCCTTTTTATAAGTCAGAAATCCAACTTTTATGAAGATCACTTTATATTGAAACACCAATCATTGCGGGGGATGACATAGCAGCTCCACTCCCCCTCCCCCCCCACCAAACATATCCCATATAAAATACAGTATAACAAAAACCATTAAAATAATTACTTGAAACAAGGTGGTTTAGAAAGAAAAAGGACCACCCTCAGCATGGACATGTAGGTGGCAACGTGTGAGAATAGCCAAAGAAAAATGCAATTAATAACAGACGAGTTTCTGCCATTTATAATCCTCGTTGTAGTGCTTCATTGTGTAACAAACGCCAACTGCTGTGGTGTATTATCTGATTTTAAATGCTCGAATTGTGAATCGGTGACTGCTTGAGTGCGGTAGGACTTGTTTTTCAAGTGTGATGGTGTAAATGATGTCATTTACAATTATCTTGGCTGTTAGGCTTGAGGTCTCCCTTGGCCAATGACTGACCTTTTCCAGGATGCAATCCACAGTAGTTGCCTAACTCCCAGATATTTATTGCTAGGTGAACAGTGACATCGGGTACAATGAAACATGCCCAAACATCTCTTCCTGCCCATGAACTGAACCCAGGACCATTCTGTTGAAAGTTTACCACTGCACCACAGTCTTTTTATGTTTAATTATCTGTAACCTTGCAAACAGTAAGTCACAATATGATAAGGTAAAACACCGTGGTTGAAAATTAGATGCCCAACTCGCACGTCTGAAAATAAAGGAAGTGATGTTTCAGTTCATCCTGGACCATTACAGTATTTATTTATTTTTAGATGTATGTGTTGGGTGTCTAATCTGTAACCTCATTTCACTGTTAAAATTATTTCTCTGGAATGGTCTCCTCCCTGTAATAAACGTGAGAAATGAGAATATGATGACAATGTTTGAGAGTTGGTGAGTTATTATGCTCACCAACTGATTATGCTCTTGGGAATACAGTACAGAGAAGAGAGCTCTCTTAATTCACCTATGAAAAATACTTATACTGTATGCCAGGTTACTAATTTGTGCAAAAAAAAAAAATATTAACCTTCTGGAATGGAAAAATATTGAAAAAGGCGGAAGACAAGTTTACTAAAAAGCAGGGATACCATGAGAGGAGCATTTACGTCCAAAATCTGAGAGCTATTAACCTTTATAGGTTGATCAGGGGATTGCAACGTAAGCTTCGAACAGAGATGCTGTGAGTTTGTGTTAGCATCAGACAAGCCATTCAGGGTTAGTAACACAAGCTTTATTAATGAAAATATGGCTAGGTTAAGTTTCCATTTTCTTAAAGAATGCAAAGTCTTCAGTATTGCATCTAAGGGCGTCGTCATTTTTGTCTATTTTGATTACCATGATCGGGGGCAGGGCACCTGTCTTTAGGCTCATACAGGTCCCTTTTCCCTGTAACTACTGACTACTCGGGTCAGCTAGGTCAACTATTGACCTGTCTCGAGATACAACCCCATAGCAGTTGCTTAACTCCCAGCTACCTTTTTACTTCTAAGTGAGAGCAGAGGCAGCGGGTGAAAGGAATTGTGTTCAACTGGTTATGTCCCACCCAGTGATTGAACCCAGGTACCTTGGTTGTAACCCAGAGTAGTAGAGTAGACAATATGTAACACTACACTCCGTGTTGGACAGAGAAACCTTTTTGAGATGTTGGCTGGAGAATTCTTAATCTCCTTATACATTCACCTTATTGGATAGTGTTTCAGTATATATGTTATATGCATTGTGTTAGCATTAATGCTAAAGACCTGGAATATATAAATGTGCATTTTAATTGCACAATTTTAATTCTCCATCATCGCAATATATGAAAAATATAATACATGTGATATGTCCAGATTTCATGACTAATTATTAACTACTCGTGTAAGACTAACTGAACTCTACAGAATTTTTATTTTAAGATGCATTTGAAAGCACAATATATAAGAATAAATAAAACTGCAGGAGGTCTGTTAGCCGATACAGAGCAGCTCCTATTTTGGGCTATTCACTTTTTCATGTGTATGATCTCTACATATTAAAGGCCAGGTTCATGAAACATCAAAGTTTACATAGGAAAAGAAAATATGGTGGTCAAGTTTACAAGTTCGTAGAGCACAGGTGTTATGCTTTTTGAACCACCCTATCCTTTTGCCTAATACATCACATTTTTGTATAGAATTGAGAACTTTTCTTTAAAAATGCAACCAATCAGTGAAAATGAAAGCACTGTTATATTGACATTTTCTAGGCATGAGCATTGTAGGTTATGTGGGTTGCTTGGATTTGTACATTTCTGGTTAGGCAAAGCTGTTGAACTTTTTTACGGAGTGTCAAATCCTGAACGAACTGTATAAACATTTTAATGCTCGATATGAATAAAAACGTTAAGACATAAGTTGTGCTGCATCAAAGACACTTTAGCATCATCACACACTTGCAGGAGAAACCGATCAAGTATTCTGCATTATATTGTGCCTAGAACTACCTTAATGTTGACTACCTGTTGTGGTTCTGGGGACCAACGCTCCCCCAGCCCAGCCTCTCGCCAGGCCTCCTGGTTGGTGGTCTGGTCAGCCAAGATGTTTGATGCAGCTGCTTCCAGCCTGATGTATGAATTCCAGCCTGGTTGATCAGGCATCCTTTGAAGGTGTTTATCAAATTCTTTTTTGAATACTGTGAGATTTTGGCCATTGATGCCCCTTATGTGCAGAGGAAGACTGCTGATAAGTCTTGGGCACTTCATGTTGAGAGTTCTCTCTAATGTACCATTGCACCTCTGCTTTTCAGTGGTGCTATTTTACACATCCTGCCATACCTTCTGGTTGCATGTGGCATTATTTCTGTGTGCAGGTTTGGAAGTGGTTCCTCTAATATTTTCAAAGTGTAAATTGTTATGTATATCTGTGCTGCTCTAGAGCACATACATTTCTTAAGCATCCACAATAATTAATGTTTTATTGAGTGGATTCTGGAAGTAAAAGACCTTTGCATGTTCTGCAGGTCAGCAATTTCCCTCAGCTTTGAATGGGTGTGTTAGTGTGCAGCAGTATTCCATCCTAGGGAGAACTAGTGTCTTGAAAAGTATCATCAATTTGACGGTGATGCCACAATCTTGCTCTAGGGAAAATGTTGGCGACTAGCATTTGTGCTGGCCAGAATAAGGTAACAAACATGTTTGTGGTTTTGTTTATTTTACAGAAAATGACGGCAATGGGATAATAAACTCCAGGTAAAATTGAAATAAAGTAAATGAAAATGAAGAGAAATTGATAACATGTGTAAATGAAATAGTCAATAACATGGAATAAAGATGAGTACTACTAAATACTACACATCACTCTGAATCCTAACAGTATTACTGGGTACGAAATTGTAAATTAAAAATGAAATTTATATTTCTCTCATGACATGTACAGTACTAGAAATTGTTAAGAATGAGATATTGAAAGAAATTCTTAATGCAAGAAATTAATGTTGATATGTCTGGTGTGCTGCTGCTTTAAAGAATGTAATGGTTACAAACAATAATTGGCATCTTCTCTCTTAACCCCACAGACTTAACAGGAAAATGTTCAATTATTTTTCTTTGGAATAAAAAGCTTGAAATATATGATGTGCTCAATTTAAGAAGTGCCTGATAAATTTGCCATCTTCAATGAGAAGTGTCTAATTGCTTCTTTTTATTTCAGGTTTCATCAAATTTGTTGTCTCGCCACTATTTGTTGCTTGGGATAGATGGCTAGAGACAAATCTCTCAACATCCATGGTGACCCATATGAATAGAAATCTTGCTTTATGGGAAGATCAGCTGGTTCGGGAGGCTGCTGAAGAGACTGCTACGGAGATCTCTTTCGTCCCAATGGACTCCCCTCAAATGCCTGTTGAGGAACCTGAAGATGATGCAGATGAAGCAGATGGGGGTACCACACCTAGTAGCAGTGGAGATAGTCATCAGTCTGTATTGGGATCCTTAGAAAATGTGTCGAGGTCACTTCAGCTGGGACGAAGACATTCTGTGCCCTTGAATCTGCCTCGTCTCGTTCCCCGTACAGTAATTAGGAGGGAAAGTTTACCTGAGGTTGGAGGTCCACCTTTGGTGGTAGAGACTGTGATGATGGGAGGGCTCTCACTAACCTCTCTCACATCTCATACTATTGACCCCAATTCCACTCTGACTGCTGATGCCCTTCTACCTGACCCATCTATCACAACAATGGGTGGGGTGAGTAGTGGACGATCACGTCATGCCTCTAGACTTTCACGAAGAATGTCCCTCCCTCCTCTGTGGCCTCAACATCCACGTTCTCGACCCTTACAAACATTGCTACCAATGTCGCCTACTCCTAGTGAGGACTCTACTTCCCCTCTGGACACTCAGGAAAATTCCCCACCCTCTGAAGAGCCTGAACAAAGAACAGAAATTGTAGGTAGCTCTGCACAGGGTAGTGTTGGGGACAGTGGTAATGATTGTGAAGATAGTGGTGGTTGTGGTGGGTGCAATAATAGTGGCGAGTGCTGTGAATCTACTGAACAAACGCACAGATCAACAAGGGGTGATACTGTGTCTTCAGTTCGGGAGTGTAGTGTTCACAGTAGGAAGTCTGTTCAAAGTTATCAAGGTGCTACATTCCTTTATCCTGATTGCTCAGATGGTCTTCATTACAGAGCTCTTGGTAGCAAGGTGCTAGTGCGACGGGCTTCACTAGACAGTACAAGTGTCAGCAGTAAGCGTGAGTTCCTGGATCGTTTAGCATATGAAGGGAGTAAGTTTGCTCGTGTTGAGCGTTCAAACAGTGAAGTGGATAAAGAAAATAAGGCACCCAGAGAACCATTAATCAGTAGGGACCGACAAGTACCGTTTTGGAAAACTCGTGCTTGGCGAAGTCTCAATTATGAGGATGAAAATGCTGTTGACCATAGAGAAAAAATGGTTAAGCCAGGCATATACAAGCTCAATCAAACTCAGGTATGTACACAACCTTATGCTATTCATTATTATGTTTGTTAGTTTCTTCATAATTGTTTTACTCCTTGCACATCATCATTTGGCATCATTTCCCTATTCCCAATTCCATGAGGTAGAAAGGCAGCACCCAAAAGAAAATAGGGAGCAACGTACAGAAATAACTGTGTACTCACACCACCATCCATTCGCTAAATGGATAAAGGGTCCCAGTAACACAGTTGGGTTCATTCTCAATGCACAATAAAGAATTCTGGGTTTGAATCCCAGGTGGGACAGAAATGATTGGGCACATTTCCTTTCACTTGATGCCGCTGTTCACCTAGCAGTAAGTAGGTACTCGAGAGTTGGTCAGCTTTAGGGGTTGCATCCTGGACGGGCACGCGGGGAACTTGGTGGTGAGGTGGTACAGAGTTCCACACACCACCAGTATGGGCTCACCATAGCCCGTGCTACTTGGAACTTCTTGTTCCAGGTAGCGAATCTTTAACAACAACAACTGGACGGGCAGTAATTGGGCCTGGGGGGGGGGGGGGGCAAAGGGAGGGGACGGACCTCGATAAAAGCTAAACATGCATGAATACACCCTGGCTTCCAGTCCCCCGACACAAGGAATTATTATTACAGTATTATTATTAAATCTTGCACACTGAACGGCTGTATTTAAACTCATAACTATCAAACTCCAGCAAAATATCCACTGCAGTACCCATCCATTTGATACAACTGTGTTTGTGTAAAGTGCTTCTTGCAAGTTGTCATTTAAAAATAAATATTTTCACGTCTTTCTGGAAGGAAACAGATAGAATAAATATCGTTAGCATCCACAAAAATTGACAGTTAAACGTAAGAGTAGATTTTAGGAATCTAGTAAAGGTGGCTTGTGGGACACTACACCTCATATGTGAGACCCATTTTGGAGGAAGCCGTCTTGAGATTGGAATTCCCATCTAAAGAAGCATGTATCCAAACTAAAATAAATATTTTTTATTTAATATTTATTTATAATAAATTTATTTAATATTTATTTATAATATATACATACATACAAAAGTTCTTACATTCTTGTAAAGCCACTAGCACGCATAGCATTTCGAGCGGGTCTTTAATCTTAATTTTTCCCGGAATACGACCCGCCAAATCATTTTTAACAACCAGGTACCCATTTACTACTGGGTGAACAGACTAAAGTTAAGGCTTGGTGCCGGTCAATCCTTCCCAGCCAGGATACAAACCAAAGTGCTCACAAAGCGCTGGGCGAGTGTCTTACCACTGTGCCATGGGGACTGTAAATCATAACTTCATGGAGAAAGAGAATTTGTGATGCAGACGTGGAGAACTTGTTTAAATTATTTTAAAATGTGATCTCGTTGAGAAAATCCAGGCGAAATGAGACAAAATTGAGACAATGTGTGCAAGAGTGATGGTAGGGAAGTGGTCAACTTACAAATGATTGAGATAGGCAACTATTATGGGCTGCATCCTGAAAAAGTTAGTCATTGGCCTATGAAGATCTTAATAAGCCTTACAGGCTTCCTGTCCCCAATAATGGAAAACCAATATGAAGAATTAAAACTAGAAATTTCATGACTTTTATTTAGGGCAGATTTTCAAATATAATTTATATCAAAATGTATCAAATTAGAAAAGTAGGCTCTGTAATTGCATGAATCTTCTAATGGCTTATAAACAACAGTTAGGTTCTAACACAAATTTGTAGAAAATTCTGGGGCAATTTTTTTTTTTTTTTTATAAATATGAAAATACCTTTCTTGGAAGCACTTTCATAATTTTCTTCATAGTTTTGCTGCTGCCTTTCTGGGTGAAGTGATATATTTTTGGACAAGAACTTCCCAAATCTGTAACCGTTACAGTGCAAGATAATTATGTGTTTGTACTTGTTGTAATACTGTAGTAAAAACTTACTAACTTCTCCCGGCCATGTGACTAAATGCTTTTAACGCAAACATGAAATGAAATGATAGTGACAACGCTTTCATTTCATTTGTGGGTCGAGTTATTCGTTTGTCATGTTGCTGTGACATTTTCTGTACTAAATGCTTTACGTAGCTTGATAATAGCATTCATTACCCCCAAAATGTTAGACTAATCTGCATTAACAGGGAAGTATGTTCATTCATGGTCGTCGGGGCTCGGCTCCACTCCTACGGCCTGACGAATTGTGGGGTGGCCTCAGAGGTGGTGCAGAGCGACCAGATCAGCGTTATTTGTCCACTCGTAGGGGATCGGCACCCTCCCAGCCAATCCATCAAGGTGAGACATCTTTGCAATTTTACTACACAGTAGTATGATCATGCTTCAATAGTTTTGCTAGAAAGTGACATAAAAGAAATATGCTTCCAATATCAAAGTATGTGCCAATTGTTTTTAATAATTTCAGACCTATTGCAACATGGTCTAAATACATTTTTCCTTTATGCTATGTCTACTATGGCTTTCTGTAAATGTTTGAGACATAAAAGTTTTAGTAGTTAGGTAGAAGTAAATGTAGACAGAAACATGCTATACCCTTTAGTGATGATTCAGAATTTGTTTACAAAGATTCATAGTTGTCTTGAACAAAAGTTAAGATTTTTAATTATTCATAAAGATTTTATGGGGGTAGTTTTGCATGGAGAATTCCAGAGATAAGCATGAAATTCAGTGTTTGATGCCTTCAGTGTTAGTTTTGAAAGCCGCTTCTGGTAGGGCCCCTTAGCAGCTCTCTGAGGTGTACATGTTAGTATAACCAAGCCTTGGGAATCACGCCAGGCCTCACGAGTTCCACTCTGCCCTGGGAGCCAGGACCAGAATCTGGGTCTCTTTACAAGACTAAGGAGAGCTTTGGGATCAGAATTCTACCTAACTAGAATTTCCACCTAACCACCAGAAAGGTTAGGGGCAATAAAACAAGTGACTGCTTGAAAAATAGAAATGAGAAATGAACCCTGAGGCAAAGAAGGTAACTGATCATTGCTGCTAGTGAACCACCTCAACCTTGAAGCTCCCAGTCAGGTGCCAATCTCTCATTTTCATGGTATCAGTCACACCATTCTTTTGGGAACGTTGAAGTGCAGCTTTCTTCACCTTTCTAAGCCCTGCCTCAAACCACAAGCATTACAACTTTATGCTTGCCTGCCGGTGTAAGAGCAGCGGCCTAGTAGCTGGTGACTTGTGTGTCCTTGCCTTACAATTCGGGCTTAAAAAAAGTGAATATTTAGATTGGTGTTGGGTGCCATAGGTGAGACTGGGTGTTGGAGGCTTGGGTATAACACACATGTTCTGGGCAGCTACTAAGGGCCCACCAGGGAAGGGTGCTTCATTATATTCAATGCTTGATTTTTGTAATAAATATTATATTTTAAAACATTTTAATAATTACAATTTTTAAGCAGTCCATTGAAGCTTTACTAGTCCCCAAGAATAATGGAAAGATTTTCTTTTGATGTACAGGTATTTGAATTCAGAATAGTTTATACATATATTTTTCATCAGTTGCTACCCAAAGCTAGGGCCACCCAAGTCACTACCTAAACTGAGACAAGTAACTTATTAAATGGTCTTATCCTGTAGTATAGAGGTGAGGCACAGTGGGGGAAGTATACCTCAATCCACCATCAAGAGATACCACTCACTATGACCCCAAAGAACAGGTCAAACCACTTGACATGCCCTTGAAATGACCATCAGGATTGCAAGAACAATAGATTATTTTTTCTGAAAATTTTTGCAGTACAGTATTAGTATTTGGTCTCTTCTCCTACCACCACCAAGTGACAGCGCTAGCTAGTACAACCTCATTGGAGAAGTTACGTTCTCCACGGTGTTCTCTGCCTATATATTACGGGTCAAGACCATTTATAAAGTTGTCAGTGAGGCTCAAAGCCTGCAGAGCCTGCCATGCTAGCAGTGACCTGGTTGGACCCATGACAATGGCTCAAAGGAGCATTTGAGGTGCCACTTGGAAAGTATAGTTTCATTCTCCTCAACCCTCATTTTTTCAGGTGTAAATTATGTTAAAGTAATAATTCATTCATTTTCAATTACAATCTCTTTCAAGGTAAACTAAGTGATCATTCCCCATACACACTGTGAATAGTAAGCCATCATAGTGCAGAGTAACCAGCTAAAGCTATGGATTGAAAAAGCTCAGGAATGAAGGTGCATATAATTAGTGTCATATTCATAATTATTGAGAATTAATATAAATCTGCTATTTTACAAAATATGAATTTTATAGTTACCTTTCTAGTAAGGCTTGAAATTTCTGCTATCGTTTCATGTCAAATGCATTATGGCTTCTCACTAGTTAGCACTTAATGTTGTAGTGAATTGGAAAATGTTGAGCCACAGAAAACTGTTAGATATCACTTCTTCATTGTCAATATGTCACAGAATTTTACATTAAAATGAATAACTTACCATTATCCTCTCCTGTCTAGGACATAAATTGCTGAAACTTGGCCATGCTGGTGGTCTGCTTGGGGCCTGTGGTGGTGGTATTGGTGGTGGTGGTGTAGGAAGTATAGGTGCCGGGAAGATTGGCGGCCAACCCCCATTAAAACGACAGCGCGCTTTTCCTCAGCCACTGAATCGCACTAATTCCTTTTCTATCCTAGAGCCTTTCATTGCTTCCATATCAGGTACGACTGAAATTGCCCATTTATGAAAAATTAATGCTTTGCAAAGTAGCCTGCATTATTTTAAGCTTAGAAAACTGTAGTTTTATGCATGTGCAGCAGTTATTTGAAGACTGTTATTTCAATCAAATATACTGTACTGTACAGTATATTGAAGAAATATGCACCAATAATAATACAATTTTTACAGCACTAATGAACCACTATTAAAAATTTAAAGATACACTGCACGCATTTTCCGGCTGTGCATCAGTTAGCCGGAGTCAGTGAGCATTTGCTAGTGCTTTACATGGTATCTGCTGTGTGTTTCTTTTCTCTCTGATAGCCTTCTACTGTAGCTCCATCTATAATGCAGACCACTTGATAGACATTAAACTGCACATTATATATATATTTTTCTGTGCTACAAAAGTTTATCGCCACATCAATCTTTGTTACATTATGTAATCTCTAATTTTACTCTTACCAGTTTAATGGTGCTTAAACTATTATACACAAGTATATACTGTGTGTATATCCATACATTAACTTTTAATTTCATAGTGTAAACAGTCTACCAAGGACAGCCTCCTCAGCTTGTGTGCTGGCACATACAGTATTGGGCAAACTGATCATGCCAGGTGCTTGCGAGAGAGACTATCCAATGAGGACACTATTCAGGCAGTTTGCCTTTGCAAATGCCTCTTGCCCCCTTGTTCTAGACTGGGAAGACACGAGGATCGGGGATCTATACAGACTGAGGTGAACCATCTGAAAAGAATCGGCAAATAAAGAACACAAAACATTTAATCTCTTCAAGGAATGTTTTAACAAGTACTGAATAAATAGAACCAAACTCTGACAAGCAGCTAATAAGAGTATCAGCTGAATTTCCTCTCTGCCACCAGGTGGCGGCCAGGTCCACACCAGGCCCAGATAAGGGAAGACACTTGCTTGGAAAGTCACATCACACCTTGTGCTATCTTGCAGAAGCAAGCTGTTGTTATCTCAGATGAATACTCATTGTGCATTAAGACTATTGTAGGTACCTCAAAAGTATGGAATTTTCATGCTTGAACATTTTCTTGAGCATGTGTGTTCACATAGTGTCTTGCTACCGTGCACCAATTTGACTATCTGCAGGGTGCCCTTCCATAATGTTGCTAGCAAAGACTGTTTGCTACCAGATATCTTCTCAAAGCTATCTTTTTTCTTTTATAATAAAAGTGGATACAGTATAGCTCATGTTAAACCTTAACCTACTAGTTTTGGTTGGGATTTCCCTAGAGCACAAGACACCAATTGTTTTATAAGACAGTTCCCAGTTACTGCTAGAAGAACAAGGGTAAACGGTTAAGGATTGGTGTCCAGTCAAACCTCCCTGGCCAGGGTTCGTACCCAGACATGTTTTGTTCCTCCTTTGGGCCAGACTTCACTCGAGTTGATCGTGTCCCAGGTAGTTCTTCGGAATTTGGTCACAGAAGAGACAAGTGCCATCCGGAAAAGGGATGCTTCACTGCAATCAATGCACTATTTTTACTATCTAAAAATATTTGTAATGAGTTTCTATTGTATTTATGGAAAGAGCACACCATTTTCATAATAGAAATGTAATAACAGAAATGAGAGAATGTGAATCATTCTTATTGATTCTATTTATAATGTTCTAAGCATTGGGAACTCATATGGTCTAGTATTGAAAGTAATTGAATCATATTTTCTATTAGTAGTGAAGAGTGTTAGAGGATGTGATCTTTCCACGGGGATCTCACAAGGGTGAGCAGAGGATGAAGGAGTGGTAATCCTGAATGAAGCTGTGTTGAAATATAATTACAGTATCAGGAAACCAGCCACCAGGATTACATACTAAGAATAGCAATAGTGGGGGGACATGAAGATATCCCCTATATTAGTCATTCACAAGCTTTCCAGCCAAACACCATAAGATCTAGGCAGATGCAACAAAATATGCCTGTCATGGAAAAAGTTAACCACAGTGGCATGGGAACTGAGCTAAGTTTCTATTACTTGAGATTTTATTCACGGAAATATATTGGGAAATGAGGACCTCCCACAAGGGTGGTAAAGCATTGAAAGTAAAACTGGTGGACACACTGGATAAGCACTTCTTGAAGCAAACCATAGACTCGTCCAGTAACACTCGACCTAGTGTTTACCCAAAATGAGGCCGATATCAAGAAGATTGTGCAATGCCTTTAGAAATTGCAGATGTGGGGACTAAAGGATGGCAAAGGCCCTGCCTTAAAGAAGTGCCATGGGGAAAGGAATTAGCGGGGAAGACACTAAATAGATTTGATGAAATTCATAGCTCCTTTACTCTTATTTTTAAGTTACATTACCAATATTGTATTCTAGATTTTGGATTTGTGTATACACATGATTTTGGATCTTTTTACATTGTTTGGCAAAACCTTAAACTTCACATACAATTTAAATTTTGTTTATAACAAAGTTTCTGCTAAATTCTCATATTACACTTTCCTCTTATTTTGTTAACATTTCTTAAAGTTCCTTTTAATACTGATGTTCTATTATTTGCTAAAATAGTGAACTGATGGTTCAAATTTTTTGGTAAATCTAGGGATAAAAATATCTATTTTGATTTCTTTTGGCCATGGCAATTCAAATAATGGTTAGTCATCCTGTATATATACAACATGTGTGTTTCTGAGTGATGGTGATGGTTTTTCAGTAGTACATCCCACAGAACAGGTGGGAAATAAGATCAGCACTTGACACATCGTAGATCTGTGCAGTGCAAAGTTAGGTGTTCATTTCTAGTCATTCAACCAGTACATAATCCATATTGCAGAGGACAGTTATAACAATAATAATAATAATAATAATAATAATTAATAATACAGTAATAATAATAATAATATTTGTTATAAAACATATGTGAAACAGTTCAGTGGAATGTCCATAGTTACACAAATTAAAGCTACAAATACACTGTGTTTGGGCATTAGATTAGCAAGTGAATTCGCATTACGGTGTATTATTATTTTTATTATAATAATAATGATGATGATGATGATGACGAGCAGTGGTCTCAATTGTGAGATCATTATGACATAGCCTTAGATGCCATGGAAGACAAGCAAAATGCTGATGTAATATACACAGATTTTGCAAACACCTCGACGAGCACCTTCAAAGGATACCTGATCAACCAGGCTGAGACTCGTATGGTAGGCTACGAGCAGCCACATCGAACAATCTGGTTGATCAGACCAGCAACCAGGAGGCCTGGTCAGCCCTGGCTGTGGAGATGTTGATCCTCAAAATGATCCACAGGGAGTCGAGGCACACGTCAGAAAAAAAATTGGAACTGAGCAAGGTTTAATAAATTTGATTGGCAAGAAAGATGTGTTATTAGGGAAGGAAGTAAGAGATGTGTATGCTAAATTATGTGACATACATGAAGGCACAAAAAAATTTATTCTGAAACATCCAAAACTAGAAAACGAGATAGATTCAACAGAAATTTTGAGAAAGCCAGAGAACACAAGAAAAAATTGAATCTATATAAGAGGCCTCACCCTCAAACATATTGGCAATACAAACAAGCAAGAAACTACACAACAGTAAGAAGAGGCAGAAAGACATTTTGAGAAAGGAATAGCAGAAAATGTGTAACAGAAGCAGGTCTCTTCTATAAATTCATTAAAAGCAAATTGCAGGTAAAGGATAAAATTCAGAGGTTGAAAATGGAGAAACAGATTTTAAGAAAATGAAAAGGAAATGTGTAATTACCAAAGTGTAGTCTCAGGATGAGAGCTACTTGTGGTGTTCATCTTCCCAGCACTGTCATATAATGTTTTGAAACTACTGACAGTGTTGGCCTCCACCACTACCTCACCTAATTTGTTCCAACCATTTACTACTGTTTGCGAAAGTAAATTTTCCTATATTTCTTTGGCAGTTTTGTTTAGTTTGTTTAAATCTATGGCCTCTTGTTCTTGAAGCTCCAGGTCTCTGGAGTTCTTCCCTATCAATTTTATCGATTCCTCTTACAATTTTGTACGTAGTGATCATATTGTCTCTTTTTCTTTTATCTTCTAATTTTGGCCTATTTAATGCCTATAATCTCTCTGCAAATTCTTGGCCTTCAGTTCTGGGAGCCACTTAGTGGCATGTCTTTGCACCTTTTCCAGTTTATTGATGTTCTTCTTAAGATATGGGCACCTTGCAACCACTGCATATTTTAACTTTGGTCTAACAAAGGTCGTGAACAATTTCTTTAGCATTTCACCATCCATGTATTTAAAAGCAATTCTGAAATTGAAAAGTGTAGTATAGGCTCTTTACACAATGTTCTTTATGTGGTCCTCAGGCTATAGTTTTTTTTTATCTAGAACCACCCCTAGATCTATCAATTTTTTAAAGATTTTTCACATAATTTGTAGGTTGTGTGGGGTAATCTACATCCACATTCCATAACATGGTATTTATTCACATTAAATTGCATTTGCTAAATTCCATTTGCCAAGTGGTGGTCTATACTTATTTTGTTCAGGTCTTCTTGAAGGGAATGACAATCGTCAATCATTTTAGCATCATCAGCAAACATGTTCATATAAGTCTGTAATTCCATCTGGTAGGTCATTTATGTAAATAATGAACAATACTGGTGAAAGAACTGAACCCTGTGGTACTTCACTCATGACATTTCTCCAGTCTCTGCCTGCCTGCCATTTCTCCAGATACATTTCCTCTGACTACTGCCCTCATTTTTCTGTGAATTAGAAAATTTTTCATCCATGTTTGAAGCCTCCCTGTCACTCCTCCAGTATGTTCCAGTGTGCAGAACAACCTCTTGTGTGGAACTCTATTGAAAGCTTCTCTTATGTTCAGATAGATGCAGTCAACTCGACTATCTTTCCTGTAAAATTTCTGTCTGGGAACCAGATAAAATACGACTTAAAGGGAACAACAACGTGGAGCAGAGAAATGTCTAGAAATGAAGTGGAAAAATACTTAAGGAGCTAAGTAGGAAAAAAGCAATTGACTCGGATGGAGTTTCACCTTCGGTTCTGAGAGAATGCACACCGGAGCTTAGCATAACACTTCAGTTGATTTTTCAGACATCTTTATTTACAGGAATCTTAGGAAATATAGGGTAAAAGGCAATAGTTCCAATCTACGAAAATGGTAGCAGAGAAGACCCTCTAAATTCTAGATCCATACTGTTGACAAGCCTTGTAGTCAAAATGTTAGACAAGTTAAAACTAAATGAGTAGAATACCTGTAGAGAAATCATACAGTAAGACAGTCAGTCAGTATGGCTTTCAAATTGGAAGATTCTGTGTAACAAATCAATTTGTTTTAATGGTAGATCCACAGCAGGAAAGAGATGGTCGAGTTCATTTTGTTTATCTGGACCTAAAAAGGCTTTTGATAGGGTCCCACACAGGAGTTTGTTCTGGAAACGAACATGCTGGATGGGTGACAGGCAGACTACTGACATGGATAAAAAACTTCCTAATAGAGATGAGGGCAGTGGCCAGAGGCGATGCATCAGACTGGAGAAGTCATTAGTGGAGTATTATAGGGTTCAGTTCTTCCATTAGTAATGTTAATTGTCTGTATAAATGATCTTGCAAAAGGAATACAAAACTATATGAACATGCTTGCTGATGACGATGAGCTACTAGGGAAAAAGAGACTTTGACAATTGTCATGCCTTTCAAAATGACTGGACAAAACAAATATATGTTGGAACACTTGGCAAATGAAATTCACTAGATAAATGCCATGTTATGGAATGTGGAACAGGAGAAAAAGAGGCCACATACAGACTATAACTCGTGTGAAAACGTATTAAAAATTTAACAGATCTAAGGGTGGTTCTGGAAAGTAGACCGTCACCAGAGGATGGCATAAAGGACATTGTGTGAGGAGCATGTGCTTTGCTTTCCAACTTCAGAATTGCTTTTAAATACATGGATGGTGAATTATCAAAAATTATCATATGACCAAAATTGGAATATGAAGCTGTTGTGTGATGCTCTTATTTCTGGAAGCACATAAGTAAACTGGAAAAAGATGCAGACATGCTACTAAATGGCTTTTGAAACTGAGAAAGATTAGCTACGAGATGACGCAATATGATTATTACATACAAAATATTAACAGGAATCAATAAATTTGACGGGGGGATTCTTGAAACCTGGAACTTCAAGAACAAGAAATCATAAATTTGAGCTATGGAAAGAATAGTGTAAAAAAGCAAATATTGGAAAGTTCATTTTTGCAAACAGTGGTAGACGGTTGGAATAAGTTGAGATGATGATGAACGTCAAAACTATTAGTAGTTTCAAAGCATCATATGACAGTACTGGGAAGATGGGGACACCATTAGTGTAGGTCTCGTCCTGTAACTACACTTTGGTAATTGCAAATGGGTAATTATACATGCATGCATATACTGAACTATACATAACAACAACTCAAGCAAAGTTCAAATTAATATACATGACAAGGTTGATTGACTAAATCTTTGATCTAAAATTGTATGTTTTCTTTTAATGGAAGTTTATAATGTGAGCTGATTTGCTTTTGAGGCATTAATTTATGAGACAACAGATGGAAATTTGTAGTACTGGTTACTGTTCAAGCTTCAGTTTGAGCTTATTTATAACCTTTTCTGGGAGAGAGCCTTTAGTGACTCCAGGGGAACCACTAAAGGGTTCACCAGAAAGAGGGTTTTTCATTACATTCAATGCTGAATTTTCTTCCAGGGTCGGATACTGATAGTGGGCCAGAGATGCCTGGGAGTCCCCGAACACCCCTGACGTCAACTGAAAACCTACCAATAAGTGACACCCCATTTGGCCATTCAAGGCTGAGGGGGCGAAGAGGCTCTGTTCCTTTTGATGTTCCTGGATCAGATATGGGATATGAGTTCTCATTTATCAAGGATCATTCTGAAAAGAGGTAATCTATCATATTCTTCTAATGTATGAATATAAATGAATTATACATTGCAGGTTTTTTCTTTTTCAGGCTTACTTTTTAATTCTATTCCTAATATTTATCATTACTATTACCCAGTTTCCACACTTTCATGGGATGGGGAGGTGGTAGATTGTTAATATACACTATAAATACAGGTTCTGTATTATACTGTGTAAGAATACGTACAACTGTTCTTGTATTAAGTTTCTTTTGTTCTGGTATTGGCATAAAGTTATTTAGTAGCTCTTGAATGTCCTGTAATACAGACTGTGCTAAATAGTTTTCCCGGTTGAGTGCCTTCTTTTGATAATTACCGAGTTTCATGTATGTGCAGGTATCAGTAATGTTATTTCTAAGTTTTTTTTTTTTTAACATAAGTACTGTTACAGAATCCCTCATGAGTAAAATCTGCATCTGTCAATATATTGTTTAAGTAAATGTATGGGGGTGATTACATTCTTCTTTTGGGCTTATAACTAAAAGAAAGATTGCATTTTATAAATGAGACCAGCTGATTATTTAATGTATGAAAGGTTTGGTCGTCGAGGCTCTGGCGGTTCAGAGATGCTGCCGTCCTTGGTAGCTCGAGCACTGCCTTCACTCTCTACCACTTGTGGAGGCCATGGAATATCTGGTGGTGGCTCAGGTGGAACTGGACTTGCTTCCTCCTTGACATATCACCACCAAGAGTTCCACAGAGGATCGGGCGGTCTAGAACTGTTTGCAGGGTTTTGGAGGTTGGTTAAAACCTATAAATTCTTTTAGTAATCTTAGTATGGCTATCATTAAAATTGCCACCTCACCTATGCATGCAAAAGCAATTAACCTTTCTGGTTATGGGTCACGAACACAATAGCTAGATGGAGGTGTTAATGAATGAGTGGAAACTAGATACAGTATGAAGATTGCTGACTTGTGTTGAAGCAAGAGCAACAGTCTGCTGGACCAAGTTATCACAAGTCAAGTAGAACTCCCAGAACCCACTTCAGGTATGATCTAGGTCAAGGTCAAGTTGGATTTTTACTGTGTGGCTTCACTGCAGCAAAATTGCTTCTGATACAAATTAAATCAATTTTGATTAATTCTGAGTTACTGAGAATGAAAATAAAGTTTAAAATTGTTGATTAGCTCTAGTTTTTATCAAAGATTAGTCTTTTTGTTTTAAGTGCAACAAAAATTGTTGGGTAACTTTCTTTTCACCTAATATTTCTGTTCCCCCTAGTAGTAAATAGGTACCTCAGAGTCAGCTATTGTAGAGGTTGTATTCTGGGAAGGGCAAGTAGTTCAATCTTGAGGGGACCTCGATAGAAGACTAACACGTACATATATGCAGGCTCCCTGTCCCGAACAAAATTACTGTATTATAAAGTTAGATACGACTTTGATGTATAATCCATTTTCAGGTCACACCTTGAATCTGGTTGTTCAACTTTAGATGATCACGACTTGTATTCGCAGTCATCAGGAGGTATGACGCCCGGGACCCCTGGAGCCTTGCCTCCACCCCAAGTAGCCCTCCCTCATACCCTCCACAGACGTGGCTCACTGCCAATTGACCTCTTTTACTCAGGTCAGTAGTTATCTTGTTGGTTTGACCTGTTTTATTGTAATTGTTTCAAGTATGTCCATTGTATAGTTCAGAATTTCAGTAAACAACTTCCTTACTGTATATTAATAATTAAATATACTGTATTATGAACTACAGTGATACAAGTACCTTGATTTTCAAATTTAATTCGTTCCCAGAAATGGGGTCGTAAGCCGAAAATCCTAACCCGAAACAAATTTTTCCCATAAGAAATAATGTAATTGACTTCCTTTTGCCACTTCTTTGAATTTCATGGCACTCCAAGCACTTATTTTATGTAGTTTATGTAGGTCAACTTTTTTATTGACACACATTGGGTGGTGTGTCTTTTTGGGCATTTCCCTAGGCCAGGGCACAGTAGTGGTTGTCAATTTCTGGCTATAGACCTTCAGGTGGTTTCCCACGTGTTATGCAATGCATCCTCTGCTCACTGCACTCATCCCTTGGTGTCTCTCCCCCATGACTGTGCCTCCTCTTCGGTGTGGTTGAGGTGCTGGAATTCTGTTTTGGGCTGTACAGGACTAGATTCTTATTTGTCTTGCCTCTCTGCAATGTTTTGCCTTCTTGGCTGTACTGTTACTTTGCCTATTTAGTGGGCATTTCTCTGTGCTTTGAGGCTTCGCTGTTGGTTTTCTTCCCTGCGTAATCCGTTGGAGGGGATGTTTATTTTCTAGGTGGCTTCAGTTGGTCAGACCTCCTACATCAGGGTTGGTGTTGGCTAGATTTTCTTTCACTTTGAAGCTAGTGTATGGTATTTGTAAACTACGTGTCTTGCTCCTTCCCTCTCATATGCCTTGACCCATTTTTCTGCCTCTTGTTCTTCCTTTGTGGTTGGCTGCTGGTCTTGTGTGGATGCACTTTGTAATTAGCTCTTCACCCTGTTCTGTAAGAGGTAACACTTGTTGAGGTTGGGAAATTGTTGGATTTATGCTGGATTTATGGCATATGCCTCTTCTTAAGCCATAAATAGCTGGATTTATGGAGTGTGAAATGGACATTGCATAAGAGTAACAGTGATAGGCTTAGATGATCTCCATGGTAAGTATTAGTTTACTGGGGGTCATTTAAGTGTGAACCTTAACTATTACAGTATTTTGTTTACTGATATCATTCATTGTTTAGGTTTCTGTTTTAGAATAATAAAATGGTATTGTTAGCATGTAGCTTTGATCTAAGGACTAGGGAGGTATAGTGTATGTCAGCGATGTATTTGGGGAATAGGAAAGGGCCAAGTATGCTGCCCTGGGGAAACCAGTAGTGATTGGTAGAGTAGGAGGAAATGTTAATTATACTAATGTGTGTGTTGCATTGTGTGACTACTGTATATTTAGTGAGTTATACATTACTCTATGGTGCTATAGTTTTCGGTGGTGGTGATTGTGTCCAACAGTATTAAAATGACCTTGTATAAATCTAATGAACAGACCGATTTTGTATTTTTATCTAGCTCACAATAGATTGAATCTAGTAACAAATATGGCATAATTGATGTTCTTTTGTGGTCTGAATCCAAATAGGCTGGGACTGAACATGTTAAGTTTTGTTAAATTAAAAATGCTGATAATTTTAAATATTTTTGATAGTATTGGTGGATTTGATGTGGATACTTTGATGTGGGTAAATAATTTGTGCCATTTCCTTTTGTATTGTGGCAGGGGACCTCAGTGTGTGGGATAACGAGGGGACATAGCAACATCAGCGCTCTCGCCCATCGCTTTCGCCTCAACCCTTTCCTTCTACCAGCCTCCAGTGCCAATCTTCCTACTTCACCACCACCCCATCAGTGAAAATATGTCAAGAGAAAAAAACTTCAAAGAAGGGGTAACATTTCCAGGTATCTTAGGCAAGGGAGTTTAGGCGCTCCACTTAAGCCCTATTCCAGGTTCCCAAGGCCTGGTGTACGGCTGTGTGGTGGTGTTGGAAGCCGATGGTGGTGTTTTCTGTGAAAGAAAGACACGAGTCTGTTTTTTTTTTATATTTTTTTTGGTACCCCTTTCCTAGTGAATGAAAATATCTTTTGTGTGTGCACTTGAAATGATTTCTATTCATCTGTAAATGTGTGAAAGAAAAGTAACCTATGCTGGGCACTTTCTATGGAAAGTGTTTCTTTCAGACTTGGTATGAAATGTATAATGGTGAAATGTTTAGACATGCTTCTGATAGTTATAATAGCCAGTTTAATTTAAATATGATATGTTTAAGTAATTTTCAATGGCAAGTATTTTATTGGCAAGAAATTATATGCATCCCTGAAAGTTCATTATTCAGAAGTTTAAAATATGGTACATACAAGTGTGTGCAACCTATCTTTTATACTATGTGTCCAACACCGATTACAGGAGCAACAAACCTCCGATCATCAAGGCTGTGATGAGGTCCAGTTTATCTAAGAGTGTTTGAAGTCATCATCAAGGATGGACCATTTTTTTGTAATGGATTCTGTATATTCATGGAAATATAAACATATTTTGATGAAAATGTTATTTTTAGATTACCATGAATATAGAAAAGGATCAACATTTTTATCCCTGCTAAAAAATAGTTTTTCATGAGTCTATAGAATGTACCCTTATCTTGAACATTATAGTTTTTATGATGGCAGGAAAAATATTCAGCTCAAATAAGCTCAATTTAGTACTAACGTCCAATTATAGCCAACTGTCTTCATGAGAATCCAGCTTGACAATCCTGGTTCATATTATTATGGAACATTATATATAGATTTAAAAGGAATTAATGATAAACAGGATATTGTATCCAAGAAATGCACCTGAGTCAGTTGATACACTGTGGTTCATAAATTGTCAGTGACTTAATTTGTGCATATTATATGGTCTTCCTTAGGCCTTGGTTATGTTTTCCTAAGTTTGAAGTATCTGTCAGTGATAAATTATCTGGCATAATTGTGTAACTATTGACAATGCTGTCGGAAGAGTTTAACGTAGGTGTATGTATCAAGAGTGAGTTGACTTACTTGAGTGTATCACCTGAATACAATCCTTAATGTATACAGTAATCAGAATGAATGAAATTACTTATAATTATCTTCCGTCAAGTGGTTACTTGTGCCACTCGTGTCATGAGTAACGTGTCCTCCTGTGGTGATCCAGCCATTTGTTAAGGTACAACTCCCTAGAACTTCGTGTCTCTTGTTTCCTACCGAGGCTTTATAGGAGGCAACGTTAGCACCGAAGTCCATTCTTACAGTGTATTCCTACTTGCAAACTCTACATCAAATATCCGTCACTTGTGGACCTTAGGTAGTGCTGGACTTGGCCAATTAAAATGATGTAGTTATTGTAACTGAATGATCATGCAATTTTAAGATAAACTGAAGCTTGTTATCATGTGGGATTGCAGAGTTAGAGACCAACAGCTTAAAGTAAAGTTAAAAGGGTGGGTTGACTCGTGGAGTTTTCTAATTGTTGTAGACTTTAATATTAAAGATTTTTACATCCGAGGTGCAATACATAACTTATAATCCTGTTGTGTGAAAATTCATCAGTATTTTCAATGGTTATATGTGTATTGTAAGAAGCTCTTGACCAGTACATATGATGTGTACATGTTACGTCTTCGAATATAAAATGGGCTTGTGATGATTATCGAGATAATCAAAGTTGTTTAGCACAGTAAGGATTTGTTTGTATCTGTGTTTGGATCCTATGATAAATAGATATGTTTATATGAATGATCATTTGATGTAATGATTTTTTGAAAAAAACAAAAAAAAAACATTTTGTGGCTATGCAATCTGCTAGTTTATATGGAATGACAGCTTTGGTGTAGTTAGTTCATACTGTCTCAATTTTTACATGTTATTGTTAGAAGTTAATGGAGATAACTTGTAGGGGATTTATTCAAATTTATATTTTGCATTATAATTTATATACATTATAGTACATGAAAGCACTTTGAAGGAGGAAAGGTGAGAGAAATTACTCTATGCTTTCATTATGGGAGGAATTTTCCAGTTTTAACATAAGGTATACCATAAGTTTGCAACAAGATCTCAAATCTACCAAACTGCCTTAACTACCCAGTTATATAACATAATTTCTACAGTTAATTTTTCTTGGTTACACTTGATATACTTAGATAAAAGAGGTTGTGGAAACTGATTATATAGTTTGGCTAGTGTGGCAAAGTAAAATTTGTCAAGGTTGCTGCTAATTGCCATGTATTTAGTGTACCAGGCAAGAGAGCCAACTTCCATCTTACAAATGGAGCCTTTGTAGGAGCCAGTTCTTGGTTGGTATACTAGAAACTGCGAAGGCATAAACTACTTTGTGACATTGGTGTCCCATTGATTTGGTTCAGTTCCTACTATTAAGAGGAACTTTTTGCCCAAAGTTCTGTTTTGTACAAATTCAAAACCATTTTTGTAAATACATGTATGGCAGATTTTCACACCCCCCCTACTACTGTAAGGCAAAAAATCTTATTTTTCTTGTTCTATGCATAACCATGTTTCCCTAAAAAGTGAAAGTACAAATTGGTCTTTTAGAATTATTTCATAATCTGGTTGTGTAAAAGTTATCCAGTCATGATCATAATTATTATGCAGTCATGGACATTATTAGCACATTATGGATACTTCAATAGGTTATAGTACTCAAGTAGATTGTCTTTATAATCCATATTTTTCCATTTGTCTCTTTTTATTATATTTATAGAACCATGTAAACTACACACAGTAATTGTGAAAAGTGACGGAGATGCTTGGCTCCCAAGGTTATTTATATGACAAGCATTGTACTTGAGAACTAATCTTAAATCCTCACTGCAGAAAGTGAGCTATAGAAGAGAATCCAATAATGCTCATTGTCCTAGTGTAAAAAATAAAAGTTTGACCCTTCTTGGACATCACACAAGATCAACATTGCTGAACACCTCACATGGGTGAATAGTGATTACCCAAGTGTAATTAGCTATGGTGTCAAAGGGTGATTTGGCAATGACAGTGCTCAACCATAACTCAAAATATTTGAAATGGCAACCAAACAAAATATCCTTGGTTTGAGTTTGCTACGAATAGGCATAGGAATTGGAGGCTGTTACTATATTTCTCCTTATCTTAACAAAGATAGGGAGATAACAAAACAGTTTCTCCAATAGGCCTATGCTTATCATAACATTCTGTACAAACCTTGAAGGGCACAATTTTAATTTTTTATAATGTATTATATTTTGGTGTTAATACTTTAATGTAGGCCGAACTTGGCTTATATTTTTATGTAAGAGGTTTTGAATATATAGTTTTTTTTACACCAAGAATTTTTTTAGTTAATGAATAAGGTATTTAGCAACAAATTAATGTATGGTATGCACAGTTCATACATTTCCTTTTAAATACCTCAAAGTGGTGCGACTTTCCAACGCTAGCAATTGTTTTGTTCTAAGTCACAGCTGCTGTACTGTAATGCTGACATTTGATGAATATGTTCAATAATACATAAAGAATTGAATTACGACTACAAGAGTCTTCCTGTCGTCTTATCATTTTAAATGTTACGAGATATTTTGTACCATGATTCCATTGTCCTCTGTCCTATTCTGCCAATTCCTTTTTAGTGAGGAACCAGCCAAAATGATAAGCATGTTGTTCTAGCAAGATTGTTGCTGGATAAAGTGTGGGGATGAATTTCATGTCAAGATGATAAATGTTTGTGTGCTACTACTTCTGTTGAAACTTCATCAGGAAAACAGTATTTTGATTGTACACTTTCATGTAGAATCATTCAATGGTTTAAAGTAACAAAAGTGTTTATGAATATTACGTTGCTCTTGTGTTCTTTATTGGTAATGCTTTATAGAGGGAGTGTAGGCATGTATTTTATGTGTGGCTGTTGTTTCTTAGAGTACACACTCCAACACCTTCATTATCAAGAGCTAGTAAATATAAATAATTTATTTTGCAGCAAGTGAAATATTCTGAACAATTTAGCGATTTTCATTATTTATCTTTGCAATGAATTTATAACCAAAAAATGTATTTTAAGATATTAAATACTGTAATTTGTTAGCTAGATCCTTGGTAATTGACATCCTCGTCAACTGGGTCATGGGGGGGGGGATTTTTAATATTACAAACTGGGTGCAGAGTTGAGAAAATTTAATCCTATTGGCCAAGTTCCAAAATTTAGTATTTTATATTAAGTAAATTCTTGAATATTTAAGGCTAGGAGCAAATTCACCTTCAGTATGCTTTTGTTGATAAACTTGAGGTAATGCTCAGGGTATTGTGTACTTGGTTTATGAATGTTGAATCCATTGAATGGCAATATGATAGGATTTTCTGGAGGAATGTAAGAGTGCATGATTGTATTAAGTTGGGAAGTGAACTGTTTAGGTTGAATACATAAATGTCTTAGAGTAATTTAATATTGCCAAAAATGTTAAGCAGTAGTTTTGCAATTTAGTACTGTGATGATTCATATTTCTTGGCTGCGAGCTGTCATTCTCCCGTGGTTGTGAGAGACGGCACAAATACAAATGCGAGGAAACAAGTCTTAAAATATCTGGCAGTGCATTTATAGTGTATGATAGGCAAGCATCTTATTTCTTAGTATAACCACAAACTTGGTTGTACATCCACGCATTTTATTTGTACTGTTCAAGTTCAAATTCTGTACTGAAAAACTATAAAACAACAGTATTAAATCAGCAGGCCCATGTTCATATACACTTTTTATAGTGTTCAGCACCTGATTGGTGACATTATCTGGCTGCAGGTAGAGTGAATACATTTATTTATTGATGTTATTTTTAGTTATATTTCTATAAATTTAGTATAGATTATATGCTGTAATAAGAATTAATATTATATATGATTCTTTTGAGTAGAAATAAGCTGAGGTAGCATTCACCATATAATGCTGTATATGTAATTAGCTTCAAGATAAATTTATGAATTTCATGTTTACCATTTGATTTGCACGCTACAATATATAAACATTGTTGGTTCTCGAGAGATGTGTAGTTTAAAGCTGCCGACACATATTCAGCCGAGTTTACTTATTTGAATACTGTATATATATATATCAATGTATTTAAGTCTAAAACTAGATTTACAACATTTTATTACTACAGATAAAAGAAGAAAATAATTTTTGTTATATAGATAAAAAAAAATATGAAAGTACAGTACTATATGATACTTTCGACTAGTTGCTTTAAATATACCTGAGTTTTAAAGTATAGTCTCATGTTTTACAAATACACAAAGTTAATATTTCCTTTTCTTATGTGTATGATAAAATGCAACTTGCTTATACTGTAACTATGTAGTAACATATAAAGATTTTATATGCATTTGGGCTTGTTGAATATGCTGTGATATGTCCTTTGAATAAATATATAAATCGTAGTCAGGTGTTTCAGTGCATAAAGTGTTAGTTTCGATATCATTTCTGCAAGAAACTACAAAATTTATATTAACTTTGTAGAATTTGTGTTAAAATTATGTAGAATTGTGCTGTAAAATTGTTGTATAAATTGTAGAAATTGTGTACATTTTTGGTGAAAATGTGTAGAATTTTTTAGATTGTAATATCTAGAATAAATCCTACAAATCTAAAAAATTCTACAAAAAATACAGAATTTCTATAAAAATATGTAGATTTTCTGTATAAATTATGTAGCTTTTTGCAGAAAAAATGTAAATTTTCTGTAGAAATGATACAACTTTACATTATTTCTACTCTAGATCTACAAAATTTGTATACAAATTTTACAGAATTTCTACAAATTCTACATTATGTAGATGTTCTGTAGAAATTATGTAGAATTTTTTGTAGAAATCAGGTAAACTGTGTACAGAAAATCTACATATTTCTACAAAAATATTAAAATTATGTAGAAAATCTATATTTATAAAAAAAATCTACATTACATAGATTTTACATAGAAATGGTGATTTTTTAGAAATTGTGTATAAATTATAAAATGAATTCATACAGGAAATCTACATAATGTAGAAATTATGTAGATTTTTTGTAATTTTTTTTAATTTCTACAGGAAATTTATATAACGCTTACAAAAATTCTACATAATTTCTACAAAAAATACGTAATTTCTACAGAAATTCTACAATGTTTAGAAATGTAAAAGTTTTGAAGAAATTTTGTAAAAATTATGTAGATTTCCTGTTGAAATTTTCCATAATTTCTACAAAAAATCCGATTTCTACAATGTAGATTTTTTGTATTAATTATATAGATTTTTATAGAAATTTATGTAGATTTTTTGTAGAAAAAAAAAGTAATTTCTATAGGAAACGTACATAATTTCTACGCATTCTTCACAATTTCTACAAACAATCTACATATCTACAAAAATTCTACATAACTTCTACAAAATTTATACAGGAAATCTATGTAATGTCTACAAAATTCTACATAATTTATAAAAAATTCTGCACAATTTGTACAGAAAATCTACACTTCACAAAATCTTCATAATTTCTACTAAACATGTAAAATTTTAGTAGAAATTACGTAGAACTTTTTAAGGAATTATGTAGAATTTTTGTAGAAATTATAGATTTATCTGTATTATGTAGAAATTTTGTAGAAATTATGTAGAATTATTGTAGGAAATATGAAGATTTTCTGTAGAAATTGTGTAAATTTTTTGTAGAAAATATATATATTTTTTGTAGAAATTTTGTAGATTTTTTGTAGGAATTGTGTAGATTTTTTGTGGGAATTATGTAAATTTTTGTAGAATTATGTAGAATTTTTGTATAAATTGTGGAAATTTTGTAAAAATTATAGATTTTTTGTAAATATGTAGAATTATGTAGATTTTTGTAGAATTTCTACAAAAAATCTATATAATTTCTACAAATTCTACACAATTTCTACAAAAGATCTACATAATTTCTACAAAAATTCTACAAAAAATGTATATATATAGATTTTTCGTATAAATTATGTAGATTTTTGTAGATATTATATAGATTTTTTGTAGAATTTTTGTAGAAATTATGTAGATTTTTTGTAGGAATGATGTAGATATTTTCTAGGAATTATGTAGATTTTTTGTAGAACTTATGTAATTTCTACAGGAAATCTATATATCTTCTGTAGAATTTGTAGAATTTTTGTAGAAATTATATATTTTCTTTAGGAATTATAGATTTTGTTGTAGAAATTGTATCGATTTTCTGTAAATTATGTAGTATTTATATAGGAATTATATAGATTTAATATATAAATTATGTAGAATTTGTGTAGAAATTATGTAGAAATTATATAGAATTTTTGTAGAAATTATAAAGATCTCCTGTGTAAATTATGTAGAATTTTTAAAGAAATTATGTAAGTTTTTTTAAGAAATGATGTAGATTTTTTCTACAAAAAATCTACATAATTTCCACAGGAAATCTTCATAACTTCTACAAAATTTCTACATAATTTCTATAACAATTATATATTATTTCTACAGGAAATCCTCATAATTTCTACATGCAAAAATTCTACATAATTTCTACAAGAAATCTACATAATTTCTACAGAAAATCTACCTAATTTCTATGAAAATTCTGCATGATTTCTACAAAAATTTATATTTTTTGTAGCAATTATGTAGATATTTGTAGAAATTATGTAAATTTCCTGTAGAATTTTGTAGAAATTTAGATTTTCTGTAGAAATTATGTAGAATTTTTGTAGAAATTGTGGATTTCTACAGGAAATCTACATAATTTCTACAAAAATCTACATAATTGTTACAAAAATTCTACATAATATCTATATGGGAGCGGACAGCACACTGGACTTGTGATCCTGTGGTCCTGGGATCGATCCCAGGCGCCGGCGAGAAATAATGGACAGTTTTTTTTTTCACCCTATGTCCCTGTTACCTAGCAGTAAAATAGGTACCTGGGTGTTAGTCAGCTGTCACGGGCTGCTTCCTGGGGGTGGAGGCCTGGTCAAGGACCGGGCCGCGGGGACACTAAAGCCCCGAAATCACGAAATCATCTCAAGATAACCTCAAGATAGGAAATCTACCTAATTTCTACAGGTAACCTATATAATTTCTACATATCTGCATAATTTATACAAAAATTCTACATAATATCTACAGGAAATCTACATAATTTTTATAGAAATTAAGTAGAATTTTCATAGAAATTATGTAGATTTCCTGTAGAAATTATAAATTTTTTGTAGAAATTATAAATTTTTTGTAGAAATTATAAATTTTTTGTAGAAATTATAAATTTTTTGTAGAAATTATAAACTTTTTGTAGAAATTATAGTTTTTGTAGAAATTATTGATTTTTTGTAGAAATTATGTAGATTTCCTGTAGAAATTATGTAGATTTCCTGTAGAAATTATGTAGATTTCATATAGAAATTATGTAATTTCCTGTAGAAATCCACAATTTCTACAAAAATTCTGCATAATTTCTACAGGAAACCTATATAATTTCTAAAAAAAATTCTACAGGAAATCTACATAGTTTCTAAAAAAAATTACAGGAAATCTGCATAGTTTCTACAAAATTTCTACAAATATTCTACAGGAAATATACACGATTTCTACAAAAATCATCCATGTTTCTACAAAAAATCTAAATTTCTACAGGAAATCTACATAATTTCTACAAATTCTACATAATTTCTTCAGGAAATCTACATAATTTTTACAAACATTTTACATAAAATCTACAGGAAATTTACATAATTTCTACAAAAATTCTACATAATTTCTACAGGAAATCTGTAGAATTTCTACAGGAAATCTACATAATTTTACATTAAAATCTACATAATTTTACATTAAAATCTGCATAATTTTAATTAAGGAAATTATATAATTTTTATGAAAATTTACCTAATTTCTAAAAAAAATTCTACATAATTGCTATAGGAAATCTGCATAATTTCTACAAAAATTCTGCATAATTTCTCCTTGAAATCTACATTATTTATACAAAAATTCTACATAATTTCTACAGGAAATTTACATAATTTATACAAAAATTTTATATTATTTCTACAGGAAATCTATACAATTTCTACAGGAAATTTATTTAAATTTTACCAAAATTCTACAATTTCTACAAAAAATCTACATATCTACAAAAAGTCTGCATAATTTCCAACTATCTACGGGCTCACCATAGCCCATGTTACTTGGAACTTTTTGTTCCAGGTAGCGAATCTTTAACAACAATATTCTACAGGAAATCTACATAATTTCTATAACAATTATATATAATTTCTATAGGAAAGCTTCATAATTTCTACATGTAAAAATTCTACATAATTTCTACAAGAAATCTACATAATTTCTACAAAAAAAAATCCCCCCCCTCCCCGCTCAGCTCGTTGTCGCCGTCTGGGGGCTTAGTGGACGGCTGCCGGAGTGTGATGCTCCTTGGGACAGTCCTCTGTCCTTTTCTAGCCTTGTGCTCCTGCTGCCGTCCTCTCCAATTCTGCTGGGCATCTTTTCCTTTTCCTTCTGTTTCGTTTTTCTCCCCCCTCTTCTCCTATCTGCTTGCCGTTTCCTGCCGACCTTTTGCTCGTTCTGGTTCTTCCCTTGGACTTCTTCTACTTTGACGCCCGGGTGCTTGAGGAGGCATACTCTTGCACCCGTAGAACTGCAGTACCCGATGTAGAGAGCGAGGGGAACCTTTTATTGTCAATCCCCACTTCGTCACTGAACCCGATCTCGACGGACTGTCGGTTTCTTAAGGTGGCGTTTGTGGGGCGTATACTCACGACGCACCCCTAGGAGGCCCCGACAAGATCGGCGATAGCTTCTTGTTGGGTGTCCTGCCTCTAATTGTGGCTCCATGGTGGGTGTGGGGGCACATTCGTGAGTGAATTCTTCTTTTCGTCACGATGGCAACCCCTGCTTCGGCTTCTTCTGGTTTACCTTCTCAGGCTCGTGGGGTGGGCGACCAAGCCCCCGAGTCGGTCCGTATTGGAAGACCGGGCTCTGTAGCCTCCGCTGCATTGGGCCCCGACCTTGCTCCTCCTTTGGCCTCTCTGACTCCTTCCTCTGGCTCCCCTCCCTCCTCTGTGGTTGGGTCGAGCCCCAAGCCCCCCAGTGGTGACTACCTCGTCCCCTGGCGCGGCTCCTTCTCTGGTTGTAACTACTGCACCTTTTAACCCCTCTCTCTGGGGGTTCTCACCGCCGTCCTCGTCACGGCCGCCCTCGCTCGATTCCTTCCAGTTCTGCTACCTATCAAGCCTTGTTTGGTCCCGCTTCGTGGGCCAAATATTTTGATCTCCTCCCTCTTGATTCTGCGCCTCCTGACGATTTCTCCCTCCATCGACATCTCATTGATTCCGTGGATGCCTCCATTACTTTCAACCCCACTCGTCTCGGTACACGTGTCGTTGCTGCTCCTTCTCAGGATGCTGCTTCCCGCTTGCCTGCCTTATCCTGCCTTGGCGAGACCCCCGTTCGGGTCTCGAAGAACGCTCAGTTGAATGCCAGTGTTGGCACTATTTTGCTCCCGCCCCATGTTGCGACCGGTGTTCGGGACCTGCGCGACTGCCACGACGATATTCGACATATCCTCGCTGCTCAGGGCCATTCTATTCTCCAGGTGGACACGTTTACTCATCCCCCTCGTGGTAGTCGCCGTCAACCCCTCCGGGTTGTGAAGATTACCTTTGATGGTAGGACCCTTCCACCCTCTGTCATTCTTGCTGGTGCCAGGTGCTCTGTCCAGGAGTACATTCCTTCTCCTCGGCTCTGCAACAAGTGCTGGAGGTTTGGGCATGGTGCCCTCCGCTGCTCCGGGACTGTCTCTCTCTGTCCTTTGTGTGGTGGCGAAGGTCACTCTAAGTCGGAGTGCGCTTCTCCCCAGGCTCGTTGCCTCAACTGCGGTGAGGCCCATCCTACCTTCTCCCGTGCGTGTGTCCATTACAAGCTTGAAGCAGCCGTCCTCAACTTGAAGCACCGGGAGCGTTTATCTTTTCCTGAGGCGAGGCGCCAGGTTCGCCGGCTCCCGCCTTATGCTAATGTCTCTTATGCTCGCGTGTTGCGCTCTTCCTCTCCTCGTCCTTCCCGCCTTCCTCAGACTCGCAACCGTTTCCGGGCCTTGGACCCTGATGCGCCCACTGCCCCCTCCTCTGTCCCTTTGGGTTCTCTCCCGAAGGATCCTCCTCCTGGTCCTCTGTCTGGGGTTCCCCTTCCTTCTACCCGGTCTGTCGTGTCTTCTGTGTCCTCTTCCTCGTCCCCCTCCGATCCTCCTTCCCATCCTCTTCCTCCATCTATCGGCTCTCCCCACCGCCTGTCGGTGCGGGCGGATGTCCATCGCTCTCCTACCGGCCGTCGTGTGTGCTCTCGTTCGGCTTCTCCTGTTGAGACACTGGAATCCGTTGCCCGGTACGTAGTTGCTGGGACACCGGTCTCTTTAAGTCAGAAGCGTAAGCCTGGCTCCTCTCCTTCCTCTTCCCCGGCGGGTAAGAAGGCTTCGCTTTCTTCCTCAGCTCCTCCTTCTGGCTCTGTTGCTCCTTCCCCTCCCGTTTCAGTGCTTGCGCCCCCTGTTCCTGCTATGGAGGTTTCTTTGGCCCCTGCTTCCCTTTCGGTTGCTGCTCTTGCTGGGGTGCGCTCCCCTCTTTCTACTCCCCCTCTTCCTGCTGCTGTCCTTGACTGCTCCTCTCCGTTGTCTCCTCCTCTTCCTCCTCCTCCGGACCCTGCCCGCCCGCCTCTGATCTGTTCTCCCGTTTCCTTCCCTCCGTCTTTACTCAGTTTACCCATGCCCCCTAACCCTGACTTTGCTGACCCTGATCCCGACCCTGATATTCTTTAACGTGCTCTGTTGCTCTTTCGCCTTTGTTTCTTCCTTGTTCTCTGTTTTTGTCCTTTCTCTTCTCGTCGTTGTCCATTCTTCAATGGAACGTTCGAGGTTATTACGCCAATTTCCTCGAACTCCAACTTCTGATTTCGCGGTTTTCGCCCCTTTGTGTCTGTCTCCAGGAGCCAATGCTTGGTGCTCGTCCTGGTCGTTTTTGTGGCTATTCCTTTCTCTCCCCCCCCCCAGCCATTGCTGGGGCTTCTAATTCTTCTGCTCTCTTGATTCGGGCTGATGTTCCCTTTGTTCCTTTACTTTTTCCTTCGCCTCTCCATTGTTCTGCTGCTCGTATCTTTGTGGGGAAATGGTACACAGTTTGTTCCATTTATCTCCCCCCGAGTGTCCCGCTCTCTCTTCCTGATTTGAAACACCACCTGGACTCCTTGCCGGAGCCTGTGCTCCTGCTGGGTGACTTCAATTGTCGTCATTCTCTTTGGGGTGACGTTCTGACGAATACCCGGGGTCGCCTCCTTGAGCCGTTTCTCCTCTCTTCTTCCCTGTCTCTTCTGAATTCTGGTGAGCCCACTCATTTGGACTCTCGGACTCGCACCCTTTCTTGTCTTGATCTTTCTCTCTGCTCTTCTTCTCTTTACTTAGATTTCACGTGGCAGGTTCTTGATGACCTCCATGGAAGTGATCATTTCCCCATCCTTGTTTCCTTTTTCTCTTTTCGCCCTTCCCTCTCTTTCCCTAGGTGGCAGTTTGCTAAGGCAGACTGGACCCTATTTACCCTCAGTGCTGCTCTCCCTGACCTCTCCCTTCTGCCTCTCTCTCGCGCTCTCCTCCTTTTTCATGACACTGTCTTCAACGCTGCCCTCCGCTCTATTCCTCGCTCTTCCTCTCGGGGTCCACGGAAGTGCGTTCCCTGGTGGAATGCGGACTGTGCTCGGGCTGTCCGCTGTAAGCGTGCAGCCTGGAAGAGGCACCGCCGTAGGCAGACGACCGATTCTTTTCTTTTCTTTCGGAAAGCGAGTGCGGTGGCCCGTAGGGCCATCCGTACGGCTAAACGTGAATGTTGGGCATCTCATGTCTCAACAATTACGTCCGAGACCCCTCTGGCCCAGATCTGGAAGCGTATCCGCAAGATAGCGGGTAAGTTCGTTCCCGATGTTTCACCGGTCCTTCACCTCCATGATACTCTTGTGGCGGACCCGTTGCAGGTCGCTTCCGAACTGGGTTCCCACTTTTCTTCTGTTAGCTCTGGTCTTCATCTTCCCCAATCTTTCCTTCTTCGTAAACCTGTCCTTGAGTCTCGTCCTTTAGATTTCTGCACTCATCTTCAGCTTCCCTATAATGATCCCTTCTCTCTCTCTGAACTTCGTTCTGCCCTGGCCCTCTGCGGTTCTACGGCGGCGGGCTCCGATGGTATTCATTATGAGATGCTTCGCCATCTCCCTCCGAGCACGTCTCAGTATTTACTGAGTCTGTATAATCGGATCTGGGAGTCGTCGTCAGTCCCTGAGGACTGGCTCGATGTCGTTGTCCTCCCTGTTCGCAAACCGGGGTCTCTGGGTACTTCCCCTAAGGACTTTCGCCCTATTGCTCTCACAAGTTGTGTCTGCAAACTCTTTGAACGTATGGTTAACGTTCGTCTGATGTGGTTCCTGGAACACCATCACCTCCTCTCCCCTTCTCAATTTGGTTTCCGCAAGTGCCGCAGCACGACAGATGTCCTGGTGAACTTGGAGGTCTATATTCGTACTGCTTTTGCTGCGAAGACCTCCGTTGTTGCCGTCCTTTTTGACCTAGAAAAGGCTTACGACACCACTTGGCGTTATCATATCCTATCTCAACTTCATTCTTTTGGCCTTCGTGGTCATCTCCCTCTCTTTCTCCGCAGCTTCCTCTCTCGTCGTTCCTTTCGGGTGCGCCTTGGTACCGCTCTCTCTCCCTCTTTTCAGCAATACGAAGGTGTGCCCCAGGGTAGTGTTCTGAGCACTACTCTTTTTCTTGTTGCCCTCAATGGTCTTCTTTCCTCTCTTCCTTCTGGTGTCTTCTCCGCTCTCTATGTCGATGATCTTACCCTTTGTTGTCAGGGTGATGATTCGCCTCTCCTTCAACGCCGGCTTCAACTTGCAATTGATGCCGTGTCGTCTTGGGCCACAGGTCATGGCTTCAAGTTCTCTACTTCTAAGACTTGTGCCATGACTTTTACGCGGAAACGGGTTGTTCTTCGTCCCTCTTTGTCACTTTATGGTCATCCCCTTGAATACAAAGATTCCGCGAAGCTTTTGGGGTTATTCCTTGACACTCGTTTGTCTTGGTCTCCCCATATCTCTTACCTCCGTGTTGAGTGCTCTAAGGCCCTTACCCTCCTTCGGGTCTTGTCCCATACTTCTTGGGGGGGCAGATAGGCGCACTCTCCTTGCTTTACATTCCTCTCTCGTCCTGTCTAAGCTCGATTATGGTTGCCCTGCTTACTCGTCTGCTTCTCCTTCTCCTTCTACTCTTCGCCGTCTTGATGCTTTGCACCATACTGGGTTGCGCCTCAGTTCTGGTGCCTTTCGTTCGACTCCCATCCTTAGCTTGTATGTTGACACTGGCTTCCTGTCTCTCCAGGACCGCCGTGATCGCTACTGTCTTCGCTATCTTGCGCGGTCCTTGCAACATCCTGCCTCTCGCCTCTGTCGTGCTTTAACTTTTACCCCTCCTGCGGTTCCTGTTCCTCTTCACCACCTCCCTCTTTCTGTCCGGTTATCTCGCCTACAGGATTCTCTCTCCGTTCGTATTTCTGATGTTTCTCCTCGTGTTGTTCCTTCTTTGCCCCCGTGGAGGGTCCGTCTTCCGCGGTTTTGTACTTCCTTGACCCGTATCACTAAAGCTTTTACCCCTCCTACGGTTCTAAAACGCCTTTTCCTCGAGCACTTTTCTTCTCACTCCCGCTCCGTTTCTGTCTTCACCGATGGGTCTAAGTCAGCGGACGGTGTTGGCTACTCTGTTGTTTTTCCTGATCGCACTTATATGTGTCGCTTGCCTCCGGAGACTAGCATCTTTACAGCGGAACTTTATGCTATTCTCTATGCTCTTCGTCTCCTGCTTTCTCGTTGTCAGTCTTCCTTTGTGGTTGTTGTTGACTCTCGTAGTGCCCTCATGGCTCTCGGGTCCTTTAATCCGGTTCATCCAGTAGTTGTCGAGATCCAGCATTGGCTGTTTCTCGTTCACAGTAAATTTAAGTCGGTTGAGTTTTGTTGGGTTCCCAGCCATATTGGTGTGTCTTTAAATGAGCGTGCGGATGCTGCCGCTAAGGAAGCTGTCCGCTCTTGTCCCATCTCTCGTAAAGGCATTCCGTATTCCGACTTTTACCCGGTTATCCATTCCTCAGTCCTTACCCGTTGGCAGGCTTCTTGGTTGTCTGTTACTGGTAACAAGCTACGTACTCTTAAATGTTGTGTTTCCTCGTGGCCGTCCTCCTTCCACCGTAACCGGCGGTGGGAAACAGCTCTGGCGAGGTTGCGTATTGGCCATACTCGCTTAACCCATGGTCACTTGATGGAGCGCCGCCCTGCTCCTTATTGTCCTAGTTGCATTGTCCCTCTTACGGTCGTGCATGTCCTTCTTGAATGTCCTGACTTCCAGGACGAGCGTGTGTCTTGCTTTCCGACCGCCCCTCGCGGTCACCTGTCCCTCGATAGAATTCTTGGTGACTCGGATACTTTTGATATCGTTCGCCTTATGCGTTTTTGTTCTCGTATTGGCATCCTTGGTGATATTTAGCGCCCTCTGATTATTTTGCGTATTTGATGGTGCTACATAGCCTTCCCGGTTTGGTGCCTTCTTTTGATAATTACTTACTATATAATTTCTACCAAAATTTTACATAATTTGTAAAAAAAATTCTATATATTTACAAAAATTCTACATAACTTCTACAAGAAATTTACGTAATTCCTACAAAAATTCTATAAAATTTCTACAGGAACTCTACATAATTAAAGAAAATACTACAGGTTATCTACATAATTTCTACAAAAAATCTACATAATTTCAACAAATCTATATAAATTTTACAAAAATCTACATAATTTCTACAGGAAATCTACATCATTTCTACATAATTTGTACAGAAATTCTACAAAAAATCTATAACTTCTACAAAAAATCTACATAATTTCTACAGAAAATCTGAATAATTTCTACAAAAATTCTACAGGAAATCTGCATAATTTATTCAAAATTTCTACAAAAATCTACATCATTTCTACACAAATCTACATCATTTCTACAAAGATTCTACATAATTTCTTCAAAAAATCTACAAAACTTCTACATAATTTCTAAAATTTAATTTCTACAAGAAATTTTGTAGAATTTTTGTAGGAATTGCGCGTTTTTTTATATAAATTATGTATCAATTATTCGTACATTTTTTGTAGATATTATGTAAAATTTTTGCAATTGCCTTTAAACATTATTTATAGTTTCTATGGAAAATCTAAATAATTTCTACAAAAATTCTACATAATTTAAAAAATGTACATAATTTCTACAAAAATTCTACATAATATCTATAGGAACTCTACCTAATTTCTACAGGTAACCTATATAATTACTACATGAAATCTACATAATTTCTACAAAATATCTACAGGAAATCTACATAATTTTTATAGAAATTAAGTACAATTTTTATAGAAATTATGTAGATTTCCTGTAGAAATTATGTAGATTTCCTGTAGAAATCTACAATTTCTACAAAAATTCTGCATAATTTCTACAGGAAATCTACATAAAATCTACAGGAAACCTACATAATTTCTACAAAAATTCTACAGGAAATCTACATAATTTCTACAAAATCTAAACAATTTCTACAAAAGTTCTACGTAATTTCTAAAAAAAATCTACACAATTTCTATATTATTTATATTAAAATTTTATATAATTTTTACAGGAAATCTACATAATTTCTAAAAAAAAATTACAGGAAATCTGCATAATTTCTACAAAAATTCTACATAATTTCTACAGGAAATCTATATGATTTCTACAAAAAATCTAAATTTCTACAGGAAATCTATATAATTTCTACAAAAATTCTACAGGAAATCTACATAATTTCTACAAAAATTCTACCTAATTTTTAGAAAAAATCTACCATGTTTCTACAAAAAATCTACATAATTTCTACAAAAATTCTAAATAATTTCTACAGGAAATCTACATAATTTCTACAAAAATTCTACAGGAAATTTACATAATTTCTACCAAAATTCTACCATGTTTCTACAAAAATCTAAATTTCTACAAAAATTCTACATAATTTCTACAGAATCTACAATTTTTACAAAAATTCTACAGGAAATCTACATAATTTCTGCAAAAAATCTACACAATTTCTATGTAATTTATATAAAAATTCTACAGAATTTTACAAAATTTTTACAGGAAATCTGCATCATTTCTAAAAATGTATACAGTATAAAAATTCAACATAATTTCTACAAAAATTGTAAAGGAAATCTACATAATTCCTACAGGAAATCTATATAATTTCTACAAAAAATCTACCATGTTTCTACAAAAAATCTACATAATTTCTACAGAAATTTACATAATTTCTAAAAAAAAATTACACAATTTCTAAATAATTTCTATAAAAATTCTACATAATTTCTTCAGGAAATCTACATAATTTCTACTGGAAATCTTTACAATTTCTACAAAAATTCTACATAATTTCTTACAGGAAATCTACATAATTTCTACAGGAAATCTATATAATGTCTATAAAAATTCTACATAATTTCTACAAAAAATTTACTTAGTTTCTATAAGAAATCTACATAATTTCTACAAAAATTCTACATAATTTCTACAGGAAATCTATAATTTCTACAACAATTCTACATAATTTCTACAGGAAATTATAGAATTTCTACAGGAAATCTACATAATTTTACATTAAAATCTACATAATTTTAATTAAGGAAATTATATAATTTCTATGAAAATTCTACATAATTTCTAAAACAATTCTACATAATTTCTACAAAAATTCTACATAATTTCTCCTTGAAATCTACATAATTTCTTCAGGAAATTTACATAATTTCTATAGGAAATTTACATAATTTCTACAAAAATTTTACATAATTTCTACAGGAAATCTATACAATTTCTATGGGAAATTTAGATCATTTTTACTAAAATTCTACATAATTTCTACAAAAATCAACATAATATCTACAAAAAGTCTGCATAATTTCTACTGGAAATCTACATAATTTCTACAAAAAAATCGACATAATTTCTATATAATTTCTACAGAAAATTTATATAATTTCTACACAAAATCTATATAATTTCTACCCAAATTTTACATAATTTGTAAAAAATTCTATATATGTACAAAAATTCTACAATTTCTACAGGAAATCTACATAATTTCTACAAAAATTCTATAAAATTTCTACAGGAACTTTAAATAATTAAAAAAAAATTCTACAGGATATCTACATAATTTCTACAAAAAATCCACATAATTTCAACAAAAAAATCTATATAAATTTTACAAAAATCTACATAATTTCTACATTAAACTCTACAGGAAATCCACATAATTTCTACAAAATTTCTACATTTGTACAGAAATTCTACAAAAAATCTACAATTTCTACAAAAATTGTACAAAAAATCTACATAATTTCTACAAAAAATCTACATAATTTCTACAAAATATTTAAATAATTTCAACAAAAATTCTACATAATTTCTACAGGAAATCTACATAATTTTCCATTAAAAACTATATAATTTGAAATAAGGAAATTATATAATTTCTATAAAAATTCTACATAATTTCTATAGGAAATTACATAATTTCTACAAAAATTCTACATAATTACTCCTTGAAATCTACATAATTTCTACAAAAATTCTACATGAAATTTACATAATTTCTACAAAAATTCTACATGAAATTTACATAATTTCTACAAAAATTTTACATAATTTCTACAGGAAATCTATAAAATTTTTATAGGAAATTTACATAATTTTTACCAAAATTCTACATAATTTCTACAAAAAAACTACATAATATCTACAAAAAGTCTGCGTGATTTCTACAGGAAATCTACATAATTTCTACAAAAAAAATTGACAATTTCTATATAATTTCTACAGAAAATTTATATAATTTCTACAAAATTTCTACACAAAATCTACATAATTTCTACCAAAATTTTACATAATTTGTAAAAAAAATTCTATATATCTACAAAAATTCTACATAACTTCTACAAGAAATTTACGTAATTCCTACAAAAATTCTATAAAATTTCTACAGGAACTCTACATAATTAAAGAAAATACTACAGGTTATCTACATAATTTCTACAAAAAATCTACATAATTTCAACAAAAATCTATATAAATTTTACAAAAATCTACATAATTTCTACATAAACTCTACAGGAAATCTACATCATTTCTACATAATTTGTACAGAAATTCTACAAAAAATCTATAACTTCTACAAAAAATCTACATAATTTCTACAAAAAATCTACATAATTTCTACAAAATATTTAAATAATTTCAACAAAAATTCTACATAATTTCTACAGAAAATCTGAATAATTTCTACAAAAATTCTACAGGAAATCTGCATAATTTATTCAAAATTTCTACAAAAATCTACATAATTTCTACAAAGATTCTACATAATTTCTTCAAAAAATCTACAAAACTTCTACATAATTTCTACAATTTAATTTCTACAAGAAATTTTGTAGAATTTTTGTAGGAATTGTGCATTTTTTATATAACTTATGTATCAATTATTCGTACATTTTTTGTAGAAATTATGTAAAATTTTTGCAATTGCCTTTAAACATTATTTATAGTTTCTATGGAAAATCTAAATAATTTCTACAAAAATTCTACATAATTTAAAAAATGTACATAATTTCTACAGGAAATCCAAATAATTTCTATAAAAATTGTACAGGAACTCTACATAATTTTTTACAAAATTTGAACATAATTTCTACAAAAATTGTACATAATTTCTACAAAAATCTATATAATTTTTACAGACAATCTACATACTTTTTTGCAAAATATACACATCATTTCTTCAAAATTCAATATCTACAATAATATACATAGTGTAGAAGTTATGTGTATATTTTGTAAAAATTATGTAGATTTTCCTGTAGAAATTATGTAGAATTTGTAGAAATTAGGTAGAATTTTTGTAGAAATTGTGTTGATTTCCTTTAGAAATTATGTAGATTTCCTGTAGAAATTATGTAGAATTCCTGTAGAAATTATGTAGATTTCCTGTAAAATTTTTGTAGAAATTACATAGAAACTTTATGGAAATGATATACATTTTTCATAGAAATTATACATAATTAAAAAAAAATATGTATAATTTCTGTATAAATTATACATAATTTCTACAAGAAATCTACATAGTTTTTACAGAAAATTTTCATTATTTCTACAAGAATTCTACATACTTTCTGTAGAAATTATGTATAATTCTTGCAGATATTACATAGAATTTTCGTAGAAATTGTTTGGATTTTTTTTTTTTTTTAGAAATTATGTAGATTTCTTGTTGAAATTATGTATAGTTTCTATGGAAAATCTACATAATTTCTACGGGAAATCTACATAATTTCTAGACAAATTCTATGTAATTTCTACAGAAATTATGTAGATTTCCTGTAGAAATTATGTAGATTTTTTGTAAAAACTATGTAGATTTACTGTAAAAAAATCTGCATAATTTCTACAAATTCTACATAATTTAGAAGAAATTTTTGTAATTTCCTGTAAAAATTCAACATAAAATCTACATAATTTCTGAAGAAATTCTAGATGATTTCTAAAGGAAATCTAAATTTCTACAAAATTTCTACACAATTTTTATAGAAAATCTACATAATTTCTACAAGAAATCTACATAATTTCCTGTAGAAATTATGTAGATTTCCTGTAGAAATATTTAGGTTTTCTATAAAAACCATGTATAATTTCTACAGAAAATTTACATAATTTCTACAGGAAATCTACATAATTTCTAAAAAATTCTACATAATTTCTACAGAAATCTACATTTTGTCGTGTGTTCTTGCTTCATATGTAAATATGTTATTCCTTATTCTCTCCGCTGCTGCTATTGTGTTGTCACTATGTCTGCCACACGGCCGTGTCGTGATGGGGTCATGTCTGCCACACGGCCGTGTCGTGATGGGGTCATGTCTGCCACCCGTGGACCACTTGGCGGCAGTCAAGGTCACGACTCACTGTAGCTCTCTACAGACAAGGAAGACGGTGCAAACCTCTACTGACAGTGTTTACTCCACTTAATGGGTCTCAATGGTTAAGTCCTTTATAGAGTATACGACAATGTCTGTGTCTGTCTGTCTGTGTCTGTCTGTGTCTGTCTGTCTGTCTGTCTGTCTGTCTGTCTGTCTGTCTGTCTGTCTGTTTGTCTGTGTCTGTCTGTCTGTCTGTCTGTCTGTCTGTCTGTCTGTCTGTCTGTGTCTGTCTGTCTGTCTGTCTGTCTGTCTGTCTGTCTGTCTGTCTGTCTGTCTGTCTCTGTTTGGCTCTCTCTGTCTCTGTCTCTGTCTCTCTCTCTCTCTGTCTCTCTGTCTCTCTCTCTCTCTCTCTCTCTCTCTCTCTCTCTCTCTGTCTCTCTCTCTCTCTGTCTCTGTCTCTGTCTCTGTCTCTCTCTGTCTCTCTCTCTCTCTCTCTGTCTCTGTCTCTCTCTCTCTCTCTCTCTCTCTGTCTCTCTCTGTCTCTGTCTCTCTCTGTCTCTGTCTCTCTCTCTCTCTCTCTCTCTCTCTCTCTCTCTCTCTCTCTCTCTCTCTCTCTCTCTCTCTCTCTCTCTCTCTCTCTCTCTCCTCTCTGTCTCTGTCTCTGTCTCTGTCTCTCTCTCTCTCTCTCTCTCTCTCTCTCTCTCTCTCTCTCTCTCTCTCTCTCTCTCTCTCTCCTCTCTCTCTCCTCTGTCTCTCTCTCTCTCTCCTCTCTGTCTGTCTGTCTGTCTGTCTGTCTGTCTGTCTGTCTGTCTGTCTCTCTCTCTCTCTCTCTCTCTCTCTCTCTCTCTCTCTCTCTCTCTGTTTCTCTGTCTCTCTGTCTGTCTGTCTCTCTCTCTCTCTCTCCTCTCTGTCTGTCTGTCTGTCTGTCTGTCTGTCTGTCTGTCTGTCTGTCTGTCTGTCTGTCTGTCTGTCTGTCTGTCTGTCTGTCTGTCTGTCTGTCTCTCTCTCTCTCTCTCTCTCTCTCTCTCTATCTCCCTCTCCCTCCCTTTTTTTGGCTGATACATCATGTATTCATTCATTCATATATTGCTTGTATGGTCTCAGCCTTACTGTTCATTGCTTGTATGAACAGTGTCCTAACAGTCTTAAGATATTGGTCATACCACGGTCAAGGGCTTCAAGAGCAACCGTCGTCGTATCGGAAAGCACTCGCGATATATCCTTGAGGATCGCGAGAAGAACTAGCCAGCGGCCGCGGACAAGAGAGTCATTCAGGCAGGTCTACCCCCTGGAGGTCTCCGTAAGGGGGGGGGGGGGTGGCTGCCTCGCCGGAAGTGAGACTTTAAGGCGTCGAGAAAAACCTTGTGGTCGTGTACCAGCGTCTTGTGTGGCGCTTGAGATACCCCCCCCCCCCCCCCACCTCCCTGTCTCATCGAGGCCTCTCTTGTGCCCGGGTCCGGGCCTCCCGGTCTCCCGGGCCTGGGCCTCCCGGTCTCCCGGGCCCGGGCCCGGGCCTCCCGGTCTCCCGGGCCCCGGCCTCCCGGTCTCCCGGGCCCGGGCCTCCCGGTCTCCCGGGCCCGGGCCTCCCGGTCTCCCGATTTTTCGGGAGATTGGAAAATTGCCCGATTTTTGGCCGCTAGCGAAGAAAGTCGCCCGATTTTTTACCGCTAGCAGCTAAAGTCGCCCGATTTTTGGCTGCTAGCGGCGAAAATCGCCCGATTTTTGGCCGCTAGCAGCTAAAGTCGCCCGATTTTTGGCCGCTAGCGGCAAAAATCGCCCCATTTTTGACCGCTAGCGGCGAAAATCACCCGATTTAGGCTGCTAGCGGCTAAAATCGCCCGATCTTTGGCTGCTAGCGGCGAAAATTGCCCGATTTTTGGCCGCTAGCGGCTAAAATCGCCCGATTTTTGGCCGCTAGCGGCTAAAGTCGCCTGATTTTTGGCCGCTAGTTGCGAAAATCGCCCGATTTTTGGCTGCTAGCGGCTAAAATCGCCCAATTTTTGGCCGCTAGCGGCGAAAATCGCCCGATTTTTGGCCGCTAGCGACGAAAGTCGCCCAATTTTTGACCACGAGCGGCGAAAATCGCCAGATTTTTGGCCGCTAGCGGCGAAAATCGCCCGATTTAGGCTGCTAGCGGCTAAAATTGCCCGATCTTTGGTTGCTAGCGGCGAAAATCGCCCGATTTTTGGCCGCTAGTGGCTAAAATCGCCCGATTTTTGGGCCGCTAGCGGCGAAAATCGCCCGATTTAGGCTGCTAGCGGCTAAAATCGCCCGATTTTTCGGCCGCTAGCGGCGAAAATCGCCCGATTTAGGCTGCTAGCGGCTAAAATCGCCCGATTTTTGGCCGCTTGCGGCGAAAATTGCCCGATTTAGGCTGCTAGCGGCTAAAATCGCCCGATTTTTGGCTGCAAGCGACGAAAATCGCCCGATTTTTGGCCGCTAGCGGCTAAAATCGCCCGATTTTTGGTCTCTAGCGGAAAAAGTCGCCCTATTTTTGGGCCGCTAGAGGCGAAAATCGCCCGATTTTGGCTGCTGGCGGCTAAAATCGCCCGATTTTTGGCCGCTAGCAGCTAAGATAACCCGATTTTTGGCCGCTAGCGGCGAAAATCGCTTGATTTTTGGCCGCTAGCGGAGAAAATCGCCCGATTTTTGCTGCTAGCGGTGAAAATTGCACGATTTTTGACCGCTAGCGGCTGAAACCCAATTTTGGGCTACAAACTAGCGAAAGTAGCACAATTTTAGGCTACAAAGTAGCCCAATTTTAGCCTTCAAAGTAGCCCAATTTTTTGCTAAGTAGCGAAAGTAGCCCAATTTGGGCTACAAAGTAGCGAAAGTAGCCCAATTTTTTGCTACTAATTAGAGTAAGTAGCCCAATTTTTTGCTACTAAGTAGCGAAAGTAGCCCAATTTTGGGCTACAAAGTAGTGAAAGTAGCCCAATTTTGGGCTACAAAGTAGCGAAAGTAGCCCAATTTTGGGCTACAAAGTAGCCCAATTTTGGGCTACTAAGTAGCGAAAGTAGCCCAATTTTGGGCTACAAAGTAGCGAAAGTAGCCCAATTTTGGGCTACAAAGTAGCGAAAGTAGCCCAATTTTGGGCTACAAAGTAGCGAAAGTAGCCCAATTTTGGGCTACTAAGTAGCGAAAGTAGCCCAATTTTGGGCTACAAAGTAGCGAAAGTAGCCCAATTTTGGGCTACAAAGTAGCGAAAGTAGCCCAATTTTGGGCTACAAAGTAGCGAAAGTAGCCCAATTTTGGGCTACAAAGTAGCGAAAGTAGCCCAATTTTGGGCTACAAAGTAGCGAAAGTAGCCCAATTTTGGGCTACAAAGTAGCGAAAGTAGCCCAATTTTGGGCTAAAGTAGCAGCTAAAGTCGCCCGATTTTTGGCCGCTAGCGGCAAAAATCGCCCCATTTTTGACCGCTAGCGGCGAAAATCACCCGATTTAGGCTGCTAGCGGCTAAAATCGCCCGATCTTTGGCTGCTAGCGGCGAAAATTGCCCGATTTTTGGCCGCTAGCGGCTAAAATCGCCCGATTTTTGGCCGCTAGCGGCTAAAGTCGCCTGATTTTTGGCCGCTAGTTGCGAAAATCGCCCGATTTTTGGCTGCTAGCGGCTAAAATCGCCCAATTTTTGGCCGCTAGCGGCGAAAATCGCCCGATTTTTGGCCGCTAGCGACGAAAGTCGCCCAATTTTTGACCACTAGCGGCGAAAATCGCCAGATTTTTGGCCGCTAGCGGCGAAAATCGCCCGATTTAGGCTGCTAGCGGCTAAAATTGCCCGATCTTTGGTTGCTAGCGGCGAAAATCGCCCGATTTTTGGCCGCTAGTGGCTAAAATCGCCCGATTTTTGGCTGCTAGCGGCAAAAGTCGCCCGATTTTTGGGCAGCTAGCGGCGAAAATCGTCCGATTTAGGCCGCTAGCGGCTAAAATCGCCCGATTTTTGGCCGCTAGCGCCAAAAGTCGCCCGATTTTTGGGCCGCTAGCGGCGAAAATCGCCCGATTTAGGATGCTAGCGGCTAAAATCGCCCGATTTTTCGGCCGCTAGCGGCGAAAATCGCCCGATTTAGGCTGCTAGCGGCAAAAATCGCCCGATTTTTGGCCGCTTGCCGCGAAAATTGCCCGATTTAGGCTGCTAGCGGCTAAAATCGCCCGATTTTTGGCTGCAAGCGACGAAAATCGCCCGATTTTTGGCCGCTAGCGGCTAAAATCGCCCGATTTTTGGTCTCTAGCGGAAAAAGTCGCCCGATTTTTGGGCCGCTAGAGGCGAAAATCGCCCGATTTTGGCTGTTGGCGGCTAAAATCGCCCGATTTTTGGCCGCTAGCAGCTAAGATAACCCGATTTTTGGCCGCTAGCGGCGAAAATCGCTTGATTTTTGGCCGCTAGCGGAGAAAATCGCCCGATTTTTGCTGCTAGCGGTGAAAATTGCACGATTTTTGACCGCTAGCGGCTGAAACCCAATTTTGGGCTACAAACTAGCGAAAGTAGCACAATTTTAGGATACAAAGTAGCCCAATTTTAGCCTTCAAAGTAGCCCAATTTTTTGCTAAGTAGCGAAAGTAGCCCAATTTGGGCTACAAAGTAGCGAAAGTAGCCCAATTTGGGCTACAAAGTAGCGAAAGTAGCCCAATTTTTTGCTACTAATTAGTGTAAGTAGCCCAATTTTTTGCTACTAAGTAGCGAAAGTAGCCCAATTTTGGGCTACAAAGTAGTGAAAGTAGCCCAATTTTGGGCTACAAAGTAGCGAAAGTAGCCCAATTTTGGGCTACAAAGTAGTGAAAGTAGCCCAATTTTGGGCTACAAAGTAGCGAAAGTAGCCCAATTTTGGGCTACAAAGTAGCGAAAGTAGCCCAATTTTGGGCTACAAAGTAGCGAAAGTAGCCCAATTTTGGGCTACAAAGTAGCGAAAGTAGCCCAATTTTGGGCTACAAAGTAGCGAAAGTAGCCCAATTTTGGGCTACTAAGTAGCAAAAGTAGCCCAATTTTGGGCTACTAAGTAGCGAAAGTAGCCCAATTTTGGGCTACTAAGTAGCGAAAGTAGCCCAATTTTGGGCTACTAAGTAGCGAAAGTAGCCCAATTTTGGGCTACTAAGTAGCGAAAGTAGCCCAATTTTGGGCTACTAAGTAGCGAAAGTAGCCCAATTTTGGGCTACTAAGTAGCGAAAGTAGCCCAATTTTGGGCTACTAAGTAGCGAAAGTAGCCCAATTTTGGGCTACAAAGTAGCGAAAGTAGCCCAATTTTGGGCTACAAAGTAGCGAAAGTAGCCCAATTTTGGGCTACTAAGTAGCGAAAGTAGCTCAATTTTGGGCTACAAAGTAGCGAAAGTAGCCCAATTTTGGGCTACAAAGTAGCGAAAGTAGCCCAATTTTGGGCTACAAAGTAGCGAAAGTAGCCCAATTTTGGGCTACAAAGTAGCGAAAGTAGCCCAATTTTGGGCTACAAAGTAGCGAAAGTAGCCCAATTTTGGGCTACAAAGTAGCGAAAGTAGCCCAATTTTGGGCTACAAAGTAGCAAAAGTAGCCCAATTTTGGGCTACAAAGTAGCGAAAGTAGCCCAATTTTGGGCTACAAAGTAGCGAAAGTAGCCCAATTTTGGGCTACAAAGTAGCGAAAGTAGCCCAATTTTGGGCTACAAAGTAGCGAAAGTAGCCCAATTTTGGGCTACAAAGTAGCGAAAGTAGCCCAATTTTGGGCTACAAAGTAGCGAAAGTAGCCCAATTTTGGGCTACAAAGTAGCGAAAGTAGCCCAATTTTGGGCTACAAAGTAGCGAAAGTAGCCCAATTTTGGGCTACAAAGTAGCGAAAGTAGCCCAATTTTGGGCTACAAAGTAGCGAAAGTAGCCCAATTTTGGGTACAAAGTAGCGAAAGTAGCCCAATTTTGGGCTACAAAGTAGCGAAAGTAGCCCAATTTTGGGCTACAAAGTAGCGAAAGTAGCCCAATTTTGGGCTACAAAGTAGCGAAAGTAGCCCAATTTTGGGCTACAAAGTAGCGAAAGTAGCCCAATTTTGGGCTACTAAGGTTAGGCTAGGTAGGTTAGGTTAGGTCAGGTTTAGGTTAGGTTATGTTAGGTTAGGTTAGGTTTAGGTTAGGTTAGGTTAGGTAAGTTAGGTTAGGTCAGGTTAGGTCAGGTCAGGTTAGGTTAGGTAAAGTTAGGTTAGGGTAGATTAGGATAGGTTAAGTTAGGTTAGGTTAGGTTAGGTTAGGTCAGGTTAGGTCAGGTTAGGTTAGGTTTAGGTTAGGTTAGGTTAGGCCAGGTTAGGTTAGGTTAGGTTAGGTCAGGTCAGGTTAGGTTAGGTTTAGGTTAGGTTATGTTAGGTTAGGTTTAGGTTAGGTTAGGTTAGGTTTAGGTTAGGTTAGGTTTGGTTAGGTTAGGTTTAGGTTAGGTTAGGTTAGGTTAGGTCAGGTTAGGTCAGGTTAGGTCAGGTCAGGTCAGGTTAGGTTAGGTTAGGTTAGGTTAAGTTAGGTTAGTAATTTCTTTCAGTAATTTGCATATTTTTGGTATAAAAAGTCAGAATTTCAAACTGCGAATACGTTCAGAGAGCCAGAATTTGGCTCCAAAATATGGCTCAGGTATCGGATTTGGAATGTTTGGGATATTTTGAAAACTGCAGGGGGGTTTGGGCAAAATGTGACCCACCGCCGCTTTCAGTAATTGGCATATTTTCGGTATAAAAAGTTGGAATTTCAAGCTGCGAATACGTGCTGAGAGCCAGAATTTGGCTCCAAAATATGGCTCAGGTATCGGATTTGGGATGTTTGGGAGATTTTGAAAACTGCAGGGAGGTTTGGGCAAAATGTGATCCTCCGCCGCTTTCAGTAATTGGCATATTTTCGGTATGAAAAGTCGGAATTTCAAACTGCGAATACGTGCAGAGAGCCAGAATTTGGCTCCAATATAGGATTTGGGATGTTTGGGATATTTTGAAAACTGCAGGGGGGTTTGGGCAAAATGTGACCCACCGCCGCTTTGAGTAATTGGCATATTTTCGATATAAAAATTCGGAATTTCAAACTGCGAATACGTGCAGAGCCTGAATTTGGCTCCAAAACATGGCTCAGGTATTGGATTTGGGATGTTTGGGATATTTTGAAAACTGCAGGGGGGTTTGGGCAAAATGTGACCCTCCGCCGCTTTCAGTAATTGGCATATTTTTGGTATAAAAAGTCGGAATTTCAAACTGCGAATACGTTCAGAGAGCCAGAATTTGGCTCCAAAATATGGCTTAGGTATCGGATTTGGGATGTTTGGGATATTTTGAAAACTGCAGGGGGGGTTTGGGAAAACGTGACCCACTGCCGCTTTCAGTAATTGGTATATTTTCGGTATAAAAAGTCGGAATTTCAAACTGCGAATACGTGCAGAGAGCCAGAATTTGGCTGCAAAATATGGCTCAGGTATCGGATTTGGGATATTTTGAAAATTGCAGGGGGGGTTTGGGCAAAATGTGACCCACCGCCGCTTTCAGTAATTGGCATATTTTCGATATAAAAAGTAGGAATTTCAAACTGCGAATACGTGCAGAGAGCCAGAATTTGGCTCCAAAATATGGCTCAGGTATCGAATTTGGGATGTTTGGGATATTTAGAAAACTGCAGGGGGGTTTGGGCAAAATGTGACCCACAGCCTCTTTCAGTAATTGGTATATTTTCGGTATAAAAAGTCGGAATTTCAAACTGCGAATACGTGCAGAGAGCCAGAATTTGGCTCCAAAATATGGCTCAGGTATCAGATTTGGGATATTTGGGATATTTTGAAAACTGCAGGGGGGTTTGGGCAAAATTTGACCCACCGCCGCTTTCAGTAATTGGCATATTTTCGGTATATAAATTCAGAATTTCAAACTGCGAATACGTGCAGAGCCAGAATTTGGCTCAGGTATCGGATTTGGGATGTTTGGGATATTTTGAAAACTGCAGGGGGGTTTGGGCAAAATGTGACCCACAGCCGCTTTCAGTAATTCGCATATTTTCGATATAAAAATTCGGAATTTCAAACTGCGAATACGTGCAGAGAGCCAGAATTTGGCTCCAAAACATGGCTCAGGTATTGGATTTGGGAAGCTTGGGATATTTTGAAAACTGCAGGGGGGTTTGGGTAAAATGTGACCCACCGCCGGTTTCAGTAATTGGCATATTTTCGGTATAAAAATTCGGAATTTCAAACTGCGAATACGTGCAGAGCCAGAATTTGGCTCCAAAATATGGCTCAGGTATCGGATTTGGGATGTTTGGGATATTTTGAAAACTGCAGGGGGGTTTGGGCAAAATGTGACTCACCGCCGCTTTCAGTAATTGGTATATTTTCGATATAAAAAGTCGGAATTTCAAACTGCGAATACGTGCAGAGAGCCAGAATTTGGCTCCAAAATATGGCTCGGGTATCGGATTTGGGATGTTTGGGATATTTTGAAAACTGCAGGGGGGTTTGGGCAAAACGTGACCCACCGCCGCTTTCAGTAATTGGCATATTTTCGATATAAAAAGTCGGAATTTCAAACTGCGAATACGTGCAGAGAGCCAGAATTTGGCTCCAAAATATAGCTCAGGTATCGGATTTGGAATGTTTGGGATATTTTGAGAACTGCAGGGGGGTTTGGGCAAAATGTGACCCACTGCCGCTTTCAGTAATTGGCATATTTTCGGTATAAAAAGTCAGAATTTCAAACTGCGAATACGTGCAGAGAGCCAGAATTTGGGTCCAAAATATGGCTCCAGGAACCTCGAAGGTCCACCAGGGACCTCAAGAGACCTCTAGGGGCCTCCAGGGACATCCAGGGAATTTCAGGGAGCCTCCATGGGCTTCCAGGAACCTTTAGAGGTCTCCAGGGGCCTCCAGGGACCTCATGGGGCCTCTAGGGCGCCTCCAGGGACATTTTGAGGGCCTCCAGGATACCTCCAGGGGCCTCCAGAGACCTCTAGGGAAGTTCGGGGAGCCTTCAGGGGCCTATAGGAATCTTTAGGGGTCTCCATGGCCTCCTGGGACCTCCAAGGGCCTCCAGGGCCCTCAAAGAGGCGTCTAGGGGGGCCTCCAGGGACATCCTAGGGGCCTCCAGGAGCCTTTGGTGACCTCCAGAGGCCATTAGGAGCCTCCAGGTGGCCTTTAGGGGCCTCCAGGTGGCCAGGTGGCCTCCAGGGGACCTCCAGGGACATCCAGGGGCCTCTAGGGACATCCAAGGTTCTCCAGGGGCCTCCAGGAACCTCCAGGCGACTCCAGAGACCTCCGGGGAAATTCAGGGGCCTCAGGGGACCGCCATGAACCTCTAGGGGCATCCTAAGGGCCTCCAGGAGACCTCAAGGGACCTCCAGGGACATATAGGTGGCTTCCCCCCCCCACTAGATGTGTACTGTACCCCCTATATGTGTACTGTACCCCCCACACTATATGTGTACTGTACCCCCCACACTATATGTGTACTGTGCCCCCTTACTGTATGTGTACTGTACCCCCCCACTGTATGTGTACTGTACCCCCCACTATATGTGTACTGTACCCCCCACTATATGTGTACTGTACCCCCCCACTATATGTGTACTGTACCCCCCACTATATGTGTACTGTACCCCCTATATGTGTACTGTACCCCTTATATGTGTACTGTACCCCCCACTGTATGTGTACTGTACCCCCCCCCACTATATGTGTACTGTACCCCCCATATGTGTACTGTACCTCCCCCCACAATATGTGTACTGTACCCCCACTGTATGTGTACTGTACCCCCTATATGTGTACTGTACCCTCCCCACTATGTGTACTGTACCCCCCCACTATATGTGTACTGTACCCCCCCACTATATGTGTACTGTACCCCCCTTAATATATGTGTACTGTACCCCCCCCACTAGATGTGTACTGTACCCCCCACTATATGTACTGTACCCCCCCACTATGTGTACTGTACCCCCCACTATATGTGTACTGTACCCCCCCCCACTGTATGTGTACTGTACCCCCCACTGTATGTGTACTGTACCCTCTATATGTGTACTGTACCCCCCCCCCCACTATATGTGTACTGTACCCCCCCACTATATGTGTACTGTACCCCCCCACTGTATGTGTACTGTACCCCCCCACTATATGTGTACTGTACCCCCCCACTATATGTGTACTGTACCCCCCACTATGTGTACTGTACCCCCTATATGTGTACTGTACCCCCTATATGTGTACTGTACCCCCCCACTATATGTGTACTGTACCCCCCCAACTGTATGTGTACTGTACCCCCCACTGTATGTGTACTGTACCCCCCCACTATATGTGTACTGTACCCCCCACTGTATGTGTACTGTTCCCCCTATATGTGTACTGTACCCCCTATATGTGTACTGTACCCCCCCCGCACTATATGTGTACTGTACCCCCCACTATGTGTACTGTACCCCCCACTAGATGTGTACTGTACCCCCCCACTAGATGTGTACTGTACTCCCTATATGTGTACTGTACCCCCCCCCCACTATATGTGTACTGTACCCCCCCCCCACTATATGTGTACTGTACCCCCACCCCACTAGATGTGTACTGTACCCCCCCCCACTAGATGTGTACTGTACCCCCCACTAAATGTGTACTGTACCCCTCCACTATATGTGTACTGTACCCCCCACTATGTGTGTACTGTACCCCCCACTATATGTATACTGTACCCCCCCATATATATATACTGTACCCCCCCCACAAGATGTGTACTGTACCCCCTATATGTGTACTGTACTCCCCCCACTATATGTGTACTGTACCCTCCCCCCCCCACTATATGTGTACTGTACCCTCCCCCCCCACTATATGTGTACTGTCCCCCCCCCCACTAGATGTGTACTGTCCCCCCCCCCCACTAGATGTGTACTGTACCCCCCCCCCACTAGATGTGTACTTTACCCCCCTCCCACAATATCAAGTGGGGGGGTACAGTACACACATAGTGGGTACAGTACACATCTAGTGGGGGAGGGTACAGTACACATATAGTGGGGGGTACAGTACACATATAGGAGGTACAGTACACATCTAGTGGGGCGGGTACAGTACACATATAGTGGGGGGTACAGTACACATAGTGGGGGGTACAGTACACATATAGTGGGGGGTACAGTTCACATATAGGGGTACAGTACACATCTAGTGGGGGGTACAGTACACATATAGTGGGTACTGTACACATATAGTGGGTACAGTACACATATAGGGGGTACAGTACACAATTAGTGGGGGGGGGGTACAGTACACATCTAGTGGGCGGATACAGTACACATCTAGTAGGCGGATACAGTACACATCTAGTGGGGGGTACAGTACACATCTAGTGGGCGGATACAGTACACATCTAGTGGGGGGTACAGTACACATCTAGTGGGCGGATACAGTACACATCTAGTGGGGGGGTACAGTACACATCTAGTGGGGGGTACAGTACACATTTAGTGGGGTTGGTACAGTACACATATAGTGGGGGGTACAGTACACATATAGTGGGGGGGTACAGTACACATCTAGTGGGGAGGGGTCCAGTACACATCTAGTGGGGAGGGGTCCAGTACACATATAGTGGGGGGTACAGTACACATCTAGTGGGGGTACAGAACACATATAGGTGGTACAGTACACATACAGTGGGTGGTACAGTACACATATAGTGGGGGGTACAGTACAGATCTAGTGGGGGGTACAGTACACATATAGGTGGTACAGTACACATCTAGAGGGGGGGTACAGTACACATATAGGTGGTACAGTACACATATAGTGGGGGTACAGTACATATGTGTACTGTACCCCCCCACTAGATGTGTACTGTACCCCTATATGTGTACTGTACCCCCAACTATATGTGTACTGTACCCCCTATATGTGTACTGTACCCCCCACTATATGTGTACTGTACCCCCAATATGTGTACTGTAGCCACTATATGTGTACTGTACCCCCCCACTAGATGTGTACTGTACTCCCTATATGTGTACTGTACCCCCCACTATATGTGTACTGTACCCCTCACTATATGTGTACTGTACCCCTCACTATATGTGTACTGTACCCCCCCCACTAGATGTGTACTGTACTCCCTATATGTGTACTGTACCCCCCACTATGTGTGTACTGTACCCCCCCCCCCACTAGATGTGTACTGTACCCCTCCACTAGATGTGTACTGTACCCCCCCCCCACTAGATGTGTACTGTACCCCTCCACTAGATGTGTACTGTACCCCCCCCACTATATGTGTACTGTACCCCCCCACTATATGTGTACTGTACCCCCCCCCCACTATATGTGTACTGTACCCCCACTAGATGTGTACTGTACCCCCACTAGATGTGTACTGTACCCCCACTATATGTGTACTGTAGCCCCACTAGATGTGTACTGTACCCCCCACTATATGTGTACTGTACCCCCCCACTATATCAAGTGGGGGTACAGTACATATATAGTGGGTACAGTACACATATAGGGGGTACAGTACACATCTAGTGGGGGAGGGTACAGTACACATATAGTGGGGGGGGGTACAGTACACATACAGTGGGGGGTAGAGTACACATATAGTGGGGGGGTACAGTACACATAGTGGGGGGTACAGTACACATATAGGGGGTACAGTACCCATCTAGTGGGGGGTACAGTACACATCTAGTAGGGGGTACAGTACACATCTAGTGGGGGGTGCAGTACACATCTAGTGGGGGGTACAGTACACATATAGGGGGTACAGTACACATCTAGTGGGGGGTACAGTACACATCTAGTGGGGGGTACAGTACACATCTAGTGGGGGGTACAGTACACATATGGGGGGTACAGTACACATATAGTGGGTACAGTACACAATTAGTGGGGGGTACAGTACACATCTAGTGGGCGGATACAGTACACACCTAGTGGGGGGGGGTACAGTACACATCTAGTGGGGGGGGGGGGGTACAGTACACATCTAGTGGGGGGGGGTACAGTACACATCTAGTGGGGGGGGGGTACAGTACACATCTAGTGGGGGGGGGTACAGTACACATCTAGTAGGGGGTACAGTACACATCTAGTGGGGGGGTACAGTACACATCTAGTGGGGGGTACAGTACACATCTAGTGGGGGGGGGGTACAGTACACATCTAGTGGGGGGGGGTACAGTACACATCTAGTGGGGGGGGGGGGTACAGTACACATCTAGTGGGGGGGGGGGGTACAGTACACATCTAGTGGGGGGGGGGGGGTACAGTACACATCTAGTGGGGGGGGGGTACAGTACACATAAGAACATAAGAACAAAGGTAACTGCAGAAGGCCTATTGGCCCATACGAGGCAGCTCCTATTCTATAACCACCCAATCCCACTCATATACTTGTCCAACCCGTGCTTGAAACAATCGAGGGACCCCACCTCCACAATGTCACGCGGCAATTGGTTCCACAAATCAACAACCCTGTTACTGAACCAGTATTTACCCAAGTCTTTCCTAAATCTAAACTTATCCAATTTATATCCATTGTTTCGTGTTCTGTCCTGTGTTGATACTTTTAATACCCTATTAATATCCCCCCGGTTATGTCCATTCATCCACTTGTAAACCTCTATCATGTCACCCCTAACTCTTCGCCTTTCCAGTGAATGCAACTTAAGCTTTGTTAATCTTTCTTCATATGAAAGATTTCTAATTTGGGGAATTAACTTAGTCATCCTACGCTGGACACGTTCAAGTGAATTTATATCCATTCTATAATATGACGACCAAAACTGAACTGCATAATCTAAATGGGGCCTAACTAGAGCAAGATATAGCTTGAGAACCACACCAGGTGTCTTGTTACTAACGCTGCGATTAATAAATCCAAGTGTCCGATTTGCCTTATTACGAACATTTATGCATTGATCCTTTTGTTTTAAATTCTTACTAATCATAACTCCCAGATCCCTTTCGCAATCACAACACCATCTAGCTCGTATCTTGTAACTCTATCATCATTACCTAACCTCAGAACTTTACATTTATCAGCATTAAACTGCATCTGCCAATCCTTTGACCATTTCAAAACCCTATCTAGATCAACTTGAAGTGATAGTGAGTCCTCCTCCGAATTAATTTCCCTACCGATTTTCGTATCATCGGCAAATTTGCAAATGTTGCTACTCAAACCTGAATCTAAATCATTTATATATATTATAAACAACAGAGGTCCCAGGACAGAGCCTTGAGGCACTCCACTTACAACATTTTCCCACTCTGACTTGATTCCATTTATACTAACTCTCTGTTTCCTTTGGTATAGCCATGCCCTAATCCAGCTTAATATAGCACCCCCAATACCATGAGACTCTATTTTTTTAATCAGTCTTTCATGTGGCACTGTATCAAAAGCTTTGCTAAAGTCAAGGTATACAACATCGCAATCCTTACCACTATCAACTGCCTCAACAATGCTAGAATAAAAAGATAACAAATTTGTTAAACATGAACGGCCATTTATAAAACCATGTTGCGACTCAATTATTAATTTATGTTTTTCAAGATGAAGACGAATTTTATTTGCTATTATAGATTCGAGTAACTTTCCCACAATAGACGTTAGGCTAATTGGTCGATAGTTAGACGCAAGTGATCTATCTCCTTTCTTAAAAACTGGTATCACATTAGCAACTTTCCAAAACTCTGGCACTCTGCCTGACTCTATTGATTTATTAAATATGGTTGACAGTGGGTCACAAAGCTCCTCTTTGCATTCTTTAAGCACCCTAGCAAACACTTCATCCGGCCCTGGGGATTTGTTTGGTTTGAGTTTTACTATTTGTTTAAGAACATCCTCCCTGGTAACTGCTAAACTCGTCAACCTGTCCTCGTCCCCACCCACATAGACTTGTTCGGCTGAAGGCATATTGTTAAGTTCCTCTTTAGTAAATACAGATACAAAATATTTATTAAAAATACTACTCATCTCTTCATCACTATCTGTTATTTGACCTGTCTCAGTTTTTAATGGACCTATCCTTTCCCTAGTCTTAGTACGATATAACTGAAAAAACCCTTTAGGATTTGTCTTTGCTTGCCCTGCTATGCGAACTTCATAGTTTCTTTTTGCTTTCCTTATCTCTTTTTTAACATTTCTAACCAGTTGTACGAATTCCTGTTCTAAAGTGACCTCCCCATTTTTAATCCTTTTGTACCAAGCTCTCTTTTTACCTATAAGGTTCTTCAAATTCTTTGTTATCCACTTTGGGTCATTAGTATACGATCTATTCAATTTGTATGGTATACTACGTTCCTGTGCTTTGTTTAGAATATTCTTAAATAAGTTATATATTGAATCCACATCGAAATCCCCATTTAAGTCACCTATCGCTGGGTTCATGTCTCGCTCCAAGACCGGTTCACACCCCATACCCAAGCCTTTCCAATCAATTTGACCCAAAAAATTTCTTAGGCTATTAAAATCAGCTTTTCGAAAATCTGGCACTTTAACAGAATTTTCTCCTACTGGTCTATTCCATTCTATGCTAAATCTGATTTCTTTGTGATCACTGCTCCCTAGCTCACTCCCTATTTCGATGTCATTAATTTGCGTTTCCCTGTTAGTTAACACTAAATCTAAAATATTATTTTCCCGTGTTGGTTCCTTAATGTGTTGCGTAAGAAAGCAATCGTCAATTAATTCTAGAAAATCTTCTGCTTCACTATTCCCTGTTTTGTTCAACCAGTTTATTCCGCTAAAATTAAAGTCACCCATGACATAAATACTGTTAGATCTAGATGCTCTAGATATTTCATCCCATAGATGCTTTGCTTCCATTCTGTCTAAATTTGGTGGCCTATATATTACTCCTATTATAATATTATTGGCTTTTTCGTTTAATTCAATCCAAATAGTTTCTGTGTGTGGCTCTGTTTTGATTCCCTCTTTGAGACTACATTTCAAATTATCCCTAACATATATGGCTACTCCACCTCCTCGTCTAATATATCTATCTGTGTGAAATAGTTTAAATCCATATATTTGATATTCAGCTAATAGTTCTCTATTTTCTACATTCATCCACGTTTCGGTAAGTGCAATAATATCTATTTTTTCTGTGCAGACAAGAGCATTTAATTCGTTAATTTTATTTCTTAGACTTCTACTGTTAGTGTAATATACCCTAAGTGAATTGTTATTTTGCGGACCTTCTCTTTCCCTGATCGTTTTGCCAATTCCTTTCTCCCACAAACACATACTTTTATTACCTCCTTCCTCCAAATCAATTCCCATACCTCTATCTACTAACAGTTTAAACCCAAACAAACACCTCTAACCACTTCTTCTAGCGAGTTCGCAACAGCAACAACCCCAGCTCTCGATAGATGCACCCCATCACGAGCATACATTTCATTTCTTCCATAGAAGTGTTCCCAGTTGTCTATGAAAGATATTGCATTTGATTTGCAATATCTTTCCAGCCGGCAATTGACACCAAGTGCCCTCGATATCCATTCATTTCCCACTCCCTTTCTTGGAAGAATGCCACATATGATCGGGATTCCTCCCTTGCTCCTAACTAACTCTATGGCTGTTTTATACCTCTGAATCAGTTCCTCACTCCTGACTCGACCAACATCATTTCCTCCCACGCTAATGCAAATAATGGGATTGTTCCCATTACCAGCCATAATATCATTCATGTTGTTTATAATATCACCAATGCCAGCTCCGGGATAGCAAACCCTTAACCTGTTCCCCCTATCTCTAGCACAAAACGTTCTATCCAAATACCTTATCTGGGAATCTCCCACAACTAATGTTTGCTTAGGTACTTCCTTTACTTTCTGAGGGGCCTGCGCTTCCTTTCTCTTCGTTGCTTTCCCTTTTGCGCGATCCACAGTCTCTCCACAGCACTCGTCCTCCAAAACGTCAAAGTGGGGGGGGGGGTACAGTACACATCTAGTGGGGGGGGGGGGGGGTACAGTACACATCTAGTGGGGGGGGGTACAGTACACATCTAGTGGGGGGGGGTACAGTACACATCTAGTGGGGGGGGGGGGGGGGGTACAGTACACATCTAGTGGGGGGGGTACAGTACACATCTAGTGGGGGGGGGGTACAGTACATATCTAGTGGGGGTTCAGTACACATCTAGTGGGGGGTACAGTACACATCTAGTGGGGGGGTACAGTACACATATAGTGGGGGGTACAGTACACATAGTGGGGGGTACAGTACACATATAGTGGGTGGTACAGTACACATATAGTGGGTGGTACAGTACACATATAGTGGGGGGTACAGTACACACATAGTGGGGGGGTACAGTACACATAGTGGGGGGTACAGTACACATATAGGGGGTACAGTACCCATCTAGTGGGGGGTACAGTACACATCTAGTGGGGGGTACAGTACACATCTAGTGGGGGTGCAGTACACATCTAGTGGGGGGTTCAGTACACATATAGGGGGTACAGTACATAGTGGGTACAGTACACATATAGGGGGTACAGTACACATCTAGTGGGGGGTACAGTACACATATAGTGGGTACAGTACACAATTAGTGGGTACAGTACACATCTAGTGGGTACAGTACACATCTAGTGGGCGGATACAGTACACACCTAGTGGGGGGGGGTACAGTACACATCTAGTGGGCGGATACAGTACACACCTAGTGGGGGGGGTACAGTACACATCTAGTGGGGGGGGGGTACAGTACACATCTAGTGGGGGTGGGGTACAGTACACATCTAGTGGGGGGGGGTACAGGACACATCTAGTGGGGGGGGGGGGTACAGTACACATCTAGTGGGGGGGGTACAGTACACATCTAGTGGGGGGGGTACAGTACACATCTAGTGGGGGGTACAGTACACATCTAGTGGGGGGTGCAGTACACATCTAGTGGGGGGTACAGTACACATAGTGGGGGGGTACAGTACACATATAGGTGGTACAGTACACATAGGTGGTACAGTACACATATAGTGGGTGGTACAGTACATATAGTGGGGGGTACAGTACACATATAGGTGGTACAGTACACATAGGTGGTACAGTACACATATAGTGGGTGGTACAGTACATATAGTGGGGGGTACAGTACACATATAGGTGGTACAGTACCCATCTAGTGGGGGGTACAGTACACATCTAGTGGGGGGTACAGTACATATGTGTACTGTACCCTCCCACTAGATGTGTACTGTACCCCCCCACTATATGTGTACTGTACTCCCCACTATATGTGTACTGTACCCCCCACTATATGTGTACTGTACCACCCTACTATATGTGTACTGTACCCCCTATATGTGTACTGTACCCACTATATGTGTACTGTACTTCCCCACTATATGTGTACTGTACTTCCCCACTATATGTGTACTCTACCCCCCCACTATATGTGTACTGTACCCCCCCACTATATGTGTACTGTACCCCCTATATGTGTACTGTACCCCCCCCACTATATGTGTACTGTACCCCCTATATGTGTACTGTACCCCCCCACTATATGTGTACTGTACTTCCCCACTATATGTGTACTCTACCCCCCACTATATGTGTACTGTACCCCCCACTAGATGTGTCCTGTACCCCCCCACTAGATGTGTACTGTACCCCCCCACTAGATGTGTACTGTACCCCTCCACTATATGTGTACTGTACCCTCCCCACTATATGTGTACTGTACCCCCCACTAGATGTGTACTGTACCCCCCACTAACTGTGTACTGTACCCCCCACTAGATGTGTACTGTACCCCCCCCCACTATATGTGTACTGTGCCCCCCCCCCCACTAGATGTGTACTGTACCATCCCCTAGATGTGTAGACGATGAGTCACAATAACGGGGCTGAAGATATAATGACCAATTTACACACCAGAAGATGAGGCGTCGACGTTTCGGTCCAGTACGGACCGAAACGTCGTCGTCTCATGTTCCGGTGTGAACTTCAATCATGTGTATTTAGCTTCAGCTTTACCAGAACTTTATAAAATAAATCATTGTTCTTGTTCAACACGTAGAATCAATAAACTTTATATATGCCTGAAAGGTAAGAAAATTTAATTTTTTGTCTCTCCTGCAGGATTATCACGTTGCCCAAAGTTTCTCTGTCAGTGTTGACTATGCAAGAGTGTCCCGAAGCACAGGAGAGTCAGAAGAATCTGGGGAGGATGCTGAAGATGGCCAAGATAATAATGATATTCAGCTCAGTGCCGTCACAATCTACGGAGGAATTCTCATGCAATAGTTTACATCTTTGAGAACAATGGTAAGGTTTCAAAGTTAAATGGAATAACTTATCCTGCTTACAAATCTAAATTGGTTTTAAAATAAGATTTATCCCAAACTGTCCTCAAGATGCCATAGTACTTATATGATGACCCTAGTTCCTGTACTGCTAATGTCTTTACTTTCCCTGTGGAAGATTTACAGTTATTACCTACTGTACCAGGCACACACCTGGCACATTACCTGTACTACAGACCAGGCACACACCCTCACGTCCTGTAGTACATAACAGTACAGTACTGTACTCTGCTGTACAGCAAGATATTAAATACAGCTAAGGTATTAAATAAGATTATTAATTACTTAACAGTTTATTATTGTACAACTTCATTCACTTACAAATTGTATCAAACCAGACACTTAACACACTGAAATGTGTAGAGGAGGAAATGTATATATTTATCTCAGAATGTTTGGTAATATGTTTATTGTTGCAGGCGAGGAGTCACAATAACGTGGCTGAAGTATGTTGACCAGACCACACTAGAAGTTGAAGGTTCGACGACGTTTCGGTCCGTCCTGGACCATTCTAAAGTCGATTTTTGTGAAGAGGAGGTAGAGACAGGCAATAAATAGGCAAGAGAGAGCCGAGGAGCAAAGTAAAGTGTAGGGGATAGTAGTAATAATGAGAACTGCAGAGGGCCTATTGGCCCATACGAGGCAGCTCTTATTATAACCACCGAATGAGGAGATAGTAATAGGAATAAGAAGAGGATAGCAAGGGAGCGTAGGAGAAGACGATGAATAGAAAAAAAGAAAAGAAAAGGAAAGAAAGATAAATGGAAGGGGTAAGCTTATGTTAAGTCACGTTTGTTAGAAAGATTAGAGCATTTGAGTATATACTGTGAAAGGGAAGAGTCCACAGCAACAAAGCCAGGACTCAAGTTCATGTTGGGTACACTGTATCAGAGCCGATTCTACAAGACGGCGTCTGTGTAGAGTAGAGGCAGGAAAGATTATTTTGGAGGAAGACCAATCAATGGGATGATTAGAATCCCTCACATGGCAGAAGAGAGCATTGTTAGTGTCTGCAGACTTAACACTTCTCTTGTGTTCTTTAAGTCTGCCATTCAGTGTACGGCCAGTTTCACCAAAGTATTGGAGAGGACAAGATGAACAAGAGTAGCTGGTGTCTACTCTATTTCCTGTTCATCTTGTACTTTAAATGAGCTCCCTACTTTTGAGAGGTGAAGTGAAGGCCAATAATAATACCAATAATAGTCAGCACAACAAGGAGGAGCATGATGCAGAAGCATATACGACGTCGACTCTTGCTCTGACAATAAAAAATTCAGGCTTCAGTGTGCTGCGCTGGTTGGTAAATAAACAGTTTCCTTTCTAAGCAAGACATTAGTTGCTCCCTATAAGAAAGTCAGAAAATAAGGTCAGAAAAGACTGCAGAGTATATCAAAACATGAGCAGACTTAGACCCATCTGTGAAATCATCATCTCAAGATGTAGCTACATACTGCTGGTCCCATGAATGAGGTCCTGCTCAGTCAGAGTAAGTCAACATTCTGCACCTGAGTAGCAGCACTCTTGAAATCATCACTGCCAGTCATACTGGTGCTGGCCAGACAGTAGAGAATTCATCATTCAGCTTAGCATGTTCTCAACAAGTAAAATGCCACAAATTCAAAACCTTGCCTTTCTCGCTGGCAGAAATACCCAAAATTACTTTGCCAAGTACTTTATAAGGCCAGGACAAAGAATTAATGTAGCTTTCATTGATATCCAAGCTCTTTATCAACTCAGTGTGTCCAATGTGTTAGAAGGGTTAAATGACTCCAGAGCCACGAGAGCACTGAGAGAGACAGCCACAGTGACAAAGAAATGTTGACATCTGAAAAGCAATTGATGAAGAGCATACAAAATTGCATAAAGTTCAGCAGTGAAGATGCTAGTCTCAAGGGGAAGGTGGCACAAACAAGCTCGGTCAGAAAAGACTACAGAGTACATCAAAACATCAGCAGACTTAGACCCATCTGTGAATAGGGCAATAGAGTGCGAGTACAAAGAAAAACGTTCAACGAAAAGGCATTTCATAACAGTAGGAGGGGTAGAAGATGAATGAAAAGTACTAGAGCTGGGGCACAACCTATTATGGTGCAGAGTATTGAGACAATGAAGGGTTAAATGAGAAGCATAGAGTAGGCAGGACAGCCATAATCAAGTTTAGACAGCACAAGAGAGGAGTCCAAATAGAGGAGTGTGCAACTATCAACTTCCCAGGAAATACGGGACAAGGCGAAGTAGGGTAATGGCCTTAAAGCATTCAACCCAGAAGCAAGAGAGAGATACAGTATATGCAACCCATCCTCCTGTTTAGATAATACCTATTGTGGCTGTTGTCAATAGTCATGAATTCGTATGTTCTTAGCCCTTGGACAGTAGTATACTGACTAGTAAGGAATTCTTTTAAAATAAATAAAGCAATAAAACCAGCGTTGAATGTAATGAAACGCTCTTTTCTGGGTGAGTCCCGGAGGCTCCCCGGAGCTATCCAGGCTGAATGGATATGTATTACTTTTTGGCATCAGTCAAAGTGCTAGGAGTTCTTGCCTACCGGGGACCACGAGCCAGAACCGGGCCCCTCAGAGAGGCACAAGGAGCAATGGCCTATAAAAAACCCCTTGTGGTTGGGAGCATTCTATGTCTGCCATCGACCGGGATAGGCACCCAGAAAGGTAGGCGCCTCAAAACAAACCCCTATTCGGGGTGAAAATATTGCTACCGAAAGCTGAACGAGTGGACAGAACTCCCGCAAACAAAATTATCAAACTACCATGACGTCATCACGTCGCCGCTCCACCATCTGCGCAACTCCCCCTCCCCGGGAGGGGAAAGGAGGAGCCCCAGACCCTCCACGCCGGCGATCCAACTGGCAGTTCTTGGCTGATGGTATTACTGGCCGGTCGAGTGCCTCTGGCTCTGGTTTTTGTTTCAGTTCTGTGCCTTGTGGTGTGGGCTGTCTCTACCGGTGGGGTGTGAGCCAGGAGTGAGATTCCACGGTACTCGGCCTGCATGCGCCTAGGCCTTTCTTCCCTAGGTGCCCTGTAAGTACTGCCCTTGGGGGGTTGGGCCACCTTCCACAAGTCACCTTGGGTTCTACCTCCGCTGTGTCCTTTACTGCTCAGTACTGGGCCGCCCTTGGAGTCAGCTGGGGTTTTGTTGCCCTGGTTTGTCTCTGGGTAGGTGGTAGTTTTCGTCACTGGTAGGGGCGCGGGGTACCGCACAGCTAGTTTTCACCAATAACAGCGGCTGGCTCTGTCCCGCCTAGGTACGTTGTCCTCTTGCAGGGTTTTTCTTTTGTTTTTGCCTGGTGGGGGGGTCTGCCTTTCTGGTCCCTGTCATGTTCATAGAAAACGGTACCATCCGTTTGTATGTGTTGTGGCTCAGATGCCAGGGAGAGAGATAAACAACAGAGAGCGTACAGGACGCCCGCCAAGCTCGGTAGCTACTAGTTGTGTATCAGTTTAAGTATTAAAGTCAATAACCAAGCAATGGCTTTATATCAACCTTACAACCAAGACTTCCTCAGCAACAGACAACACCACACTGGCGACGAGGATGAACTGTGAACGCAGGTATTTGTTCAGCTCAAAACAAGGGAGAAGCATGCTGTCTCACGCCTGGAGGAGGAGGGAAGTCATGCTGTCTGTGAGCATCATACCCGATGCTGTATGCTAACCAATGCTGTGTGCTAACCAATGCTGTGTGCTAAACGATGCTGTGTGCTAACTAATGCTGTGTGCTAACCAATGCTGTGTGCTACTCAGGCTGTGCTGACTGAAGCTGTGTACTGAGGAATCTGCCGACGCGGTGTACGAAACGATGCTTTGATGCTGTATACAAAACCTGATGTTGTGTATACGAAACGCGCTCTGTGCTACAATTCTTCACGCTGTGAATTGACTGCTGTGACAACTGCTGTACCAACTGCTGCCAACTGCTAACTACTGCTGTGCCAACTGCTGTGCTGCTGTGAGTAGGAACAACACATGTACACAAAGGCTAGGTAAGAAGTCAGTTGCTGCTGTATTGTGTACTGCTGTAAACTTTTGCATTAAAATGCTTGTGTGCTTTGCAAAATTAAAGTAATTACAGTGAATTCTTAACTAACATATACAGTGCAGTAAGTGTATTCTGAGGAACATTTAAGTGATAAGTTTACATTTATACAGTAAAAATGGCAAATATATCTCAGTTTCCTGCATTTGATCCTGACTGTGACCAGACAAACCTGTCACAGAGGTGGATCAAATGGCTTAAAAGGTTTGAAAATTTGTTGATAGTTTCTGATATCAAAAGTGCTGAAAGAAAGCGTGCCTTTCTACTTCATTATGCACGTGATAGAGTTTGTGACATCTTTGACACACTGAAAGACACTGGTGGTGCCAAAGATTATAATATTGCCAAAGCCAAATTAACTGAATATTTCAAACCAAGACAAAATACTGCAATGGAAATTATGTATTTCAGGAGAGCGAACCAACTCTCTAATGAAACTGTGGATCAATACCACACACGTCTGCAGGGTTTAGCAGCCCATTGTGAGTTTGCTGATGTTGACAAAGAAATCAAACAGCAAATAATTGAATCATGCACATCTACATGTCTTTGTCGAAGAGCTCTAGAACTTGCTAATGATGAAAGTTCTCTTACCAAGATACTGGATATTGCTCGTCAAATGGAAGATGCTGTACGTGATGCTCGTGTCATGGAGTGCAGTGCCAACAACAGTTCTGCCACTGTTACTAACAGTGATGAGGTATGTAAGGTTCAGGGAGGACACCGTGATCAAAGAAGATATCATGGCAAACCTAACAGTAAATTGAGCCGAGAACCACATCACACCTGGAGTCATGGAACAAGACTCAAGCAGTCACAACGACCCACATCAGAAGGTGTCAACAATAAATGTTACAATTGTGGAGGAGACTACCCACACCAAGGTAATGTTTGTCCTGCTCAAGGTAAGAAGTGCTATGAGTGTGGAAAACTAGGTCATTTTGGTGTTATGTGTCGTTCCGCACTCAAGAAACCACAGTCAGTGAATAAAAGTACTGTACGAGGATCAGGTCATAGGGGTCGAGGTGGTAAACATAATATTGCACCTCATATCCAGAATGTTAATAATGTACAAGACAACATTTCATTACAACCAGTCTTAGATGACAGTGAATGTGATTATACTTATGGAGTACAAGCAATCACAGAATGGAATGATCTTCCAAACAACCCAGAGACTATAGTATGTATTGCTGGTATTTGTCTCAAAGTTCTCACTGACACTGGATCAAACATTGACACCATTGCTAAGTGCCACTATGAAAAATTTAAAAAACAGTTCCCAAAGCTTGAGAACTACAATGGTATAGCCACTGCCTATGCTTCGAAGGTAGCCTTGCCAGTGATTGGAACTTTCACTGCAGAGATTAAGTCAAAGAATGCAATGCTCACTACTACATTCCATGTTGTTAGGAATGCAAAGGAGTCTCTACTCAGTTACAAGACTTCAACCAAATTGGGGCTACTTCAGCTTTCTAATGCTGTAGCAGTGGAATCTGCAAACAATGTTGATGCTATTATTGCTGAATTTTTTGATCGATTTGAACCTACAGATTGTTATACTAATAGCAAAGTACATCAGCATATCAACCCAGATGTAATTCCAGTTGCCCAACCACATCGCCGACAACCATTCCATACTCGCAAGAAAGTCGATGCCGAACTGGATAGGCTGATGGAACTAGATATCGTTGAACCAGTAACAGGCCCAACACCATGGGTAAGCCCAATTGTCACTCCACCAAAGCCGAAGAATCCAAATGAGATACGCATTTGTGTAGACATGCGTGTTCCCAACAAGGCAATAATGCGTGAACGCCATCCTACACCCACTGTAGATGATATGATTTACCGCTTGAATGGTGCAACTGTATTTAGCAAGTTAGATTTAAACAAGGGCTATCATCAGCTTGAACTTGATGATGAGTCGCTTCATCACAACGTTTACGACACATCGAGGTCTATATAGGTACAAGCGCCTGAGTTTTGGTATTAACAGTGCTGCCGAAGTATTCCAGCACATCATCAGCCAGGTATTGCAAGATATACCTAATGCTGACAACATGTCTGATGACATCATTGTTTATGGCCATACCCAAGCTGAACATGACAAAGCTCTTTGTGCAACATTGCAACGCTTACGAGAAAAGAATCTGATGCCAAGCCGAGCAAAGTGTGAGTTCAATCAACATAAAATTGAATTCTTTGGACATGTACTTAGTGACAAAGGTCTGTCTCCAGATCCTAAGAAAGTTGCAGATATCAAGAATGCTGCACCTCCTTCAACATCTACTGAAGTACATAGTTTTCTGGGAATGGCAAACTACTGTTCTCGCTTCATTCCAAATTTTGCTACCATTACAAAGCCTCTACGTGAGCTCCTGAAGAAAAATGCATCATGGTACTGGAGCGATATCGAGCAAAAATGCATTTGATGCTGTGAAAGATGCACTAGTAGAGAATGCGACTGCTGCGTACAGTACTTTGATCCATCAATGGACACTGAGTTAACTGTGGATGCTAGTCCTGTTGGTTTAGGTGCTGTGTTAGCCCAACACAAACCTGGTCAACCAGATTCCAGAGTAGTAATTGCCTATGCCAGCCGTTCTCTCACAGATGTTGAGCAATGATACAGTCAGACAGAGAAGGAAGCTCTTGCTCTTGTATGGGGCTGTGAACACTTCAATGTGTATCTGCTTGGTGCACCCTTCACCACGATAGTCACTAACCACAAACCGTTGGAGACCATCTTCAATAATCCAAAGTCCAAACCACCAGCTAGCATTGAGAGATGGGCTCTTCGTCCGCAACCATACAACTTTACGGTGAAGTACAAGCCGGGTGCAGGCAATCCCGCTGATTACATCAGTCGACATCCTGCCAACAGTTTCACCATCACCAAGCATCAGCAAGTTGCCGAGGAATATGTACACTCTGTAACCTGTGATGCAGTCCCTAAGGCTCTCACTCTTGATGAAATCCGTACTGCAACCCTAGAGGACCCAACTCTGCAAGCAACAGTGGATGCATTGACTAAGAAAAAGTTTCCACGCATCCCACCCTCAGGAGTTGACCAAGATGCATTCAAAGCACTTGAACGCATCCAGACAGAATTAAGTGTTACGCAACAATGCGACACCGTGCTACGAGGGTGTCGTCATTCCAGCTGTTCTCCAGCAACGTGCTCTGAAGCTTGCACACCAAGGACACCAAGGTCTTGTTAGGACCAAACAGCTGCTACGAGAAAAGGTGTGGTTTCCTGGCATTGATCGTCAAGTAAAGGACATGCATGATGCCTGTGTCCCTTGCCAAGCTGCAGTGGATACTTCAAGACCAACACCTCTACAACCTTCACCACTACCTGCTGCACCATGGACGGAAGTATCGATGGACTTCTGCGGATCGCTACCAACTGGAGAGAGCTACCAACTTGATGGTAGTCATTGATGATCACTCACGTTATCCAGAAGTAGAAATCATCACTTCCACATCTGCAAAGGCTGTCATCCCGAAACTCGACAAGATCTTTTCAAACTTTGGCATTCCTGAAGTTGTCAAGACAGACAATGGACCGCCATTCAATGGACAAGACTTCGTCAACTTTGCTGAGCATATTGGATTCAAACACCGCCGTGTGATGCCACTACATCCTCAAGCAAATGGAGAAGTCGAGAGATTCATGCAACCTCTCATGAAAACGGTACGCTGTGCTCATGCCGAAGGACGATCCTGGAAACAAGTTATGTATGCTTTTCTCAGGAACTACCGTGCAACACCACATGGAACACTGGGCAAGTCGCCTGGCGAACTTTTATTTGGACGTCCTATGAGAATCGCACTACCTGTTATGCCAGCCAAGGTAACTGATACACATCTTGCTCAGAAGGATGCACTAGCCAAGGGCAAAATGAAAATTGCTCATGATCAACGTGCAAAGGAACAATTCATAAAGGTTGGAGACACTGTTCTCGTTAAAAAGAAAAAAAGAGGGAAAGCTAGATATGCCGTATGATACAAAACCATATAAAGTGATTAGTGTAAAAGGAACTATGGTAACAGCTAGTAATGGAGATCATAGTATAGCACGTAATATGGCTTATTTCAAAGTGATTCCAACTAGTGTAGAAAATGATGAAGTGCAAAGTCATACAAACGATAAAGAAAAAATGAGTTATAACCCAACAAACAATTCATCAAGGGATATTCTTGTATTTAAGGACTCTCGTCCTAAGCGATTTGATGATTAATTGTGTTCCTAGGTAATGCAAAGTATTTACTGATTATGCCAAATTAAATTTAACCACTGCACTGCGCAAAGCGCCTTTAGGCGCTCAGAGAGTTGTGCTTTTTGTTTTTTAATTTGGCTATATTTTAATGTTTTTTAATGTTTTCATTACTATTTGTGTTTTGAAATGGAAATAGTTGACTTTGGAAACATTTTGACATTAAATTTACCTGAACATTTGTAAAAATAACAAAAATATGTCCTTGACAATTGTACCAAGACGTTTTTGCCGAAAATAGGTGAGCAGTGCAAGGGTTAATATTGTTTGAATAATGCAGATCTCTCATTCAATATTTTGTAACTATGTATTACAGTTTCTTTCATTTTTGTTTAACATTGCATTTGTATTTTTAACATTGAAATCCTGTGTGGTAAAGATTAAGTTGTTTAAATTCTTTGTGTGCTTAATTAACCCTTAACATGCTCGGGGTTTAATATCCTGTCATCCCCACAGGCGCATGTCATTTTGAAAAAAAAAAAATTATTTTTTTCTTTCTAACCTGTTAATTTGTGTTCACTGATCACGGGAAAAATAATAAAAAATCGTAAGTGGCATATATTACCCGCTATAGGGCGGGGAAATCTGGCAAATTATAGGCGCTGACTCAGCGTGCGTCCCAGGCGGTCTGTTGCTCGCAAGCTGTCAGACCGGAGTTGCCACAAAGAGATAATTGCCGAATTATTTCAATGTCTCTGAATGATTTTTCATACTTTTTTGCTGTAATATTATTCAATAGTGTGTAGTTTGATATATTTATATAATAAAATGAGTGAATCATTGCTGTACTCAAAAATATGGTGTGCATATTGTTGATTCAATTATGTTCATCAATCAGTGAACAAATACTTTGTCGGTTATTACATTATAAGCACAGGTTATATATAAGTATCTGCATGTTTTGTTCACTATAACGAACCACTAAGTAGCTATTATGAGTCAAAAGTAACGAGGAGTGACCGCCGTTTACCAGCCAGCCACTCCCGCCCTCCCTCCAGTCATCTGACTCGCCCACATTCTCCTCCCACAATAATGTTTTTGCTATAATTCACTATATACAGACATTATATATAAGTATCTACATGTTTTGTTCACCATAACTGTACATCTAAGCTTGTATGGTGAGTAAAGGCACAAAGATGTGGCTACTCACACAGTCAGCTGATCGGCGGCCGCCCTCAAGGCCAGACGCACTAATATTTCTCCTCCAACAATACTGTGTGGTGTTATTATGCTATATACACACAGATATAAATATCTACCTGTTTTATTCATCATACTTGTACAAATAAACTGGTATGGTGCCCAAAGACCATCGTGGTAACCAGTAAACAACACCGTCGTCTGCACGGTGGCGTCGTGCAGACGACGCCACCACCCTCACCAAAATGGCGGCTCCAAACCTTCTCTTGTTGTTTATACCCTCTATACGCACGTTATATATAAGTATCTACATTTGTGTTCACCATAGCGAACCACTAAGCTAGTATGCTGAGTGCAGTCAATAAAAGGTGGCCACACACAGTCAAAAGACATCGCCACCATCCTCCCTCCCACAGCATTACTCCTCCTTCCATGGCGCACAGCGCTAAATATCACCACAATCCTGCTATTATCAGAACCCTGGTCAGTTTTATCACAGTCAGGGGTCTTCTGTAATAATATCATCGCTACATAATAGCATGAACAAGTATAATTTGGCATTTTTAGGCGATGCTGTGGTCACAAGCTGAACAGCAGTGCTGTTAGCTCAGGCTTGGTTGCTCACTCAATACTGAGGCCAATAACACCCGGGAGTTTGGCCCACGATTTTTTTTTAAAATGGCGTCTGTTTACAAGAGCCCTGATGAAGGTGTGGTGAACCCCGTGTATCCGTGGGCTGTTTAAATCTTGCGTAGTACTCCAACACATCATATAACGTGATGCGCAGTTGACTGGAACAACGTCCAGCACGTCATATGACGTGATGCGCACTTTAAGGGTTAATGTTAAATGTATGCAATATCTCTTGATGTGTTAGTAACTTACTTTGTGTCAATGACTTTGCTTTGTGCTACAAGCATGGTAGACATCCTGTATTCATTCTTTTTAAAGAAAAGGAGGGATGTCATGTTCATAGAAAACGGTACCATCCGTTTGTATGTGTTGTGGCTCAGATGCCAGGGAGAGATAAACAACAGAGAGCGTACAGGACACCCGCCAAGCTTGGTAGCTACTAGTCATGTATCAGTTTAAGTATTAAAGTCAATAACCAAGCAATGGCTTTATATCAACCTTACAACCAAGACTTCCTCAGCAACACACAACACCACAGTCCCTCTTTACTGTTCTAGGTGTTTTTATTTAGATATTTTCTGTTGGTGGTACTTCCTGCTTGGTCCCCATGAGTGGACACGTCCCGGGGGTTCAGCTTTTTGAAGTTTGTTTGGTAGACTTGGGCGCCGGTTCGCAGTACCCTGCCTGGGCTTCCCTTACCGTGTACCCAAGGCTAAGGGCCATGGAAAACCCCACAGGGGCTCCATGGTCCTATGGGTGTGTCCCCGGACCCTCCCAGCCTATGGGTGTGTCCCAACCCTACCAGACTGCCTCCGAGAAAAAAATAACATGCATGTGAACCAAATGCTAAAATGACACTGAAGCAAATGGCCCCCACAGGACAAAGTCCAAAGAATGGCTGACATCTTGCTAAGAAGCAGTGGGACATGCTCTGACATGGTGACCTGAGAAACACTTCTACTAGAGTAAACATCAGCAACAGAACTAACCGGGAGCCAGGTCTTGTCCAGGGACTCAAGCCACCTGGTGGCAGCCATCAGTACTAACAGGCTCGAGCTAGTTTCAAGTCAACTAATTGTTTTGAATGAAAATTTTGCAGAAGCATTTGGCTGTTTTGATGCTTCGTTTTCTTTGAACATACCGTTGTCTGCAATGCTTCACTGACTATCTGGATGCTATCCCAGTGAGGGTGATTCTAATAATCCCCTGTTCCTTGTGACTCTGTGAAGAGGGCCAGGTTCTAGCTCTGGGTCCCTGGAAGGCCAAATGGGACTCGTGCAGATGATGTGACCCAGTAATGGAGAGCTCTTTCAGCTAGACAGCTTCAAGGAGCCCTCAGAAACAGAAACATCCTCACCTGGTACTGTTAAGCTTTTAACAGTTCCTCTCGGCCCTCTTCAACATGTTCATGAGCACATTCCACGTTATCTTCTATGGAATCTAAAAACAAAAATAAGAATGTTAAGGCCTAGTTATCCTAATGATTAAGATAAACTAATGAAAATACAGTGGTACCTCGCATAACGATCGCCCCAAAAGACGAACATTTTGGGTAACGAACGGCCCGATCGGCGTCAAATCGTCCCGTATGACGAACGCTGATTTGAGTAACATCAACACCACATGGTGGGGTCGTGCTGCTGCTTGCACATTCTTAGTCGCCTCCGACGATGCACATAAATTATGTTGTTCTTGTTTAAAGATGCTAATGATGCTGGGATATAAAAGGGTGACTGCTGAGATGTTGCAAAGCATTGACGTTTTTGTAGGAAAAAAGAAATGAAATGTCTGATATACTGTACAACAAATGTCAAAAAGGTTCGTTCGGTGTTTGTTGGGTAAGCTGCTCCATTATAACAATCTTTCTTTGTTTCAAATGTGTTCCATTTGTTTTGTATTTGTCATTTACGTCTCAATAATGGAGAAGCCTACCTTACATACACTGAATAAACCATTATGACATTTTCCTTTCTTCAAATGTGTTCAATATATATTTTTCATTTGTCTTATAGCAAAAGGTTCGTTCGGTGGTCGGCAGGTAGGCTGCTCCATGTTTCTTACATACAAAAAACGTAAATAATAAAAAAAATGAAGAATTTTGAAAACCAGTACAAATGTCAAAAAGGTTCGTTCGGTGGTCTACAGGTCGGCTGCTCCATGTTTCTTCAATAAAAAAAAACGAAAAATAAAAGAACTATTGAAACAATATGAAAAATGGACAAATGCTATAAAGGTTCGTTCAGTGTTTGTCGGGTAGGCTGCTCCATTATTGAGACGTAAGTGACAAATACAAAACAAATGGAACACATTTGAAACAAAGAAAGATTGTCATAATGGAGCAGCCTACCCAACAAACACTGAACGAACCTTTTGCTATACCGAATATGAAAGACAAGGGCTGCTGGCTGGGTTAGTACTGTGTGAGCAACCATTTGTAGCACACGTGCCTCTGGCTCTCAAACACCTGTCCCACACGGTGTTGAAAGACTGCGCTCAGTCAGTGCAATTCAGACCCTATTGTTTGAAGAACATAAGGGTCATAACATTGGTGAAGCTAGGCGCAATAAGGTCTTAACACAACGGTCGGATGCCAGTGATACAGCACCTATGAGGATGATACAGCGAGCATATCCAGTTGTAGCTCTGAGCCCCACCCTTGCCATCTTGAATTTATATAGATGATACATAGATGAATCGTTTTCTGCGTTCAGTGATGATGCATCTGATACAAGTAGCATAGATGAACAGTGTTAGCGGCTTCCATGGTGGTGCTGTTCATTGATATTTAAAAGAATACCTGAATCTCTTCCTGACTGATGGACACTCTTTGAGGCTAGCTGAATCTCTTCCTGACTGATGGACACTCTTTGAGGCTAGCTGAATTTCTTCCCGTATGGGACCTTACAAAGTGATCTTTTCAAGACTACCTTACAAATTGAGCTTTTCCTATAATCGTTTCAATACTACCTTATGCTTTACAAGCTTGGCTACATACCACCTACAAGTACTAAAGCCAAGGGTGCACGCGAGTGCGTTATTTGCAAGCACACAAAACGATGAAACAGGAAACGAAAATCTATCTGTAGATGGTGCAAGGAGAGCTAAGTCGTGCTGTGTACCATGGACTACTTCGTTGACTATTACGCACCTCCAAAGTACCGAGTGTAATATAGTGTGTTACTGTGTAAATAGTATGTGAAACTGTACATATTGTAATTTTAGTGAATTTTTACCACGTAATATTGTGACAATAAACATTTATTGTGGACACATTACTGACACATGTATCACAGTTTCATGGAAAATTATGAACATTCTACTGTATACATATTGTAAAGGTCACAAATATGCATCATATACGATAAAAGAAACAAATAAAACCGCATTGGAAATGCATAGAAAAAATATTTGAAAATATATTTGTGGCAACACACGGTGCTTGAATGGCATGCACGACCGTGTCTGGGAGCTTCACACACGAGCGACCAGGCCCTGATGATGTCACAGCGCACCTTGTCCACACCCTCACAGCCAAAGTAAGTGGAATTTGGTAATTATTTTTACATAGACATGTTCAGGGACGGTAATTTATCATTTTGCAAAGAAAAATGATATTTTGGGGAACATTTGATGTCATGTACACTGGGGGAATTTCACAATAAACACAGTGCATCACACTGGTTACATGGGGGACACTCGTTTTGTATGACGTCCGTTTCACATGGCGGACATGGAACGGATTAAATTCGTTATGCGAGGTACCACTGTATACCTGAACTAATAAATTTGAAACATCTTGATTAATTTATATTATGTTGGGATATAACTTGCCTGGCCTCTACCTTGGGCCAGGCACTAAAACAGGCTAGGTTATTGAATTCTATGTTTGAATTTGTTACAAAAAAGCAAAGGGTAAATAATAGGAAAACCCTATCACAAGCAGGAGGAAAATTAAAGGCTGTTTAAAGAGACAGGGGTCTCTTTACCATGCGGGGTCTGTTTTGTTATGCCAACCTTTCAGGGTGCCTAACTCAGGTCCATGCCAGATAAGGAAAACCCCCAACTACAGGGGGGATGGGGGTTCCAGGGCTATTGCTTCCTGCGCTTCTCTGAGGGGGCCAGGTTCTGGTTCGTGGTCCCCCAGTAGGCTGAACTCCATAGACTAATGTCCCGGTTTAATGATTCGCACATTAGACTGATAGCTCCAGGGAGTCAAAGGGGCTCCCCACAGAAAATATGTAGTCATCTGAATTAGAGTATTACAATTAGGAACTTCCCTAAAAACCCTCTAAGCGACTTACCCACAATCTCGCCTTGTGCAGTAACCATAGACGAGAGATCACGCATAACTTCATTCATATCTATTATGTCGGTCTCCAGCTGACGGACTCTCTGTTCTCTTTCTAGATGCATTGCCGTTTCAAACTCCAGATCCTGAGAAATTTAACACATTTCACTCCCAGACAAGTCTCATTTTTAGAAGAAAAAAGAAAATGGAGGAAGGGTGAAGGGCCCTTGATGATTTTAATTTTGATTGCTTCAGACCAAATATTCTTTACTTGTCTTCCAAGTACAGTATCTATAGCAATTTAAATTTGTAATGGATGCTTAAAAAATATATAATTTGGAAAATGAAGCTAAAGTAATTTACGAGTTCACATTAATTTTACTATTAAATAAGCAGGAACCTGCACAGTACAAAAGTCACAGGATAAAATATTTGAAATCATAGCAATACCTTTAACCCCTTAACTGCGTTGCCTCCAAATGTGACACCCCCGCAGTGCGCAGGAAATAAATTCTCTGGAAAAAATTCTTTTTTCTTTTTAAAGTGTCAAAAACCCTTCCCTCAGTATGGGTATGTAAAAAAAAAGTCGAAATTGTACTTACTTTGGCTGCTGTGGGGTCCGGAAGTTGGGGCGTGACGTCATCATTCCACGTGCGCCCGTGCTGTAAGCTCTCGGAGGCGGTGGGGCGCTTGGGGCGGGGCGCGCGAGTTGCCGCGAATATATTTTCGTTCATTTTTTGCGCACCTTTCCAAATACATTTTCATTGTTTTTATGTGCCAATCCAATGTATAATGAACACATACAGTACAATGTACAATGTCGCAGTACAACATCCGTACTGTCCGTAGACACTGTGTTACGTGCATGAAACTTGTGTACACATATTTACTATGTATCATGCTAATTTGTGTATATATACAATCTATTTACACACTATACACTGTCACACACTATATACATTCACCATCAACACATTCAGAACACCGCGTAGCAGCTGCCCCGTACGGGCCAATAGCAGCTGCCCCGTATGGGCCAATAGCAGCTGCCCCGTATGGGCCAATAGCAGCTGCCTCGTATGGGCCAATAGCAGCTGCCGCGTATGGGCCAATAGCAGCTGCTGCGTATGGGCCAATAGCAGCTGCCACGTATGGGCCAATAGCAGCTGCCTCGTATGGGCCAACAGCAGCTGCCTCGTATGGGCCAACAGCAGCTGCCTCGTATGGGCCAACAGCAGCTGCCTCGTATGGGCCAACAGCAGCTGCCTCGTATGGGCCAATAGCAGCTGCCTCGTATGGGCCAATAGGAGCATTTGGCCATGAACACTTTCAGAACACCTCGAGTGAGAGCAGCCACACCCAGCTTGTCTCCCTCACTCCAACATCTTACTCGCCAACATTGCTCCTCCCACCATATTGTTATAGTTCTTATTACACATGTTCTATATACCTATCTACATGTTTTATTTACCAGAACTATGCAAGTAAGCCAGTATTGTGTCCAAACAGTAGAGTGGCCACCATACACTGCATGAAAAATCACACAGCAGACGCCGCTACGATTACATCACCTCCCTCACCAAAATAGCTCCTCTCAACATTCTCCTGTTGCTGTTCTTACACTATATACACACACTATATATACCCATGTACATATGTGTTGCCCATAGCGAACCACTAAGCTAGTATGGTGAGCAAAACAAGAGTGGCAGCCACACACACAATGAGGCTACCTCAATTCTCGCCCTCCCTCCCTCATCAAAATTCCTCCTTCCACAATACTACGCACAACGCTAATTATAACCACATTTCTGCTATTATCACAATCCTGGTCACTAATTCCTGTAAATGAATAATTGACCACACGTTTATTTTGAAAAGGAACCTAAGAAATCATTTGAAGATTCCTAGATGAACGAAATAATGCTGTGGTGCTGTGGCTAGCGCTGTGAACATTGTGAACAGCATTGAATCACTGATCTTTGAACATTGTACCCAGTCATTATCACACTCAGGCTCTAATATAACACTATCATAGCTAAATAATACAAGTTATATATATATTTTGACATTATTAGGCGATGCTGTGGCCACATGCTGAACAGCAGTGCTGTGCGCTCATGCTGCGAGCGCCAGCCTTGGTTGCTCACACACTACTGAGGCTCCCACACCCGGGAATGTGGACCACGATTTTTTTTAAAGATGGCGTCTGTTTACAAGAGCCCTGAGGAAGCTGATGTGAACCCCATGTAGCCGCGGGAGTTTTGAATGGAACGTGAAAAATACAAATACCCGGAGGCGCGTTGCGCAAACCAGACGTGAGCCTGCAGGCGTGTTGCGCAGTTTAAGGGTTAATCATTTGACCATGTTTTATATCCTGAGATATGTCAGCTTGGTGAGACCTTTTTCAACCAAAAAGGCTTGTAACTAAACTTCAGATTAATTCATTTATTTTTTTTGGGTAGAAGAAGGTAGAGATATTTTAATATTGACTTCATTCAGCACAAATTTAAAAATGGGCATTACATACTTTCCCTGTGAAGGGTACAGTATAGAGAATATAAATAAATAAGCCAATCTACATAACTCTTGACAAAATTATATTAGAAAGCGATGAGTCACAATAACGTGGCTGAAGTAGTTTGACCAGACCACACACTAGAAGGTGAAGGGGCGACGACGTTTCGGTCTGTCCTGGACCATTCTCAATCGACTTGAGAATGGTCCAGGATGGACCGAAACATCGCCATCCCTTCACCTTCTAGTGTGTGGTCTGGTCAAACCTATATTAGAAAATTAAAATAGGAGATATGTGTACATACTCTCATTTCTCATATTCACTAAGAGAACCAGATGACAAGTCCACTTCATATTCATTAGGAACAATTAGGAACAGTCACTAGTGGTTTATGTCGTCCTCACAATTCCTCAATAAGTGGTTTATTTTTTGACTTTCATGTGAATAGGAGCCAGTATTAAGATATCAAACATACCTTTAGTCTATTTGGTCACTTCCAAAATTATGCTTACCTTTCAATATTTATTAAATATTATGCAAATATTGTAATTGTTTTCTTGCCAAAACAGCTATAAGCCTTTGCAGCTTCTCTAGCTTAAGTACTAGTAAAATATAGCCAAGCCTTGGAAATTGCACTAAGCCTCTTGAAACCTATTCCAACTCAATGGAAGCCATGACCAAAATCCAGATCTTTATGATGCAAGAACATCATTAAGGATCAGAATTGCCCAAAACAGAGAAAAAACAGTAATGAAAGTAATAAAACTCCTCACACACAGAGATCACACTAACGTGATGCATCAAATGAACAAACCTCCCGGACGCAGGTTCGAATCCTCGTCACGGCCCTTGTGGATTTGTTCAATAAAACTCCTCTTACTGGCTGGGCCTCAGAGGCTTCCTGCAGCCGGCAACACTGAGATAGCTCCACACACGAGCCATATTAGCGCTAGGAGTCTGTAGTAGCCTACCAGGAACCAGAACCCTGGTGTCCTTACAGAGGCGCAGGGAGCAGGGAATTGTTACCATTACCCTACCAGGGTAACCAGGGAGCCGGTCGGCCAGCATGCTGGATTTGTGATCCTGTGGTCCCGGGTTCGATCCCTGGCGCCGGAGAGAAACAATGGGCAGAGTTTCTTTCACTCTATGCCCCTGTTACCTAGCAGTAAAATAGGTACCTGGGTGTTAGTCAGCTGTCACGGGCTGCTTCCTGGGGGTGGAGGCCTGGTCGAGGACTGGGCCGCGGGGACACTAAAAAGCCCCGAAATCATCTCAAGATAACCCTTGTGAAGGAAATATCCAGAAAGAAAGTGAAGTAAAACAGACAACCACAAGGTTCAAGAGGAAAGAAACAAAGCAGTGCTATTCTGCAAATTTTTATTACATTACAGCAGATTAATGAATAAATAAAAGGACCTGGGAGTCAAAATCTACCAGGGCCCACTCAAAGTTGCACAACAGGTAGGAACAGCAGTCAATAAAGCTAACCAAACCCTTGGAATAATCAAGCATACCTTTGACTTTAAGGAAAAGTAGGTAGTGATTCAACTAAATCTCTGGTGTAGCCCCATTTGCATTACTGTATCCAGGCATGGAGACTTACAGAAGGACATAGCTGCTCTGGAGAAGGTCCAACACTGGGAAACAAATGTCATTCCAGAGCTAAGTCATCTCTCATAGCAGGAACGGTTCAGGATCACAGGCCTAACAACACTGCAGACCAGGAATGACAGGGTAGATCTCATCAAAACTTTAAAAAACTGAACAAGTTGGAGGATGTTGATCCTAACAATTTCTTCAAAAGGTCAGATGTAGCACAAACAAGGAGCAATAATTTCAAGCTCAACAAGCCACAATGTAGTAATGAAAACAGAGGTTTTTTCACCTACATGGTGAAAACCCATGGAACTGCCTACTTACCATAGCCATAAACAGCAAAACTGATAGATTTTAAAATCCACCTGGAGAGGATCATCAAGGCATATGAAGGAACCTCTGACAAGCCACCAGCTTCCTGTCCTTGTTGAAGCCACTAGTGTTAGTGGCCCTTAGGTAAATCTGGTAGGTAGAATTATCCAACCAGTAGTCAGTTCAACCCCTCGCCCCAATTGCAGCTGACTAGCGACAGGTAGTAGCACCACCGGGAACTGCCAACTCCCATGGCAATATTCCTCAGTTTACAGGCTAGGGCAACAAATAGTTCAACTCCTCGCCCCAATTGCAGCTGACCAGCGACAGGTAATAGCACCACCGGGAACTGCCAACTCCCATGGCAATATTCCTCAGTTTACAGGCTAGGGCAACAAACAGTTGAACCCCTCGCCCCAGCTGCAGCTGACCAGCGACAGGTAATAGCACCACCGGAAACTGCCAACTCCCATGGCAATATTCCTCAGTTTACAGGCTAGGGCAACAAACAGTTCAACCCCTTGCCCCAGTTGCAGCTGACCAGCGACAGGTAATAGCACCACCGGGAACTGCCAACTCCCATGGCAACATTCCTCAGTTTACAGGCTAGGGCAACAAATAGTTCAACTCCTCGCCCCAATTGCAGCTGACCAGCGACAGGTAATAGCACCACTGGGAACTGCCAACTCCCATGGCAACATTCCTCAGTTTACAGACTAGGGCAACAAACTAAACTGACACATCTGATAGGGAGAAAGGTATCTGGGAGCCACCAAGGCCCAACCAGGAAAAGGCATTCCATTACATTCAATACTGATTTTCTGGAGGGGGTGAAATGGTGCCTCCCTGTAATTACCTAAGTGTAGTTACAAGATGAGAGCTACCCTTGTGGTGTCCTATCTTCCCATCACTTTGTCATATAACACTTTGAAACTACTGACGGTTTTGACCTCCACCACCACCTTCTCATCTAACTTGTTCCAACCATCTACAACCGTGTTTGCAAAAGTGAATTTTCTTTTATTTCTTTGGCAGCTTTGTTTAGTTAGTTTAAATCTATGACCTCTTGTTCTTGACATTCCAGGTCTCAAGAATTCTTCCCTATCAATTTTGTTGTATCCCATTACTATTTTCTATGTTGAGATCACATTGCCTCTTTTATCTTCTTGTTTTGGCATGTATAATGCCTCTAACCTCTCCTCGTAACTCTTGTCTTACAGTTCTGGGAGCTAATTAACTGCATGTAGCCAATTACCACGCAGAAGAAAAAAAACAAGGAAATACAAGGGAGGAGGAGGAAGAGAGCAACACTCACACCCTAGAAGAGAGGAGACCAGAATGGGAAACCCAACCCCAAAGTAACACAAGCCCGACAGGGACCAAGAACACTGCCCAGGTATTGAACCACCAAAACCTTGTTAGACCTTCAATACCTGAGCCTGGACACGAACCCAAGATCTGTCAGAAAATACTGGAGTCAGAGCCACAAACTTACTAACATAATGGGCTTAAGTGTAGACCGCAAGCTGGATAGACAAGATGACACTGTGGACAACCTCTGATAAAGGAGCTAAGGAAAGGGATCATGGAGAAGGGAGCAACAAACAGCATGAACCCTGAAGCAGGTAAGGTGGTGCACAGGTAGTGATGAACTACAGCAACTGGACAACTAATGATGCGCCCGTGGGAGAACAATCCAAGAATCAAAAGCCAAAGCACCAATTCAGACAAAGGGGTCCTGACATTAAAGAGTCGAGATCGACTCAAAAAGAACTGCACTGCAGAGAAACTAAGAACCTCTACCAACTGGGTATCCGACTCTTCAACTACCAAAGCCAAACAAAAATTGAGCACCAGAATATGGATCTGACATAGCAGTATGCACAAACTGACAAGGCACAACTGACTGCCTGGAAAGAGGACTGAAATAATATACAATTTCCTATGGCCATTACATTCCATTACATTCAATACTGACTTTCTGGAGTATTGAAATACTATTGCAAGAGCTTTATTCTTGTTTTAGTGCACAAATACAGTATTTACATTATTCATGTTAATTTGCCAATTCAAGCATACAATCAAGCAGCTGTATTAAATATCAATACTAATTATATGCAGACCATGAGTCACAGTAACATGGCTGAAGATATGTTGACCAAACCACACACCAGAAGATGAGAAGGCAACGACGATAATATTTCGATCCGTCCTGGCCCATTATCAAGTCGATTGTGACGGGAGAGAGGGAAGCATACCTGTGCTTCCCTTGCTCCCATCACAATCGACTTCATAATGGTCCAGGACGGACTGAAACATTGTGGTCTCCTCATCTTCTGGTGTGTGGTTTGATCATCACTAATTATATTAAGCATCAACATGAAACCTCACCTGAATTTCTTAAATTTTTGCCTGCCTCTGTTGTTCTGATGCTATCATAAGGTCAGTGTTGGAGGCACTGGTGTCTTGCTCCACAGCTACCATATCTGCTGGTAGTCGGGCAGTCCTCAGTAAATTGACAACTTTCTGCAGTGTACAAGCAAATTATACCAACTGTAAAATTGTTAATTAAGGAACAGTTTACATGTATATTTTTTAATACAAATTTTTTTTTGAACTTATTGCCACCTGTATAGGAAGAAAAATGCACGTGCAGGCGATGAGTCACAATAACGTGGCTAAAGTATGATGACCAGACCACACACTGGAATGTGAAGGGACGACGACGTTTTGGTCCGTCCTGGACCATTCTCACAATTGACTTGAGAATGGTCCAGGACGGACCGAAACGTTGTCGTCCCTTCACATTCTAGTGTGTGGTCTGGTCATCAAAATGCACGTGATGCTTTCCCGTGGTTCACCTTATGGGTTTCCATGGACAGGACAGGAAGCCTGTTATGTTTCTCCATGTCCCCAGTGGCCAGCTATTAATCTTACATTGCGATGATTTCGGGGCTTAGTGTCCCCGAGGCTCGGTCCTCGACCAGGCCTCCCAGGATGCAACCCACAACAGCTGAGTAACTCCTAGGTACCTATTTACTACTAGGTGAACAATGGCATCAGGTGAAAGGAAATACCTGTAATGACCAGATGTTTCTGTCCCTCTGAGCTAGTTCTGCACATGTGCAGTCCATGGTTACAGTGTGAGAAGGTTTCCCTCTACAATGATGTAAATAAGAGTCCAGGAATGCAAAGAGATTTTCCCAAGTGCATTCTGTGACTGGTGAACATGTTGTAAAAATCAATGTTAAGTGTAGGAAACCAGTTTGGAACTCAACGAGACAACAGAAGAAACAAGCTGGGAATATGAGCTGAAAAGGTAATAATATTGGAATGCTGACAGTTGGAAGAAAATGCGCACCTGTGACTCGTTCACTTTGGTGGCGGAGCGCCCAGTGGGAAGGTCGCTGAAGTTAGTGGGACGCTCAGCGGTATTCAACAATACTACTAATGCAGACACTATCATATTTGTGGTGCTATTGCTATGATAGCAGAGGTGTAGGATATATTGTGTTTACATGTCCCAGTGATCAGCTGGTAATAAGTGTTGTTTGTCCCATCCACTCTAGAGTTTGTGCCAACATGTATACAGTATATCATTCAATAAGGGCCATATTTCAATAGTTTGTACTGTATGGTAAGGCTTAGAAGCTCGTACCCCCCCTTACAAGATCCCTCTAAGCTATATAATAACTTTCCCAAGGATGCAACTCATAACAGTTGCTAAACTCATAGATACCTATTTACTGAGGTAAACAGAAGCATCAGGTGTAAGGAAATGTGACCAAATTCTTGCACTGTGTTTTCAAACTAGGAACTAAGTGGGTGTGACCACTGTGCTACAACTCTCAATATACAAAAATAATACAATATTAATGTATCACTTGTCATTATTGGTTATATTCCATACCTTCTGAATTTCAGAAAAGCGTGATGCAGTTGCTCGGAACTCATTGTGTAGTCTTTCTGCCTGGATGCGCCTCTGCTTGTCACCATGTGTATAAGGCTGAAGCGTTCGTAGCAAGCCAGTTGTGTCCTGTACGGCTGTCCCGGCACTGCTGTTGATCTCTCTACTGTTTACATGCAACAAAATTAATTAATCAATAATTATGCTTGCACTATTCCCCTCATTATATTTTTCAAACACAATCCTCAAACTTTTCCCTTAAAGATGTTTGGTGTAATGACTGGAATATAATGTCTAGCTTTTACTTGTATGAATCTAAAAAAAAAAATTATATATCAATTTTATTCTTGCCAATGTTAATGTGTTTCATTTACTTGTGTTTGCGGTGTTGTGTATGATAGAATGTATGTTTGTGTGTGTGCAAAGCAGATTTTCATGTGCATTTTCATGAAGGGTAGCATCACCAGCACTAAGAGGAACCTTGAAGTTAGTAGCAGGTGGAGGTGTGAGTGAAATATCTACCTCATCGTGGAGACATTTGCCTCACTTTTTTCAGTATGACTGAATATAGCCGAATATAGTAGTTGGTTGATCTGGCGAGTTGATTTATTCATGTTGTAGTATGTCTCATTTCCTGTGTTTTTAAATTAAACGTGATGCACACATCTTGTTGGTTTGTTTGAGTTCCAAATCTCAAAACATGTGTGATGGACATGTGGTATTTCCTTTCATAATTGAAGTGCATTTTTATATTATACTGCATTTGTTCCGTATCCTCGATTTTTAAATAATGTACATGTACAGTAAATGTGGAAGGAGTCTTTATGGCTTTCAATATATTTAGTAAATTTACCTTAGCCAATGTACATTGGCTATCATGGCTATCAATCTATTAAACTTTTGGACAAATTCCCAAAGGAACCCCAGAAATACTTAAAATAATTTTGCATGATAGACTATCATAATAGTAAGATGGTGGGTACTATGTGTAACACAATTTGTTGAACACACAAGACAGCAAATGAGAAGCAACATAAGAGAAAGATTCATGGGCAAACACATACAAAAACTTAAAAATTCTAATGTAATTTGCATCACTTTACTCAAGCTTCCAAAATACACTTGCACAACAGCAGCTTTTAATCATCACCAATCCACCTCCAGTCTTTGCTTATACCCATTTTTGTCTATTACTCATCGACAGCTGAGCAGAAAATCAGTGATTGATTACTTTCTCCCACACTGCTGTTTATCTGATGGTAAGTGATTTTCCCTTATCTAACCAATGTCATTTTGTAATCTGTAATCTAATGACAATTGTAATAGCCTAGTAGCCGGTCGGCCGAGTGGACAGCACGCTGGACTTGTGATTCTGTGGTCCTGGGTTCAATCCCAGGCGCCGGCGAGAAACAATGGCAGAGTTTCTTTCACCCTATGCCCCTGTTACCTAGCAGTAAAACAGGTACCTGGGTGTTAGTCAGCTGTCACGGGCTGCTTCCTAGGGGTGGAGGCCTGGTTGAGGACCGGGCCGCGGGGACACTAAAAAGCCTCGAAATCATCTCGAGATAACTTCAAGAAGATACTATACTGTATAAATATTCTACAATATAATGTACAAGAAAACAAAGCTATCATCCTTATTATTACCCAGTTCCATACTTGCACTGAGTGAAGGCATCAGCCTGGAATAAATAGGAGTTGAACAATACACTATGTACCACTACTGTATTCCAAAAATAGATTAAAGTTATTCAAAACACACTTATCCATTTACTGTAGCATCCATATTCCAGCAAAACATCCACACCATCACCATTTCACTGATTCATACAAGCCCTTCTAATACGTTTCATATATAGGAATATATGAACTATTTCATATATTCTTATCACCCATTATAATACTTGTTATATGCTTCCATGCACTCACTTGCCATGTTTGTCCATCATCTTGGCTCACAACAGATTGGTCCTGGGTTAGATTCTCAGGCTGAGCAAAACATTTAGGCACGTTTCCTAAGACCTGATGACTGTTCAGATAGCAGTAACTAGACACCTGAGAGTTAGTCAAGTGTTGTGGGTTACAACCTAGGAAATGGTAAGTCATTGGCTAAAGGTACAAGAAGGACTTAGAGAAACCTAACACGGTCCCTGTCCCTGATTACAAGAAACCAATACACACTTCACTACTACACATTTTCAGCCAATTGTTCACCATAACCAAACTAACTTAGAACTAGAGGAAGGAAACCTCTAGTTCCTTAATCTTATGATTTAACACCTATTGCACTAAATATTTTCTGTGACTGTTACAAGTCTTACTACAGTATTATTTCTTCCAACAACATATCCAAGATTTTCCATTTCTGCTGCTCGTGCCTCACGAGTCATACATCTATCCTAAAGAGCAGGTACTCCTCCCATCATGCAGACCTCCAGACACATCTTTCTTATTCTTCCTAACCTGGGCTTAGATTCCACCAGTCACATCCTTCCAAAACTTACTTCTCTAAATTTTTCCCTAACACACACACACACACACACTGCAAAAAAAATCTATACTGTACAGTAGTCGTATTATAGACGGTTCAAGGTATTATTAACCTACATTCTATCTCTTAGTTGCCGACTGTCTGAAGCCGTTCCTACTTGTTTTAATGACCGATCCAGGGTGCTTGTTGCATTGTTGATTGTGAAAAGGTTTGTTGTAATTTTATCACATAACTGAAAAATGGAATAAAAAATCAGTAACACGAAAAGCAAGTTATAAATATTACTGAATGACATTTTTTGTTTACAACATGTAGGCTTATGTGAAATAGTACATTTACTTTTGCCACCTCACTGGGAAAGGTAACCAGAAGGTCAGCGAGTCAAAACAACCACTGCTGGATTCAAAAAGAGACCAAAGCCTCAAAACCCACCGAAAGAATTACCCCAACTACTGTATGTAAACCATTGAATTCTCCTGGAACTAACACAAGGTCTTGCTCCCCACCTCCCCCACTCATTTTGGGATGTAGGACGTATCTCACCATTTTCTGGGGGCTAAGCTTCCAGTTCCTGAGCAGATGAAGGGATCCACCTGGCAACCTGGAAGGACAGGGAACAGCGAGCCACTGGGGCTCGCCCAGAAGTTGCCGTTTCATTACATTCACTGCTGGTTTTCTGGGCGAGCCCCTTGTGGCTCACTGAAGATTTCCCTGAAGAAGAGTGAAGATAAAGATCTATGGAGAGGGTAACCCAGGAAAGGTAACCTTGAGCACATGGAGCTCCAAGCACTCTTAACACTAGCTTCATGCTACCCTGCAGTGTACAGGAGACTCCATCAATGAAAACACCACACCACTAGGTGAACAGGCAGAACACCAGAGCCAGCACGGAAGAGAGGTGACCCGGTATGCACTACATCAGCTATAGAACTAAGAACTCACTCCCAGGTAAACAGTGAGCTACTTCCCCCCCCCCCCCCCCCCCACTCAAACGAGTGGAGATGAGATGCACAGCCTCGCATTCGTTCCAAAAGAAGTCAGTTACAGTGGAACCACGAATAACGAATTTAACCTGTTCCGGCACTGTGGTCGTCATGTGAAACTGACGTCATTCAAAACGAAGTTCCCATTGACAATAATGGAAATCAAATTAATCCGTTCTTCCACCGACAAACATCAATATGATATTCGATGTTTTAAATAATGGAGCAGCCTACCCTACATACACTGAACAAATCTTTATGACATTTTTCTTTCTTCAAATTTGTTCCATATTTTTTCCCGTTTTTTTATAACTAAAGGTTTGTTCAGTGTTTGGCAGGTTGGCTGCTCCATGTTTCTTAAATAAAAAAAAATAAAAAAAAATAAAAAAATTTGAAAAACAGAACAAGTCAAAAAAGGTTCGTTCGATGTTTGGCAGGTAGGCTGCTCCCTGTTTATTAAAAAAAAAAAAAAGTTGAAACAATTTGAAAAATGGACAAATGCCATAAAGGTTTGTTCAGTGTTTGTCGGGTAGGCTGCTCCATTATGACAATCTTTCTTTGTTTCAAATGTGTTATATTTGGTTTGTATTTTTCATTTATGTCTCAATAATGGAGCAGCCTACCTGACAAACACTGAATGAACCCTTATTGTATTTATCCATTTTTCAAATTGTTTCAACTTTTTTTTTTTATTTTTTTTTTTAAGAAACATGCAGCAGTCTACCTGCCGAACAAACCTCTTTGACATTTGTTGTTTTTCAAAAAATTTTATTTTTTTATTTTTGTTTTTTCTTTATTTAAGAAACATGGAGCAGCCTACCTGCCGAACCAAACGAACCTTTTTGACATTTGTTCTGTTTGGCAAAATTTTTCATTTTTTTTCTACAAAAAGATCAATGCTTTGCTACATCACAGCAGTCACCCTTTTATATCCCAGCATCATTAGCATCATTAAAAAAAATAAATAATTATTTGCATCGTCAAAGGCGTCCGAGAATATGCGAGAAGTAGCGCGACTCCACCATGTGGTGTTGACATTATTCAAACGAGAGCTCACCTAACGAGACGAATAATCAGTGATCGGAGAGCTCATTACCCAAATTGCTCGCCATTTGAGGCGGTCGTCACTTGAGGTTCTACTGTACAGTATTTGTTTTTGTTTACATAGTTGGAAAAGTTCTTCAGGTGGGTTTTGAGATTCCAGTCTCCCTTGAATCCATCAGTGATTTGTTTTGACTCGCTGACTCTCTGGTTGCCTTTCCAGAGGCAACCAGGAGAGTCAGGTGTGAGGAGTGAGGAGGTGAAAATAAATGTCACCACTCCTTGCACCTGTGTGAGAAGGCCAGGTTCTGGTGCTGGTCCCCAGCAGGCCAATAGAACACCATGGCTGATGTGATCTAGTAAATAGTACCATCTCAGCATATACTAGCTTCACAGAGCCACAAAGGATTCCTCCCCAGAAAAGATATTCAATAATAACACTACATTTTTTAACCCAATTGAATTTACAAAGATAAAATCACATTACTTTTATGAACTAACATTTTTAGGCTTAAAAGACAATTTATTATTGTTTGATAACCCTTAAATTTTATTTTTGTCAGATTAATTGAAGCATACCTGAAAGAATTCCGTTGCTGAACTTGCTGCAGGAGCAAATCCCACAGTTGGATTTGTGGTTCCATACGATCGCTGCCCCCTTACCCCCTCTCTGCTCGCCATTCACAAGGGAGTATCCTGATGCCATGATCTTGGTGTGGAGGCTGCAACAAATTCACTTTCTTAACGGCTTATGGATATTTGTGTAAAGAGTGAATTAGGAAATGTGCTAGGGTGATAATGAATCATTATGTTAGCTAGAGTTTCTCAATCCAGATACTGCAGGGATATCTCTAGTGAGATTAACAAATTTATAAACAATTACAGAATGAAGCAACATTATTTGGTGTTGTAACAAAGCAGAAAAATAACAATTTTTGTTCCAATTTGATATAAAAATGGAACGGGTTTAAATAAAACATTATACAGTAAATGAATCTCACAGAATAACAAAACAGGTGACAATCTTTGATGATTCCCCTCCTCACCGATCTGAACCGTTGTATTTTGTTCGGCAACTGACCAGATTACACTGCGGCATAATGTCATGGCAAGAGATACACTGTACTGTATGCCATGCACATCATTTTGCCTTAGGGATAATCAACAGTAATACTATGGCTCAGACTTCAAGCTCTCAACCACCATGTACAGACGATGAATCACAATAACGTGGCTGAAGATATGATGACCAAATCACCCACCAGAAGATGAGGAGAGGACCATTATCAAGTCGATTGTGATAATGGTGATAATAGTCCAGAATGGACCGAAATATCCTTGTCTCCTCATCTTCTGGCATGTGGTTTGGTCATCACAACCACCTTGGTTACTTCACCACGAATACCACAATTGTGATTCGTTCAAACAGAAATACGAGAAATATGTAACCAATCACATCTCTAACTGAAAAATACTTTTTTGAAAAGACTTCAAAAGAAATTTAACTTTAGACTGTTTACATGTTATTACTGTATTACATATACATTACAGTGGAACTACAAAATCCAAATCATGCAGTTCAGGACTCAATCAGTATTTGTAAATAATCCATAGTTCTGAATCTGAATCTGTCCTGCATTGGCACTGATATTTATCAAAAGTTTTCTTATAGCAAATAATACATGTTTATAAACATTTAGACAGTAAACATATCTTTGATATTTCCAAAGTCAGACTATATCTAAGCATACACAATATGCAAATTAAAGGACCTAATATAAGGAACTCACTCCCTAATGAATTAAAAAATTGTTCAACTTACACTTTATTCAAAAGTAGAACAATGAAGTACCTAATTTCATCTTAATATTATCCCACATTGTAGCTGGGTTCATTCTCGACTCAAACTCGGGAATTCTGGGTTCAAATCCTGAGCAGAACAGATATGTTTATGCACATTTCCTATCACCTAATGCTCCTTGTTCACCTAGCAGAAAAATAGAAACAGTACCCGGTAGTGGAACAGTGGGGGAGCCGGTCGGCCGAGCGGACAGCACACTGGACTTGTGATCCTGTGGTCCCGGGTTCGATCCCGGGCGCCGGCGGGAAACAATGGGCAGAGTTTCTTTCACCCTATGCCCCTGTTACCCGGCAGTAAATATTTACCTGGGTGTTAGTCAGCTGTCACGGGTTGCTTCCTGGGGGTGGAGGCCTGGTCGAGGACCGGGCCGCGGGGACACTAAAGCCCAGAAATCATCTCAAGATAACCCAGGAGTTAGTCAGCTTGTTGTGGAGTTGCATTCTGGGGGGTCAATAATTTTACCTCGGGGGGGAAGGCCTGAATATAAGCCTAACATAGCCTAATACACTCTGGCTACCTGTCTCTCGACAATGAACCTGTGGTACAGTGGTAAAGCACTCGTCCGGCACTTTTCGAGTGCTTTGGCCTGGGTTTGCATCCTGACTAGGAAGGCGCCAATCATTAACTGTATGCATCTGTACACCCAGCAGTGATTGGGTACCTGGCTGTTAAACAACTTGGCGACAAGACTGAGAGCTGTGGCCAACCAACCACTCTGATCCATCCTAAAATAATCTGAAATGACCTAACTTATCCTATTATCCTAACCAAATATATCTTACCCTAACCAAATACATCTTACCCTAACCAAATACATCTTACCCTAACCAAATACATCTTACCCTAACCAAATACATCTTACCCTAACCAAAAATATCTTAACCTAACCAAAAATATCTTACTCTAACCAAATATATCTTACCCTAACCAAATAAATCTTACCCTAACCAAAAATATCTTACCCTAACCAAATACATCTTACCCTAACCAAATACATTTTACCGTAACCAAATACATCTTACCCTAACCAAATACATCTTACCCTAACCAAATACATCTTAACCTAACCAAAAATATCTTACTCTAACCAAATATATCTTACCCTAACCAAATACATCTTACCCTAACCAAATACATCTTACCCTAACCAAATACATCTTACCCTAACCAAAAATATCTTACTCTAACCAAATAAATCTTACCCTAACCAAATAAATCTTACCCTAACCAAATACATCTTACCCTAACCAAATACATCTTACCCTAACCAAATACATCTTACCCTAACCAAATACATCTTACCCTAACCAAAAATATCTTAACCTAACCAAAAATATCTTACTCTAACCAAATATATCTTACCCTAACCAAATAAATCTTACCCTAACCAAAAATATCTTACCCTAACCAAATACATCTTACCCTAACCAAATACATCTTACCCTAACCAAATACATCTTACCCTAACCAAATACATCTTAACCTAACCAAAAATATCTTACTCTAACCAAATATATCTTACCCTAACCAAATACATCTTACCCTAACCCAAATACATCTTACCCTAACCAAATACATCTTACCCTAACCAAATACATCTTACCCTAACCAAAAATATCTTACTCTAACCAAATAAATCTTACCCTAACCAAATAAATCTTACCCTAACCAAATAAATCTTACTCTAACCAAATACATCTTACTCTAACCAAAAATATCTTACCCTAACCAAATACATCTTACCCTAACCAAATACATCTTACCCTAACCAAATACATCTTACCCTAACCAAATACATCTTACCCTAACCAAATACATCTTACCCTAACCAAATACATCTTACCCTAACCAAATACATCTTACCCTAACCAAATACATCTTAACCTAACCAAAAATATCTTAACCTAACCAAAAATATCTTAACCTAACCAAAAATATCTTAACCTAACCAAAAATATCTTAACCTAACCAAAAATATCTTAACCTAACCAAAAATATCTTAACCTAACCAAAAATATCTTACTCTAACCAAATATATCTTACCCTAACCAAATAAATCTTACCCTAACCAAATTCATCTTACCCTAACCAAATACATCTTACCCTAACCAAATACATCTTACCCTAACCAAATACATCTTACCCTAACCAAATACATCTTACCCTAACCAAATACATCTTACCCTAACCAAAAATATCTTAACCTAACCAAAAATATCTTAACCTAACCAAAAATATCTTACTTTGACCAAATATATCTTACCCTAACCAAATACATCTTACCCTAACCAAATATATCTTACCCTAACCAAATACATCTTACCCTAACCAAATACATCTTACCCTAACCAAATACATCTTACCCTAACCAAATATATCTTACCCTAACCAAATACATCTTACCCTAACCAAATACATCTTACCCTACCCAAAAATATCTTAACCTAACCAAAAATATCTTACTCTGACCAAATATATCTTACCCTAACCAAATACATCTTACCCTAACCAAATACATCTTACCCTAACCAAATATATCTTACCCTAACCAAATATATCTTACCCTAACCAAATATATCTTACCCTAACCAAATACATCTTACCCTAACCAAATACATCTTACCCTAACCAAATATATCTTACCCTAACCAAATACATCTTACCTTGAGATGATTTCGGGGCTTTAATGTCCCCGCGGCCCGGTCCTCGACCAGGCCTCCACCCCCAGGAAGCAGCCCGTGACAGCTGACTAACACCCAGGTACCTATTTTACTGCTAGGTAACAGGGGCATAGGGTGAAAGAAACTCTGCCCATTGTTTCTCGCCAGTGCCTGGGATCGTACCCAGGACCACAAGCCCAGTGTGCAGTCCGCTTGGCCGACCGGCTCCCTCTTATATCTTATATCCTATATCTTATACCAATCCTATATCTTACCCTAACCAAATACATCTTACCCTAACCAAATACATCTTCATATGGGAAAATCCATAGTGAACTTCATATAATCTAAAATTGTCCAGGGAATCTCCCCCCAGAAAAGTGACTAACTTTAACATAGGAAAATTATAAATGGAGCAGCAACTTCACTATAAACCACAGCCCTGAATGATTTCGTTTCATTCTGACTCTTCACTTACAGCCATCATTTCATCCCCCTCATTATGGATTTAGTAAAGTGCCGCAAGTAATTTCATGAGAGACAACTGAAATAAAAACATCCTTATCTCAAAACAACTCCATCACAGGCCAACATTTTGCTACAAATTACCTACTTCAAAATCATTTAGGTTAAGGACCTGCCAGAAACGCTATGCGTGTTAGTGGCTTTACAAAAATGTAAAAACATCATTGCTATGTACCCTCATAACCCCCCAATGTACCTTCTTGTGTATATAAAGAAATATATATAAAAACATTACCTTGAGCGCGCGAGAGAGAGAGAGAGAGAGAGACTCTTCTTCTTGTTGATAGTAGGTGCAGTTTGCATGAAGGGTTTGTCCTCCTGATGACTGCACCAGTACTGATGTTGTTGGACGCGTTTATGTTGAAGATGATCGGAGCTACCAAGGTGCTTGTTGCGTTGTGCTGTAGATAGAGGAACGGTGATTAAAACAGAGGTGTGTATTAGAGGGAGACTTGCCGCACCGTAGGGCGGTGTGTTGTGTTTATGGCGTCAGCTGATCCTTGGTGTTGCGACGAGGCAGTTGTTGTCTGTGTTCAGCTGTTGGTGGCGCCAGGTATAAATGTGGCGCGGGTCAGATGTGACCCAATTTATTGGTCGATTGGAGATATTTAGCCAGTGCTTTGACTATTTGGTATTTTTCTTGTGACGAGTGGTCACCGCCTCCTAATATATGCTCGATGGTGAAGGGTATTTTAAGTGCGATAAAGACTTGTTTGAAATTTACTCTGGCACTATAATGTCGGAAGCAGTGCAGGAGATAGTGTTCGACTGTTTCAGGCACCTGACAGTGAGTACAGAGTTCGTTGATGTCTGTTCTGTACTTAGAGCTGTGTGCTGCTAGTTTGGTGTGTCCCAGCCTTAATCTGGTCATCGTTACATCAATTTCTCTGCTTTTATATCGGACATGTTTCCATGTTTGACTCTCCTCAGCTGACTGAGTGTTGTGGTCGCTTACCACACCAGACCATTCCAACAATCTCATTTTCTCTTATTATTTTGTTATTATTTATTTATATATATACAAGAGTTCTTACATTCTTGTACTGCTACTAGTACACGTAGTGTTTCGAGCGAATCCTTAATCTCATGTTCCCTGGAATACGACCAGGTTAAATACGACCAGGTTTTCTTGGTTAAAACCTTTTTTGTATATTGTTATGCCTGGATGTATTAGCTTAGGTTAGACTGTATTTGGCTGGGTTGTGTTAGGTTGAGCTAAGTAAAGTTAGTAAGGTTCCCATATATGTCGGCACCTGCATAAAGCAGTTTATATGCCTTGTTCTTCGTCCAGCGGGGCTGCACCTTCTCGTACTTGGTCCAGTCTCCGAACACGGCGCACATTATTAATATTTTCCCGCTCTTCTCAAAAAATTTAATTATTATTATAATACAAAATATAATTTACTGGTGTATTTACTTGTGTATTTACCACACAATATTTGTTTATAAATACAAAACCGCCATTTAAAGTTAAATCTAAAAGATGTACATGACTATATTATGATGGATCTAGGATATATTGTAAAGTTCGAGTCTGAGACAGAGACCCAATATAAGACGAGAATATGGACGAGGGGTCGAGCTTCAGCTCCAGTCCCTCTCCACTCCCCTCAGTCATGGCTACTGGCATGGAAGGAGTCGTAGGCGGATCCAAAAGGCTCCTGGATGAGCACAATAGCCACAGTAAAAGACCAAAACTCGAAGACACGTGCTATGAGATCAGCGACAATGGCGAGCTGCTGACAATATACTTCCTTCATCAGCCTATAATGTGTGATCCCCCGTCACTAGAGGGTATGGAGGAGGTTGCTCTGGAGGACCATAATCACCTCCAAGTGAAAATCAACGGGAAATCCTCTACTATGTTCGTTGACAGCGGGTCGACAGCTAACTTCATAGAACATCGAGAAGCGAAAAGATTAGGATTAGATAAGATGGTTTCCGAGAGTTTCTCCACTAAAGTAGAACTTTATAGGGAATTAAAAGACGTCACTATGAGTACAGTAGAAAATGTTAAGATACAGCTACAAAACGGTAAGGAATTAGTCGCAGAATTACTAGTTTACCCTCCGGAAATGGACAATTACTACGACCACGACCCAATCCCAAATTTCAATTTTAGTTTCCCATTAATGACCAATTACCACGTCATACAGTAGTTTCATAGTAATAAATCATCGCTCTACTTTAAGAAACTAAGACCCTATGTATATAAAGGGTTTGGATTAGCCTCCTGTTTACAATCTCATATACGAATAAAGTTGCCAATTAAGGCACAACATACACTAACCGATAAGATACTGGTTGATACAGGTTCAGAAAAGACCAGCATTTCAAGGTTTTTCCTGGAAAGCATTGGCTTGGAAAACAACCCACCCAAAACGATCCGATTCCACATGGGAGGCGACACCTACATAGAAGACCAGCTACAGGTACTCCCTGAGGAAGCGACGCCCTTCATAATTGGTACTGATCTCATGGAGAAGTATCGCTGCACATTGGATGCCTCGTCATTTTATTTACATTTTTAGGTTGATAATACAACTTATTTGACTCTACTTTATTGATAAAGTATAGCAGCCTAACCCTCGTTATATAAAATAAATCATTTAATATACCAATGTGCTTTAATATACTTATTAATCTCTCTCATCTCATTTTTTTTCTGTGTATCTGTTATCATTTTATTAATTCTGCTAGAATTTACCTACTTAAAATTATCTGTTAGATTAAGGACCTGCTCGAAACGCTGCGCGTACTATAGTGACTTTACAAGATTGTAAATACTATGCTATGTATTCTCACAAACCCAATGTACCTTCATGTATATAAATAAATAAATAAATATATAAATAATTTGTGTATTTTACCTTATCTAATAACTAGCATGTTTACACCTACCTGTGTAAAAAAATATTTCTGATCGGGGAGAAAAAACACAAGCCAGAATGGGGGGACCTTATTTATTAAATAATGTATACAGAGCAACTGCTGTACCACAATATAAATGATGTATAACATGACTGATTAGAATGCCAGTACTGCAAAGATGCAACCCAAGAAATATACATGAACAAATCCACAAGGGCCGTGACGAGGATTCGAACCTGCGTCCAGGAGCATCCCAGACGCTGCCTTAATCGACTGAGCTACGACATGGCCAAAAAAGTTGAAACCGAAGTTCTACTGAACTTACTGGATCCTGCAGCCTCTCCGAGAGACAAACCAGGGTTTTACACACCTCCCCATGCACTCGAGCTATGTCAATAGGCTGTTCTCCCTCTTCACCCTTACTTCATTACACACAGAAATTACAATAGCTTGATGCATCAAAAGAACAAATTTAGTTTGTTTATGTTATACAAAACATCTACATAATTTCTACAGAGTATCTACATAATTTATATATAATTTCTACAGAAAGTCTTTATAATTTCTACAGGAAATCTTCATAATTTCTACAAGAAATTTACATAATTTCTACAGAAAATCTACAGATCTCTACAGAAAATCAGAAGATCTACATAATTTCAACAAAATCTACATAATTTATGCTAAATATTATGTCGAATTTCTGTAGAAATTTTATAATTTTTTTTAAATTCTATAGATTTTCTGTAGAAATTATGTAGGATTTTTGTAGAAATTATGCAGAATTTTTGTAGAAATTACGTAGTTTTTATGTAGAAATTTAGATTTTCTGAAGAAATTATGTAGATTTTCTGTAGAAATTTGTAGGTTTTCTATAAAAATTATGTATAATTTCTACAGAAAAGCTACACAAATTCTACAAAATTTACACAGAAAATTTACATGATTTCTACAACAAATCTGCATAATGTTTAGTAGAAATTATGAAGATTTTGTTGAAATTATGTAGAATTGTCAAAATCTACAAAATTTGTACAGAAAATGTACATAATTTCTACAAAAAATTCTACATATTTTCTACAGAAAATCTACATAATTTCTACACAAATTCTTCATAATTTATAAAAATCTACATAATTTCTACAGAATATCTACATAATTTCTACAGAAAATCAACATTATAACTACTGAAAATGTACATTTCTGTATAAGTTATGTAAATCATTTCTACAAAAATGTACATAATTTCTACAAAATTTGAAATATTGTAGAATTTCAAAATTCTACAATTATGCAGAATTTTGTATATTTAAAAAAATCTACAAAAATTATACATAATTTCTACAGAAATCTACATAATTTCTACAAGGAATCTACATCATTTTTACAAAATTACTATGGAAAGTCAACATAATTTCTACAGAAAATCTATATAATTTCAACAAAAAATCTAAATTCACACAAAAAATTATGTAATGTAGATTTGTTTTTTTAGAAATTGCGTTTTGTAGTAATGTAGATGTTTTGTAGAAATTATGTATTTTTTGTAGAAATTGTGTAAATTTTCTGTATAAATTTTGTAATAATCATGTAGATTTTATGTAGATATTAGGTAGATTTTTGTAGATTTTCTTTATAAATTATGTGGATTTTCTGTATAAATTATGTAGATTTTTGTAGAAATTATGTACATTTGTTTCTGTACAAATTATGTAATTTTTTTTATAGAAATTATGCTGATTTTCTGTAGAAATTATGTACAAAAATTCTACAGAAAATCTACATAAATTCTACATAATTTCTACAGAAAATCTACACAATTTCGACAAGCGTTACATAATTTCTACAAAACATCTACATAATTTATGCAGAAAAATTAAACATTTTTACAAAATTCTACATAATTTATACAAAATTCTACACAATTTATACAAAAAATCTACAGAAACTCTACATAATTTCTACAGCGAATCTACATAATTTCTACAGAAAATTTACATAATTTCTACAAAAATGCTACATAATTTATACAAAAAATTTATAGAAACTCTACACAATTTCTGCAGGAAATTTACATATTTTTTACAGAAAATCTACATCATTTCTACAAAACTAATACACAAGTTCTACAATATAAAAAAATCTACATCTACAAAAATACTACATTATTTCTCGACAAGCTCTACATAATTTTAACAAAAATTCTACACTTTCCACATATTCTTGCAAGCACCTCAAAGGAGGCACAAAGAAAAAATTTCAAAGGAAGAATTCATTTATTATGGTCTAGATGGGATATCTTGAGGTTATGTTGAGATGATTTCGGGGCTTTAGTGTCCCCGCGGCCCGGTCCTCGACCAGGCCTCCACCCCCAGGAAGCAGCCCGTGACAGCTGACTAACACCCAGGTACCTATTTACTGCTAGGTAACGGGGGCATCAGGGTGAAAGAAACTCTGCCCATCGTTTCTCGCCGGCGCCCGGGATCGAACCCGGGACCACAGGATCGGGTTTGTTTAAAGCTTTTCACAAGGTGTCACACCAAAGACCGCTGCAGAAACTATAAGTACATAGTTTCTACATGGAATAAATGGCAAACAAATGGATAAAACAATACCAAAGACTAAGGAAATTAAAGGTTATTCTAAACGGAATTTGGCTGAATATCGCAATGAAATCCCAATGGCATTGATATATCAATTAAAATCATTTTGAGGCACTGGAGGGGACTCGAACTCGCGTTCTCGTGATTCCCAGATGCCTGCCTTAACCGACTTGGCCACGCGGCGGTAGAAAGCGTGCTCGGATCGACTGTAAAGCCAGAGACAGGCAAATAACGTGATATTCTATTAAATAACACAATTTATCTTCATTTACATACATTGTTAACCATTGCAAAATAAACATACAAATTACCTGGCACTTCAACTTTATTTATTTATTATTTATTTATTTATATATATACAAGAAGGTACATTGGGATTATGAGGATACATAATATGGTAATTACAATCTTGTAAAGCCACTAGTAAGCGCAGCGTTTCGGGCAGAGCTGATAGTAAGTCAGATAACTGACTTACTATGTAAATTATCACATTACTGCAAGTTTCTGAAACATGAACAGCTTCAGGAGCTTACACCGACGGACTCGAGGACCAAGCTTGACCGGATTCACTCTGAATTCACATTCATGTAACAATATACGAAATTTGTAAATGCTTTCCAAGCTATCTTTGTGACAGTAATTCCTTAAATCAAAGCATCCAGCTGGGGCTTTCCTGCTCTCTCTGCTCACTATAATCGATTTATTCTATTCTACACATACGACTTAGTTATTGTCTAACAATAGTTATATCAGACAAAGTTTGAGTGGCTATAGTGATAAGAGCTCTTAAATGCTCTTAAAGCTCATACTATATGCTCTTAAAGAGCTCTTAAATGCTCTTAAAGCTCATACTATATGCTCTTAAAGAGCTAAAAGGATATCATTACTTTGTTAATTATCTCCAAATTGAAGATTTGGACTCCAGATCAGGCAAGAAAGTGCCATGAGTTCGAACATGAAAACAGAAGTTTTGAAAATTTCCTCGGTAATTTATCTTCAAGGTCAGCACTTCAGAGGTTCCTTAGTTCACACTGCGTTATATCACGCCATTATACTTATGATTCCCTAGTGTATTTGAAGGCAGCATATAGGAAATCTCCTATATACCCCCACCAGAGTATACGTGGGTAAGGTGTAAGAGCCTGATTTGATATCCCCCCTCTTCCTGGTGGATATCGTAGAATCCTGGTTATATTATAGCGTATAATAGTCCAAGGAGTCAAGGCGTACTACAGGGCGTTACCTGCCGTACGCAGGTAACGCAGTTCAGTTGACGCAGGTAACGATCACAGGTTCATACCTGTGAGGTGCTGTTTAAACTGGTTAGTCAGTCAGCACTTCTATAACCTCCCAGCGGTTGACAACTCCGGCATCAAACCTAACTATTCACTGAATCCATATTAAGTTTAATAGAGTTGGAACGTAATATTTCAATTATTTTTCCATCTGCTTTGTTCCACGGAGCAAACTGAGTTCAAGTCAGGATTAATCTATTTGTGATATCATATTATTTCCTGGTTCGAGATTATGGATTTCCGGTTAAATCCTCCCTCCTTCTACCATGAGAGAGAGAGAGAGAGAGAGAGAGAGAGAGAGAGAGAGAGAGAGAGAGAGAGAGAGAGAGAGAGAGAGAGAGAGAGAGCGAGAGAGAGAGAGAGTGAGAGTGAGAGTGAGAGAGAGAGTGAGAGAGAGAGAGAGAGAGAGAGAGAGAGAGAGAGAGAGAGAGAGAGAGAGAGAGAGAGAGAGAGAGCGAGAGAGAGAGAGAGAGTGAGAGTGAGAGAGAGAGTGAGAGAGAGAGAGAGAGAGAGAGAGAGAGAGAGAGAGAGAGAGAGAGAGAGAGAGAGAGAGAGAGAGCGAGAGAGAGAGAGAGAGAGTGAGAGTGAGAGAGAGAGTGAGAGAGAGAGAGAGAGAGAGAGAGAGAGAGAGAGAGAGAGAGAGAGAGAGAGAGAGAGAGAGAGAGAGAGAGAGAGAGAGAGAGAGAGAGAGAGAGAGAGAGAGAGAGAGAGAGAGAGAGAGAGAGAGAGAGAGAGGTCAGTTAACTACAAGATTCCATAAGAAAGTTGTACACAAGCAGATGTGAGACCACATAGACAGGAGAATGGGACTAACAATAACGCCAGGTGACCCAAAGCCACAGAGAACACAACTGGGACGAAGTTTGGGGCGACAGCGCTGAGCCAGTGTGATTACAGAGCACCTGGAAGGAATATGACTACAAGACAGAAGCTGGAACGTGAGGACTGACGGAAGGAATGATGCCCAACCCTTGCACCGTTCGGGATCGAACGCGGACCTGCATGAAGCGACGTAGTCCAACGGGGAATAACTGGCAGGAGTACTAAACTGAGTGAGAAACGTTATTAGTGGAGTTTCGAACACTTCCAAAGTATTTCCCAAACGAATTCCGAACACCTCTAACATCATGAGCATCTCTCGAGGTCTATTAACTTAATGAGAACATTTTCCTAAAATAGTTGACAGAAAATGCAAATATATACACTATAGGGTGTATATATATGGATGGTTGGTCCTCTGCCGGCGACGCTCCACTCCTCACACTTCAGTATATTTGCATATTTATACACTTTGTATGATAATTTTTCAATTATATTCCAAACAAAAGATGGCAACAGCGGCTGACCTTGAGCTTATATATATATATATATAAGTTTATATATATATATATATATATATATATATATATATATATATATATATATTTATTTATTTATTTATTTATTATAAATATGGGGGGAGGGAGTACCTGCTTTGGCTGTGTTTGTGGGGACCCTGAGCCTCTTGGAAGAGAATATGCAGCACCCGGGGAAGCCTGGTGAAGACACAAAACCTTACCACATGGCTAGACACACGGGCCTTACATTCTGGTGTTCACACAGTGAGTGCAAAGTCACTGATGTTCAGAGTTGATGTTAATGAACACTCTTCCTGGCCCTCTCCCTCTCAGCCTTCATACCTTTACCTTATTGTGAGGGGCTTCTGCCTCCCCTTACTTGCCTCTCTCTCTCTTTGGTCTTCCCCTTGTATTATCCCCTTTGTTCTCTCCGGGGAACACCTAAATTACTCTTCCATTTCTGGTCTCTGGCTTTTTTACGTTCGTATTTGTCTATTCTTTTCCAGCTGTGTGTCTGTGTGTCTGTGTCGCATAGTGTTGTTCTTTTATTGTTGTATTTATAGTTTAGCTCACTTATTATGCACCCTATACCCATCTTGTGGGCGGTAGTGGGGTTACAGAGGCACATAATGGGCTCAGGGACTGAACGCCACAATTCATTTAGGTAAGCAAGTTACAGTCTTGATGAGCTGGTTACAACATTCAATGCACATCGTCACATCAACAATGGGTTCGAGATGACCACTAGTACAGTTTCTAAATTAGGCAACTGATTAATGTATACAAGAGTTCTTACATTACCGTAGAGCCACTAGTACGCGTAGCGTTTCGGATAAGTCATTAATGGCTAATTTGTCCCCGGAATACGACCCGCCGAATCGTTTAACAACCAGGTACCCAATCACTGCTGGGTGAACAGAGGCGTATAGTTGAGGATTGGCGCCTAGTCAATCCTCCCCGGCGAGGATACGAACACAGGCTAAATCCTTTGCGGGGCGAGTGTCCTACCATGAGCCAAGGGCGAGTAATTGTAGGTCCGCTTTATTGAATTTATTTTCCTATCGTATACATTCTTCTTTTGTAGTTAGTATTATCTTTTAATGATTTTCTTGCCTTAACATATGTTCCTTCTCTTCTTCCTCGTGTTCATTTCATTTCCTGGTCGCGCTCTCTCTCGTGGTGCTATATATGGCACTGAGTGGCACTCTCTGGGATGACACTCTCCTTCCTATTGATGATTGGAGAACTGTTGTTGATTGGCACCCCTGGAGCACCACTATGTGGCACTCTGAGGCACCACCACGTGGCACACTGAAGCACCACCACGTGGCACTCTGAGGCATCACTATGTGGCACTCTGGAGCACCACTATGTGGCACTCTGAGGCACCACTACGTGGCACACTGGAGCACCACTACGTGGCACTCTGGAGCACCACTATGTGGCACTCTGGAGCACCACTATGTGGCACTCTGAGGCACCACCACGTGGCACTCTGAGGCACCACCACGTGGCACTCTGAGGCACCACCACGTGGCACACTGGAGCACCACTACGTGGCACTCTAGAGCACCACTATGTGGCACTCTGAGGCACCACCACGTGGCACTCTGAGGCACCACCACGTGGCACTCTGGAGCACCACCACGTGGCTCTCTGGAGCACCACCACGTGGCACTCTGAGGCACCACCACGTGGCACTCTGAGGCACAACCACGTGGCACTCTGAGGCACCACCACGTGGCACTCTGAGGCACAACCACGTGGCACTCTGAGGCACCATCACGTGGCACTCATACCCAGCTTGTCCTCATAAACAACGGCCAAGTACTCGTAAAATATAGAGGTTCAAATTCATCTCGAATAGTCCTTCACTCGCGTCCTTGGTTCGAATCCCACCTCAATTAGAGCTTCACGGAACGTACTACTAATACAAATAACTGTCAACCAAACCTGACAGAGAACTCTGTGCTTCAAGGTCTGTGTGGTCTCTTAACACGTGGAAGAGAACACTGTGCTTCAAGGTCTGTGTGGTCTCTTAACACGTGGAAGAGAACAGTGTTTCAAGGTCTGTGTGGTCTCTTAACACGTGGAAGAGAACACTGTGCTTCAAGGTCTGTGTGGTCTCTTAACACGTGGAAGAGAACACTGTGCTTCAAGGTCTGTGAGTTCTCTTGACCCGTGGGAGAGAACACTGTGCTTCAAGGTCTGTGTGGTCTCTTGACCCGTGGGAGAGAACTCTGTGCTTTAAGGTCTGTGTGGTCTCTTGACCCGTGGAAGAGAACACTGTGCTTCAAGGTCTGTGTGGTCTCTTGACCCGTGGGAGAGAACTCTGTGCTTCAAGGTCTGTGTGGTCCCTTAACACGTGGAAGAGAACAGTGTTTCAAGGTCTGTGTGGTCTCTTAACACGTGGAAGAGAACACTGTGCTTCAAGGTCTGTGTGGTCTCTTGACCCGTGGAAGAGAACACTGTGCTTCAAGGTCTGTGTGGTCTCTTGACCCGTGGAAGAGAACTCTGTGCTTCAAGGTCTGTGTGGTCTCTTAACACGTGGAAGAGAACACTGTGCTTCAAGGTCTGTGAGTTCTCTTGACCCGTGGGAGAGAACACTGTGCTTCAAGGTCTGTGTGGTCTCTTGACCCGTGGGAGAGAACTCTGTGCTTTAAGGTCTGTGTGGTCTCTTGACCCGTGGAAGAGAACACTGTGCTTCAAGGTCTGTGTGGTCTCTTGACCCGTGGGAGAGAACTCTGTGCTTCAAGGTCTGTGTGGTCCCTTAACACGTGGAAGAGAACAGTGTTTCAAGGTCTGTGTGGTCTCTTAACACGTGGAAGAGAACACTGTGCTTCAAGGTCTGTGTGGTCTCTTGACCCGTGGAAGAGAACACTGTGCTTCAAGGTCTGTGTGGTCTCTTGACCCGTGGAAGAGAACTCTGTGCTTCAAGGTCTGTGTGGTCTCTTAACACGTGGAAGAGAACTCTGTGCTTCAAGGTCTGTGTGGTCCCTTAACACGTGGGAGAGAACTCTGTGCTTCAAGGTCTGTGTGGTCCCTTAACACGTGGGAGAGAACTCTGTGCTTCAAGGTCTGTGTGGTCTCTTGACCCGTGGAAGAGAACTCTGTGCTTCAAGGTCTGTGTGGTCCCTTAACACGTGGAAGAGAACACTGTGCTTCAAGGTCTGTGGTCTCTTAACACGTGGAAGAGAACACTGTGCTTCAAGGTCTGTGTGGTCTCTTAACACGTGGAAGAGAACACTGTGCTTCAAGGTCTGTGTGGTCCCTTAACACGTGGAAGAGAACATTGTGCTTCAAGGTCTTATATGCCAGCAATATCAATCATTCAGACTCCAAAAATACTTGTCTGCAAACACTCAGCTATTCCCTACCCTTTAACCCTTCCTCCCCTCACTTACAGGTCCCCTCCCTCCACTCCCCTTCTCTCCTCGCCCAAAGATTCCCCTCTTCCTTTATGCATTTCCCCTTTGGCCTCGTAATTACCCTTCCTCCTCCTCCTCGGCCTGGCACCCCATCTTCCCAGGGGAAGCATAAGGACGGTAGTCGTGGTGCCAGATCTTCAAAGGCCTTCACCAGCCTCCAAACTCACCGTCTCACTCTCTCGTGTCTCTTGCTCCATTATGCGCGGCATCTGGGGGAGATGTAAGGGCTTCTAGGGCTCACGAGTGCGTCTTAGAAGGCATGCAGTGCGGAGGAAGGGGAGTGGTTTAAGGGGGAAGAGGTAATGGTGTTTTTTTTCTTGATTCCTGTGGCTCAAAGGCGAAGCATACAGAGGTGGGCGACTTGGCTGTGTTTGTGGGGACCCTGAGCCTCTTGGAAAAGAATATGCAGCACCCGGGGAAGCAATATGCAGGTGGGCCAACTGCGCTTGTCCTGGTGCTTCTGGTCACCTGAAAAATATGGGTTAAGCTTTTTATGTTTGCATTTTGTGCACACACACAGGGGGGTGTCCATAGGGGTCTGGTAGCTGAGTGGACAGCGCGCGGGACTCGTAATCCTGTGGCCTGGGGTTCGATTCCCGGCGCTGGCAGAGACAAATGGGCAGTTTCTTTCGTCATGATGCGTCTGGTCACCTAGCAGTAAAAAGGTACCTGGGAGTTAGACAGCTGCTATGGGCTGCTTCCTGGGTGTGTGTGTGTTGGGAGGGGGGGGGGGGGGTGGAAAGACAATTAGAAGTAGTAGTTAGTAACAGTCGATTGACAGTTGAAAGACTGGCCGAAAGAGCAGAGCTCAACCCCCGCAAGCACAAAAAGGTGAGTACATACACCCACACACACACACACTCAACACACACACACACACACACACACACACACACACACACACACACACACACACACACACACTCAACACACACACACACAACACAGCATATTGGGAAGACAAGAAGGAGATGTAGGGAAGATTTACCATTATTTATGCAGACGATGAGTCTCAATAACGTGGCTGACCAAACCACACAACATAAAGCGAAGAGCCGACGACGTTTCGGTCCGTCCAGGACCCTTACCAAGCCGTGTGAAAAGCAGCTTGACAATGGTCCAGGACGGACCGAAACGTCGTCGTCCCCTCCCTCTCTAACGGGTGATTCCCATTCTTTAGACAATAGACAAATTACACCACGGGCCCATATCATCCAAGACAGCGCCTCGGGGCTATACACAGCAAAGCAACTGGACATTGAGGTTGAATAAAGTAGAAAAATGTCAACCCAGATCTAAAGAGCAAGAATGGAATATGTTGGAAGTAGGAGATAAGCAGAGAGGCATTATCAAATCAACATAGCAGCCAAAGCTTCAATGCAGCAAAAAAGATGTTCAAGAATAGCCGGGTAGTCAGAATTAAGTTAATGAGATTACTACGTGTAAAATAACATATATTATATATATATATATATATATATATATATATATATATATATATATATATATATATATATATATATATATATATATATATATATATATATATATATATATATATGTGTGTGTATATCACGAAAATAAACACGTGATTAAGAATGTGACAATGTCAGACCACGGAGGAAAATGAAACAGGAATTTCCTTAAGTACTTTCGTATGTTAAATACATCTTCAGAAGGAATGAAGATGAAGATTTACTTAAGGAAATTCCTGATTCATTTTCCTCCGTGGTCTGACATTGTCATATATATATATATATATATATATATATATATATATATACATGTGATATATGTGTAAAATAACATATATACGTTTAAAATACGTGTAAAATAACATAGATACGTGTAAAATACATGTAAAATAACATAAATACGTGTAAAATACATGTAAAATAACATAAATAGGTGTAAAATACATGTAAAATAACATAAATACGTGTAAAATACGTGTAAAATAACATAAATACGTGTAAAATACGTGTAAAATAACATAAATACGTGTAAAATACGTGTACAATAAGATATCATGCAAAGCAGTAAATGAAATATTCCAATCGCTTTTGAAACAAAAAAAATGTATTTTCCTCGGCCCTATCCTAGCAGAGGCACCACCACCTAGTACAAGGCCGACCCAAACACAGCTGTCCACGAATCGAAACAAATAAAGGCGCCGGAGCACGGGGCGGGTAAGATGCTGGCTAAGGAGGTCTTAGTAATCCTCAGAGGCTTATACGTTCCCTCCCTGACAACGTAGGTCAAAACCAAGTCTATTAAGGAATGACCGATTGCTGCTGGAGTGATGTTGAGAAAGGCGCAGTTGCTGGGTTGCAGTTATCAATCTCTCGTTGTCCGCCAGGTTGACAATATTGGTCTTGGTTATCTTGAGGTTATCTTAAGATGATTTCGAGGCTTAGCGTCCCCGCGGCCCGGTCCTCAGGCCTCTTTTTTGTTACACATCCCCAGGAAGCAGCCCGTAACAGCTGTCTAACTCCCAGGTAGCTATTTACTGCTAGGTAACAAGGGCATCAGGGCGAAAGAAACATTTTGTTCATTTGTCTACGCCTCCACCGGGGATCAAACCCGGAACCTCAGGACTACGAATGGGAAGCGCTGTCCACTCAGCTGTCAGACGCCTTGTACACAAATGTTAGACGAAATCTTTCCAGAGTTGAAGGCAGCAATGATGTATTGACCAGTCCAACCACAACAGTCCTCTTGCATGTTGCTACACTTTGCCCAGAATTTGGATAAATGATGTCGGGGCAGGTCAGCCAAGAGAGCAGTGCATAGAAGCACAGTTGGGTTCATTTTCGACTCACTATCTGGAATTCTGGATTCGAATCCCGGGAAGGACAGATATGGTAGAGCACATTTCCTATTACCTAATGGCTCCTTCCACCTAGCAGTGAATAG
>NC_091159.1:23610844-23635844 GCF_040958095.1 Procambarus clarkii
GGTTCGATTCCCGTAGGTAAGACAGAGACGTTCGGGCAATATTTAATTGCACCTGATGCCTCTGTTCATCTCGCTGTGGGGTACCTGGGAGTCGGCCTAATGGGAACTCTATAAGCTTCAACAGCCTTGCTCTCCATGACGCTGGGAACCCGTACACAAAGCAATCTACATAGCATTTATTCGACCAATACTGGAATAAGCATCACCGGCATGGCACCCGCATCTTGTGAAGCATGAAGCCAAATTTGAAAAAATTACAGAGATTTGTAACAAGATTAGAGCCAGAGTTAAGAGGCTTAAACTACAAACACGGGCTAATAGAACTGTCACAGCCCTTGAGGATAGAAGGAACAGAGGGGATATGATCACAATATACAAGATACTGAGGGGAATACATAAGGTGGACAAGGACAGCCTCTTCCGACCGCAAGCAGGACAAGAGGACACAGGTGGAGGCTGGAGGAGCAAGAGCCGAAGGGACACAAGGAAGTACTCATACCCTGGACGGGCAGTTAACAAGGGGAATGTTGTACAAGAGTTCACGGAAGCCACCTCCATCCACAATATTAAGGCCAGATTCAACAAAGAATTTGAGAGTAAGAATAGTTAAGCTGAAACGCAACATGTACAAGGCTATTAGGCGGGGCATGAAGAGCAAGACCTCACTCCCCCATAGACACTGATAGATAAGTACAATTACACACACACATACACACACCACCACAGTCAAGAGGCGGGACAAAAGAGCCAAAGCTTAACCCCCCACAAGCAAAACTAGGTGAGTACAACTGAGTACACACACACACGGGAGACTTGTGGCTGAGTGGACAGCGCTCGACGGTCATAGTCCTAAGGGCCCGAGTTAGATTCCCGGACGAGGCATAAACAAATAGGCAGATTTTCTTTCATCCCTGATACTCCTGTTCACCTAATAGGCAGATTTTCTTTCACCCCTGATACTCCTGTTCACCTAATAGGCAGATTTTCTTTCACCCCTGATACTCCTGTTCACCTAATAGACAGATTTTCTTTCACCCCTGATACTCCTGTTCACCTAATAGGCAGATTTTCTTTCACCCTGATACTCCTGTTCACCTAGCAGTAAATAGGTACTGTACCTGGGAGTTAGACAGCTGCTACGGGCGGCTTCCAGGAGCTGTGTGCGCGTGCATGTGTTAGAGAGAAATATATGTAGTTGACATAATAAGAGAAAAAATAGATTGGTTAGAAAGGTGGGGTCCAAGAGCTAATAGCTCGATTCTACAGACACAAATAGTTTATACACACCACCACCAATGACACAATAACAACACTATCACATCATAACATATTCACAGAACACGGAGGCATGTTTTAGCTACCTGGAGCGTGCGATAAAAAAGATACTTTGAACTTTATAAAAAAGATAAGCCACATCAAAGGGAGGAAAAATGGCGTAGCAGAGAGCAAAGTGTTACCAGGAGACAGTAAACATTACCCCCCAAGCTTTGAACGTCAAGCAAATATTATCACAGCCAAGATTAAGGTACATAATACATAAGACACTCATACATATGAATACATAAGTATACACGAGTCAGCACCAACACTCCGACGTCATACAGGACCTCTCGGATACACCAAGTCCTCTCGTGCAGAGAGAAAGTCACGACAACATTGCTGACCATTTGTAATGGAACCCACATGTAAGGAAAAGACAGTGGTGTGTGGCGTATCTACCCGTCTATGGCGTATATCAACCTACCGTCTATGGCGTGTATCCACCTACCCGTCTATGGCGAGTATCAACCTACCCGTCTATGGCGTGTATCAACCTACCCGTCTATGGCATGTATCAACCTACCCGTCTATGGCGTGTATCAACCTACCCGTCTATGGCGTGTATCAACCTACCCGTCTATGGCGTGTATCAACCTACCCGTCTATGGCGAGTATCAACCTACCCGTCTATGGCGAGTATCAACCTACCCGTCTATGGCGTGTATCAACCTACCCGTCTATGGCGAGTATCAACCTACCTGTCTATGGCGAGTATCAACCTACCCGTCTATGGCGTGTATCAACCTACCCGTCTATGGCGTGTATCAACCTACCCGTCTATGGCGTGTATCAACCTACCCGTCTATGGCGTGTATCAACCTACCCGTCTATGGCGTGTATCAACCTACCCGTCTATGGCGAGTATCAACCTACCCGTCTATGGCGAGTATCAACCTACCCGTCTATGGCGAGTATCAACCTACCGTCTATGGCGTGTATCCACCTACCCGTCTATGGCGAGTATCAACCTACCCGTCTATGGCGTGTATCAACCTACCCGTCTATGGCGTGTATCAACCTACCCGTCTATGGCGTGTATCAACCTACCCGTCTATGGCGTGTATCAACCTACCCGTCTATGGCGAGTATCAACCTACCCGTCTATGGCGAGTATCAACCTACCCGTCTATGGCGTGTATCAACCTACCCGTCTATGGCGAGTATCAACCTACCCGTCTATGGCGAGTATCAACCTACCCATCTATGGCGAGTATCAACCTACCCGTCTATGGCGAGTATCAACCTACCCATCTATGGCGAGTATCAACCTACCCGTCTATGGCGAGTATCAACCTACCCGTCTATGGCGTGTATCAACCTACCCGTCTATGGCGAGTATCAACCTACCCGTCTATGGCAAGTATCAACCTACCCGTCTATGGCGTGTATCAACCTACCCGTCTATGGCGTGTATCAACCTACCCGTCTATGGCGAGTATTAACCTACCCGTCTATGGCAAGTATCAACCTACCCGTCTATGGCGAGTATCAACCTACCCGTCTATGGCGTGTATCAACCTACCCGTCTATGGCGTGTATCAACCTACCCGTCTATGGCGTGTATCAACCTACCCATCTATGGCGTGTATCAACCTACCCGTCTATGGCGTGTATCAACCTACCCGTCTATGGCGTGTATCAACCTACCCGTCTATGGCGTGTATCAACCTACCCGTCTATGGCGTGTATCAACCTACCCGTCTATGGCGTGTATCAACCTACCCATCTATGGCGTGTATCAACCTACCCGTCTATGGCGTGTATCAACCTACCCGTCTATGGCGTGTATCAACCTACCCGTCTATGGCGTGTATCAACCTACCCGTCTATGGCGTGTATCAACCTACCCGTCTATGGGTGTATCAACCTACCCATCTATGGGTGTATCAACCTACCCGTCTATGGGTGTATCAACCTACCCGTCTATGGGTGTATCAACCTACCCGTCTATGGCGTGTATCAACCTACCCATCTATGGCGTGTATCAACCTACCCGTCTTTGGGTGTATCAACCTACCCGTCTATGGGTGTATCAACCTACCCATCTATGGCGTGTATCAACCTATCCGTCCTCCTAATAGAACGTCGCATTTTGACGTATACTCTAAGGCCAAAAATCGTCGTACTAGAAAATGGAAGTGGCTCACAAAATTGACATACTGTCCCGTTTTCTGTTTTGGGTCCTCTGGTAGGTTAGGATAAGGGCACTTTAGTATGACGGTTTCTTTTCTCTTTCCCAGTGAAAAACAAAATAAAACAAAGCAAAAACTATATAGAAACCCTCATGAAAAGTATACATAATAAAATCTAATTAAAAATATATATAAAAAAGAAAAAAATATTAATATATTAATAATATAATTATTATTATTATAAAAATAACACTAATAATAACAGTAATAATAATATTCCTAACAAAATTACAAAGTTTTAAGTACAATATTTACAAAAGTATTCCTATTTTGCATAGCGTAGACAGGGGACGAATACCTCTGAGCAAGAAGAGAAGCCGAGAGGCAATTACAAAAATGACTTATAAAGCAAAGATCAACCCCCAAAGCTGTGCCACAACTGCATCACGAGGAAGGCTACAGAAAAAGACCTCGTGATGGCACAGAAAATAGATGGAGACGTATTCGTGGAGATAGAAGAAGGAAATATACGAGCAGCATAACAAAAGATTCCGGAAAGTCTTTTCCAGCGAACTTTGGCACTCGGCCAAAATTCGTGTGGGGGGGGGGGGTGAGAATGGGGGGAGTGAGGATGTGGGTTGGGGTTAGGATGGGTGGAGGGGATAGGAAGGGAAGGAATGGCGCCCAACCACTTGGACACTCGATGCTCGAACGCTGACCTGCAAAAAGTGAGGTCGTCTTCAAGACACCAGAAGCTGGAAACCCACCAAAGAGTTGGAAAGTGACGTCGCGTCACGACATTAATATTTGGGACAGACACCTTATAAAGTACTGTTGTGTGTCCCTTAACTGTATATGAGAATAATGGAACATGTTGAATGAGGATCTGTACCATCAGGTGGATATATATATATTGTGTGTGTGTGTGTGTGTGTACTCTCCTATTTGTGTCTGCAGGATCGAGCGTTGGCTTTTAGATCCCGCCTTTCTAGCCTTCGGTTGTATAAAGCAATGACTCCTGTCCTACTTCCCTATCATACCTAGTTTTTAAAACTATGAATAGTGTTTGCTTCCACAATGTTTGCTTCCTTGAGTTCATTCCATTTCCCCACTACTGTTAATCCCCCTTAGTATTTTGTACGCTGGTATCATATCTCCCCGCTCCCTCCTTTTTTCTAACGTCGTCAGATTTAGTTCCTTCAGTCGCTCTTCATATCCCATCCCATGCAACTCTGGGACAAGCCTTTTCCAGTTACCTAATGTGTTTCTATAGGTGGGGGCTCCATGATGGGGCTGCATACTATAAGACTGGTCTCACGTAGGCAGTGTAAAGCACCCTAAATGCCTCTTTACTTAGGTTTCTGAATGACGTTCTAACTTTTGCTAGCGTAGAGTACGCTGCTGTCGTTATCCGATCTATATGTGCCTCAGGAGTTAGATTAGGTGTTACGTCCACTCCCAGGTCTCTTGAATCGTCACAGGAAGATAGTTTCCCTTCATTGTGTACTATTCCTTTGGTCTCCTATCACCTAGTCCCATTTCCATAACTTTACACTTGCTCGAGTTGAACTCATGTCTCTGCTCTCACTGATGTCTCTTCTCTCACTGTAACCCTTTGCTTCCTCCCTGAGAGGTACTCTCTGGATCTCCGTGGTACTGGGGATGGTAGTCTTGGTGGTGGTGGTGATGGCTTGGTGGTGGTGGTGATGGCTTGGTGGTGGTGGTGATGGCTTGGTGGTGGTGGTGATGGCTTGGTGGTGGTGGTGATGGTTTGGTGATGGTGGTGATGGCTTGGTGGTGGTGGTGATGGTTTGGTGATGGTGGTGATGGCTTGGTGGTGGTGGTGATGGCTTGGTGGTGGTGGTGATGACTTGGTGGTGGTGGTGATGACTTGGTGGTAGTGGTGATGGCTTGGTGGTAGTGGTGATGGCTTGGTGGTAGTGGTGATGGCTTGGTGGTAGTGGTGATGGCTTGGTGGTAGTGGGGATGGCTTGGTGGTAGTGGTGATGGCTAGGTGGTAGTGGTGATGGCTTGGTGGTAGTGGTGATGGCTTGGTGGTAGTGGTGGGGATGGCAGGCCAGTTGGTAAGGGGGAGGGGGCAGGACCCCAGACTCATGCGTTTTTAATGAGATCGCTCGATAAAGTTGATTCTCTTTTGAGATTGACTTAAAATCCTGAGCTTGACCACCATCCTTACCCTTTTCCCAGCCTTCCCTTCTCTCCCCTAACCCCTCCCCCATCTCTCCCCTCCCCCCCTCCTTCTCTCCCCCCCCAAGATATTTTCTTGGAAGACGAGTGTTGGTAAGTATCTCCCCAGTTCCGCCGCCATATTGTTCTCGTATTATCCACCATTCTTATTTTTCATTGTAATTTTCCCACCTCGGAACCTGTTTATCAGTGGTGACAACTGTGGTCACATATTTACTTATATGACGAGGGCGTGGATCACCAATTCCTCTGAGCTTCAGTAGTAGTCAGGTAAAGTTGTGAACTCCAGCATAGCAGCAATAGTTGCTTCTGGAATCTTTCCCTATTAAGGTTACTCACAGTTGTGTGGATACAGCCTCTGCCTCACACGCCTGGGAGTCCGGGGTTCCAGCCTCCCAGAGCCCAGGTCAGTGAAATGTTGATTTACACGCGTACATACAGCGGGCGACTATACATATTGAGGTATACATGTAAGCCTGTGCCCGGTATACATGGAGGCCTGGGTCTGTAAGCATATTGGATACACAGGATACGAACATGTATAATTTAGGATGCGAGGGGTGAGGAAATAAATTCCTCGCAAGCGCTCCAACTGAAGGAATTGGCTTTTGGAGGAAAGAGAAAATGGGGAGAAGGGAAATTTGTGTCTAAATGGGAACCCATTATGAATGGGGAACTATTATTAAATCTCCCGGAAAGAGAAGATTGCAAGGGGGATATTAAAGGCCGTTGCCAGGAGCAACAGCGGACTATTTGTTTTGGTTTGTGGGAAAGACGGAAAGAGAGAAAAAGGTGTATTAGACCAATAATGAGAAATACAGACACACGAGTCCTCCCTCAAGGTGAGACATTTCCCGGAGCCCTTCAGAGGGGGTACTCATGAGAACTCCTCATCCCGGCTGCTTCCCACATACACCTCGTATTATGTTGCAAATATGTGTTCTCGTACATGAGGAGTTGTCGGGCTTCCCTGGCAGGCAGTCGACGATCACTGCCGGATGGAAGAACATTCAACTCTCGGAAATTTTTGGATCAAAATATTCCTGCATCATTTAGACTCACGAGATGTTTATCACGATGTGAAGAACTTTAGCTTTGAAGTGGGTTAGGTTATGAGGTGTACCTCATTATGTGGGATGTGTATACTGTGAGGTGTACCTCATTATGTGGGATGTATATACTGTGAGGTGTACCTCATTATGTGGGATGTATATACTGTGAGGTGTACCTCATTATGTGGGATGTATATACTGTGAGGTGTACCTCATTATGTGGGATTTATGTACAGTGAGGTGTACCTCATTATGTGGGATTTATGTACTATGAGGATGGTGGGAGTTCATAACAAGATTATGCAGCTCATTCTCATCAACAAACGCCAAATACTCATTAATCCAGCCGCCAAACGTCTTGTTTACCACCAAGTTTAACTTAGACCTAACTATTCAACACATTCTAGTATGTAATATTACCTTATATCTGAGAAAATACACATTTTGAGCACGCAGGTTACAATTATATTAGTGTGGGGGCCGCCACGTGGCCGAGCCTGAGGACAGGCAACACTAGCAAAGAAAACGGACGAGTCGAAGCCTCTGAACTACTGAGCTGGAGCTTCGTCCTTAAACAAACATGAACCCTCGCTAACTTATTAATATTTTAGACATGGTACGAGGAGGCAAAATAGTCTTACATGAAACTTTAACGAGAAAAAGTATAAATATATTCTGATACATATACCTCTCGGCACATAACTTCGGACTTTAATATTTAACTTGATAATTTTTGTTTAATATGCTCGAGCTGTTTATACAACGAATGTAAAAATGTATGTTAGCAAGAGTTGATTAGCTGAGCTATTGATGTGATGTTGTTGTGTTTGGTGTCATCTCATTCAAGCGCTAACCTAACCTAACCTAACCTAACCTAACCTAACCTAACCTAACCTAACCTCAGCTAACCTAACCTCACCTCACCTCACCTCACCTAACCTAACCTAACCTAACCTAACCTAACCTAACCTAACCTCAGCTAACCTAACCTAACCTAACCTCACCTCACCTAACCTAACCTAACCTAACCTAACCTAACCTCAGCTAACCTAACCTAACCTCACCTCACCTCACCTAACCTAACCTAACCTAACCTAACCTAACCTCGCCTAACCTAACCTAACCTCACCTAACCTCACCTAACCTCACCTAACCTAACCTAACCTAACCTAACCTAACCTAACCTCACCTAACCTAACCTAACCTAACCTAACCTAACCTAACCTAACCTCAGCTAACCTAACCTAACCTAACCTAACCTAACCTAACCTCAGCTAACCTAACCTAACCATATGTGAGGTTACTTGTGAACACGGAAATACTTCAACTTGTGATCTGAAAATTTCTTTGTTGTCCATGTTGGGCCAATTCTAGCCTGCAACGTTGCCCATGTTGGGCCAACTCTAGCCTGCAATGTTGCCCATGTTGGGCCAACTCTAGCCTGCAACGTTGCCCATGTTGGGCTAATTCTAGCCTGCAATGTTGCTCATGTTGGGCCAATTCTAGCCTGCAATGTTGCTCATGTTGGGCCAATTATAGCCTGCAATGTTGCTCATGTTGGGCCAATTCTAGCCTGCAATGTTGCTCATGTTGGGCCAATTATAGCCTGCAATGTTGTCTATGTGGGTCAATTCTGACCATCAATGTTCGTTCATACATAACTTTCTAGAACAGTCTCTAATGAGTTCAAGAACACTAATCACTGACGTGTTCAGCTTGTATTGTTCACAAAGAACACACAAATTCTTCAAATTAAAAAACTTGATTCCTAATGTGGCTGTACAATTAGAATTTAGTTTACACACAATATTAAAGCATCCTTTATCTTCAATAACAACAACAGGAACAGCGGTGATCCTAATTATTTAATAATTAGCAAATTATATATATATATATATATATATATATATATATATATATATATATATATATATATATATATATATATATATATATATATATAATTAGATACAGTGTATTTATTTACTATTTGTATTAACTATGTGTCTGCAGAATCGAGCTATTAGCTCTTGGACCCCGCCTTTCAAACCAATCTATTTTTCGTCTATTATATCTACTATATATATATTTCTATGTAACACACGCATGTGTGGTACAGTAAACATGTGTAACAGCTTATACAGAGATACATAATACAGTGTGCTGTAATGGTCACACTTCTTACAAGACTGGAGTAACTACTTGAGACATACTAACGAGGGTTGGCCCCTTGAACAGCGTCATTGAAGAAAGGCTCGGCACTTTACCACACTTAACTGCACAAAAGTAACCACTTGTAAAGATGCAATTTTTTCTAGAATTTACATAAAAAAGTCTTGATTTCAATATTGCAGTCTTTCTCCTGTAGCACGTAGCCTTAATCAACACTTCCACAAAACACTTTTATTTGACACTTTTCACAACACTTACACTTTTGTCTTGACACTTTCCTTTACGCAACTTCCGATTTTTTTAATAAATTCTTTCCTCAACACCCAAAAAGTTTCGCACGCAGACACTTAAAACACTTCCACAGTTCTCGACATAATTACAAGTCCTGCTTTTATAATCAACACACCACTCGTATTTAATTATATAATCAAAGAGAGAACAATTGAGTGTCCCGGCCTCAATTACAATCCCACCTCATGATAGACACAATCATGTAATGATTTTTTGGGGGGTATTAATGCCTAATAGAAATGCTAAAAAAAAATTCAACAGAGCATTTCACTGAAATTTGTGAGCATGTGAATATGGAAATCCGTTGCGTTTACTGGGAGAGGAAAAATGTGTCGTTATTCAGAGAAGTCCCAGGTGGTGGTGGTAGTTTGGTTGTTACAGGTGGTGGGGGTAGTTTGGTTGTCACAGGTGGTAGTAGTTAGGTCGTCACAGGTGGTGGTAGTATTCACTAGTCACTTCACAAGCATATGCTAAGCAAAATCACCATAAGGGGGCCCCAACTATTGACCACTCCACAACAGCTCACTGGTAGAACAGGTGCATCAGATGAAAGGACATGTGGTCGACAATTCCTTTCCCACCCGAGGATCGAACCCGGGATCTTGGTGAATGAGGAAATGAATGAGGCAGCATCGTTTTTTCTAAAGCCCCTTTCTACTTTCTCTCTCTCTCTCTCTCTGTCTCTCTCTCTCTCTCTCTCTCTCTCTCTCTCTTAATCTCTTTCTTTCCCTCACACAAAATACTAATCAGAATTCAGGAAAAAATAAAACTGGCGCTCGTGGAATTGCTTCTAAAATTTCCCATCACAGACTGAATTGCAAGAGAAAAATAACAGCTCATTTTGCATTGTTTTTGTTTAAGTTGTAAAGAAATTGTAATACCAACTGATATATATATATATATATATATATATATATATATATATATATATATATATATATATATGTATATATAGCAAGAAGCATCATCATATATAGATTTCCTCTGCAGACAGCTTGCTAATGTTGAACGTTCAACAGCTCCTCCTCCTCCTCGCTGTCAATCGTCTGTAAACCGACTGCGTAGACTACTGCGCTACAGAACTTAAAACCCGAACTGCAAATGATGGTGAAGGATCCAGACAAGTGCAGAGGGCGCCTGGCCACACCGGGGACCTGTACCAGATTCCCAACGAGAAGAGTCGGAGCCCAGGAGATATTCCTCCCCCAACACGCCCGCACTATTAGTGAAGCACCATATGGTAGGTTCTCCCACCTACCTACATGGGGGGGATTGGGGGGGGATGACTGGGGGGATGATTGGGGGAGTGGGTAAGCCAGTAACAAGCACCGTTGACTAATTACCGAATTATTAATAGACGCATGTATACAATGCATCCCGCCATGTATATTATGTATCTGCAGATGTCGAGGGGCGGCTAATTTGGCCAAATTGGTAACGCATGTCAATTTACAATTAGCATAAAAAACTAGGATAATTAGCAACGAGTTAATCGGTCGTGTTTACCGTGTTGAAAGAACTCTTTTGTCGGAAGGTCGCTATATCAAATCGGGAAAATAAAAATGTTGCAGATTTTTTGCTTTAGGAGGAAATAGGTCTGATAATGGGTCTGTTTTGGGAGGCCTGAAACATAAGAACATAAGAACAAAGGTAACTGCAGAAGGCCTATTGGCCCATACGAGGCAGCTCCTATTCTATAACCACCCAATCCCACTCATATACTTGTCCAACCCGTGCTTGAAACAATCGAGGGACCCCACCTCCACAATGTTACGCGGCAATTGGTTCCACAAATCAACAACCCTGTTACTGAACCAGTATTTACCCAAGTCTTTCCTAAATCTAAACTTATCCAATTTATATCCATTGTTTCGTGTTCTGTCCTGTGTTGATACTTTTAATACCCTATTAATATCCCCCCGGGAAATTGGGGCTGTCGATGGTATGGGGCCTGAGAGACGGACTCTAATTGGTGGATTGTGGGAGACCTGTTTGTGGTACTCACCTAGTTGTGCTTGCGGGGGTTGAGCTCTGGCTTTTTGGGCCCGCCTCTCAACTGTCGTCTGTCGACTGTGGATGTATGGAGGGTCCTGTTGAAGGGGGGACTGGTGCTGGGGAAGGTAATGGGGGGAGGGAAATGGGGGGGGGGGGAGGGGTTATATAGCTTGAAGCTTTGAGGACAGACAGACAGCCCGTCCTCATAAACATAATGGGGCAAATGTTCGTTGATCCACCCCGCCAAAAAAAACTTTCTTTACGGATGAAAAACACTTTACTCAGGACTTACAACTGATGACGTTCGAACATTTACTGTAGGGTGCTTCGGTGACGTCTTCTGTTCGAATTTCACTTCCGTAATGCTTCGCCCACGTACTACAAAAACCTGCCTGTCCTCTCGTTAATACTGCCCCCCCCCTCCCAACTCTCTATCAACGAATGTAAAAACAGTTTACACACTCACGATGTTCGAAATCTCGAACATCCCTTCCCATTCTCTCCATCTTCGAACCGCACCTTAGTAAATGCTTCACCCACGCACTGCTAATACAAATAATTGTTAACGAAACCTTATCCCCCTAACCTACTTCAGTGAACAAAATAGTACAACATTTTAATTTCTACTTGAGAACATTCCAACTTTGGAAGTTCAAAACCTCTATAAAGAGTAACATAACAGACGTGTAGTCGCTGGATTGTTTGAACAGGTTAAATATATATGAATGATTAAATAACTATATATAGTAGTTGGCTTCCATTGTCCAACAGGAATTCTGCAGTTCAAACTATCCTTCTGTTGTTGTGTTTTAATGCAACCGACAGATGCATGAGTCGGGGCCCAGGGTATGGAAGTGAAGACTGCTTGCTGGCAGCTTGTGCAACCGCCTCTCAGGACGCCAGAGAACACTTTGGAGATTGGTATTTGCTCGGCCAGTATGTGACCAATATCAAGGTCAACACGACCCTGTAGAGTCACGCCAGGGACGTCCAGGTGGCGGCGCCGCAGCCTCCAGGGACATGGAACAATAGCCAGGTCCCTGAGTTCGTCCCTTGGAGGAACTTTTCTCCCTGCCATTCTGCCAGAGATAACAGCTTTGGAAACTTCATACGGAGACTCCCGGATGGGTATATTAGCGTTACTTTGCTCCCTGTACCATTGTTGGGGTCGGGAAGTTTGAGAGGGCAAAGGAGGCATTCTTTAGCTAGGGAATGACGCTTTCCGTGTATGTATCCGTGTGCCCAACGTGTAGTGTTTACGGGCACGCAGGAATGGCTCTCTGGAGAGGTTCTTGCCAAGCGAGGGTCTGGTGCGACTTTGTTCATCTACGGCTCCACCAGATCTGAAGCTGTGAATTGTGGTTGCATCACCCTCTTCTTCCGCCACTTTATCTCCCATTGTATCTCCTTCTTTATATGGGACTCACGTGGGTTTCACTGTTTATCTTTGCTTTCACCTTTTCCTCCTTTTTACCTGGCTCTCTGACTCCGTCGAAACCACTACAGATGACCACCTTCAGGCACAATACAAAATATAAAACAGAGAAATGGTATACAAATATCTCTTCGCATTCAATCCATCAAATGTTTTGTAATTTCAGGTTGAATAGCGCATCCTCATTGCCCAGATCCCGACGCACTTCGACTAATACCATTGTGATCTTCTAAACCTTTTCAATTACTTTTTTGTGTCCTACGGTGAAGGCTTTATACCGACTACACATATTGCACGACGGCTTCTCTTGCATAAAGCTTCACACGGATTGCTTCTCAACGCTACTAAAAGCTATGGTTTTTATCTGGTATAGTTTTTATTAAATTTCAATTTATTTTTGTGTGGTTTTACCCCTGGAAACAAAAAACCGTAACTGTCTCTATTTTCTGCTAGTTACAACTTGTAATAAACTTATTACATCTTGGCTTAACGTGTTTATGACGTATTAGAACGTTGTTACAACTTGCTATATTGGTTGTTATAACTGATTAGGTGTTAAAACTTGCTCGAACGTTGTACCAACGTTGTAGTCTCGGTGTGTGTTTGGCGGGTAGTGAATGCCGATGTAATACTTCACACACAGATATGAGACTCTGGGCTTGAACCGTTTCCCTCATCAGTCTAGCGGACAGCAAGCTGGACTTGTGATCCTGTGGTCCTGGGTTCGATCCCAGGCGCCGGCGAGAAACAATGGGCAGAGTTTCTTTCACCCTATGCCCCTGTTACCTAGCAGTAAAATAGGTACCTGGGTGTTAATCAGCTGTCACGGGCTGCTTCCTGGGGGTGGAGGCCTGGTCGAGGACCGGGCCGCGGGGACACTAAAAAGCCCCGAAATCATCTCAAGATAACCTCAAGACAGTCTATAATGCATTTTCTTGCTGTAACTGTGTGCTTATCCAGTTTTCAAGTGTAAACAGTAACATGAAGGAATCCACTTTTGCTGGATTGTTTGTGATCGCTTACGCCTCCACACTACAGGAAATGGTGTTTTATTCCGCTCTAATGTTGCCGTGATCTTTGTACCACAGACGGCTTAGGGAAGACATCTTGAGGGGTACCTGAAGGCACCCGACTTAGGAAACAACGCGTCACAGCTCCAGATAATGAATGGGCAGCCTTCACGTACCTTCAAGAAGTCTTCCTTAATCTGAGGCAAAGTGTGAGGGGGGAATGGAGAACGTTTTCTATATTTTAGAGACACAAAGAATCAGAAAATAGCACTACTACTCAGGAACACAAAAATTGTGTTATCAAATGCCAAGCCAAAACATATGATAACAGTATGTTGTGCATGATAACAGACTGTATGTATTACATGTCTGATTCCATACAGACTGTATACACATCAGAATCCTAAACTATATTCTGGTATGAAAATCGAAATAGAAACCAAGGACACGAACAGTGGACCAAGATGGACCGGCTCCGCCAGTTTAGACATTAATCATCCCGTTATACCCTCTCCTCCTCCTCCTGAAATAACCCAACCACTTGAGCTGAACGGTAGATCGACAGTCTCCCTTCATGCAGGTCGGCGTTCAATCCCCCGAGACCGTCCAAGTGCTTGGGCACCATTCCTTCCCTCCCCATGCCATCCCAAATCCTTATCCTGACCCCTTCCAAGTGCTATATAGTCGTCATGGCTATCCTCACAGTTCCCTTCCCTTCAACCTGAAATATTTGGAGCCAGTTTCAGCTGTGGCCACAGACACGCCTCGCTAGTGAGGCGCTGGGCGTCACACTACCCTTCACGCTCCCATATTTCTCTCCCTCAGGATGGAACGACGCTCCAATGGCAAAGAAGAACGTGTCATGGGGGGGTTCGAACGTGTTGGTGAGCTCTTCAGTGTGGTGTCGGACGCCGCCGCTAACCATCCAAGCGACCAACAACCAGGAGCTCAATGGTACTTGGGAAGACTGACTGCTGGTTTCATCTGTGTTGTCCTCAGAACAACACGAGGTGGGGGGTAGGGGGGTAGGGAGGGGGTGTCAATGTCGCGTGCTATCTTATGTTTTTTATTTTTATTTATTTTTCTGTATAGTGGGCTAGTGCCGTGTGTGTGTATAGCTCTTGGACCCCGCCTCTCTATAACCCTCGTCGGTTGTCTAATGTTTTGACTGGTGAACTGTTTTTTTTCTATCATATATAAAATATATTTCTCTCTTAACTCACACACACACACACACACACACACACACACACACACACACACACACACACACACACACACACACACACACACAGAACATCAAAACATAAGTTGACAACTCTAGATGCAACTAAAGCAGTTGGACCAGACAAAGTATCACCGTGGATACTAAAAGAAGCAGCACAGGCCCTCAGCGTGCCTCTGGCAGTGATCTTTAATGAGTCACTTATGTCAGGAGAATTGCCCAGTTGCTGGAAGAAGGCAAATGTCGTGCCGATCTTCAAGAAAGGTGATAGGGAGGAGGCACTTAACTATAGACCTGTATCACTGACAAGCATCCCCTGTAAAATACTGGAAAGAATAATTAGGCTACGACTGGTTGCACACCTGGAGAACATTAGGTTTGTGAACAAACATCAACATGGGTTCTGGACAGGGAAATCGTGCCTAACAAACCTTCTGGAATTCTATGATAAAATAACGAGGATAAGACAGGACAGAGATGGTTGGGCAGACTGCATATTTCTGGACTGCCAAAAAGCCTTTGATACAGTACCGCACATGAGACTGCTGTTCAAGCTCGAGAGGCAGGCGGGGGTGGGGGGAAAGGTCCTAGCATGGATAAGGAGCTACCTAACAGGAAGGAGCCAAAGAGTTACGGTAAGGGGCGAGAAGTCGGACTGGCGAACAGTAACAAGTGGAGTACCACAAGGATCGGTGCTGGGACCAATTCTATTTCTTGTATATGTTAACGACATGTTTACAGGCGTAGAGTCCTACATGTCGATGTTTGCGGATGACGCAAAGTTGATGAGAAGAGTTGTGACAGATGAGGATTGCAGGATCCTCCAAGAGGACCTGAACAGGTTGCAGAGATGGTCAGAGAAATGGCTACTGGAATTCAACACGAGCAAATGTAAAGTTATGGAAATGGGACTAGGAGATAGGAGACCAAAGGGACAGTACACAATGAAGGGGAACAGCCTACCTGTGACGACGAGTGAAAGAGACCTGGGGGTGGACGTAACACCTAATCTATCTCCTGAGGCACATATAAATAGGATAACGACAGCAGCGTACTCTACACTGGCAAAAGTTAGAACATCATTCAGAAACCTAAGTAAGGAAGCATTTAGGTCGCTTTACAGTGCCTACGTGAGGCCAGTCTTAGAGTATGCCGCCTCATCATGGAGTCCCCATCTGAAGAAGCATATAATAAAACTGGAAAAGGTTCAGAGGTTTGCAACGAGACTCGTCCCAGAGCTACGAGGGATGGGGTATGAGGAGCGCCTGAGGGAACTGTGCCTTACGACACTAGAAAGAAGAAGGGAGAGGGGGGACATGATAGGAACGTATAAGATACTCAGAGGGATTGACAGAGTGGACATAGACGAAATGTTCACACGGAATACTAACAGAACGAGGGGACATGGATGGAAGCTTGAAACTCAGATGAGCCACAGAGATGTTAGGAAGTTTTCTTTTACCGTGAGAGTAGTGGGAAAATGGAATTCACTTCAGGAACAGGTTGTGGAAGCAAATACTATTCATAATTTTAAAACAGGTATGATAGGGAAATGGGACAGGAGTCATTGCTGTAAACAACCGATGCTCGAAAGGCGGGATCCAAGAGTCAATGCTCGATCCTGCAGACACAACTAGGTGAGTAGAACTAGGTGAGTGAGTACACACACACACACACACACACACACACACACACACACACACACACACACACACACACACACACACACACACACACACATACACACACATCTCCACGATGCAGTCTGCAAAAGCTAACTCACCAATACTGCTTTACTGTGAATAGACGCATCAAGTGAATGAAACTGCATGGGTTCGATTCCCGGCGCTTCCCTCCGCAGTGGGCAGGGAATCGATCCCGACTGCAGTGTATCTAGGGGGTGTAGAAGTATCCTGCAGGTTATGTGCTTTCAATTTTGGAATTTTGTGGGACACGTTCTATTCGTGTTCTGATATAAATCTAGGAAAAAGGAATTCTGATGTAACTCCAGAGGTGAACCTATTATATTGTTTTCAAATATCCACTGAACTAATGTATTATATTATCACAAGTACCCCCACTATACGGTAGCCCCCCCCCCTCAAGGTTAAGTCACTTGGTGAGTCTTCTGCACACTTACCAGGTAATTAGGGACGTCTTAAAGGGGCTAGTTTAGTGCGGACCTAAGTCCTATCCACCGCGGAAGACCCATTAAGACCGTGACACAAGCTTACTTATCTATCCAGTAGGATTACTTCATTCCTGAGGAGAGTTCATGACTAAAGTAATCTCTATATATATACCGATAAGAGAGGTATATTATATATATATATATATATATATATATATATATATATATATATATATATATATATATATATATATATATACTGAGAGAGAGGTATATATCCCACCATCAGTAGCTAAATGAGCAGCGGGGTTCAGTCTCTATAACCCTCTCCACCACCACCACCAGCCACCTATAGGGTGCATAATAAATGACTAAGTCAATTACCATCACTGTCACACAGTATCAGGGGGGAACTGGTGTCAGTAACCCTGGTGTGGTATCGTCCTAATTCAAGCAGCTCCCCCTCTCTTGGGGAGACCTAGTTAACGAAACCCGTAGATCAAAGGATCTCCCCAATGGTATCCATATATGTTTATGCTGGGTCAGAGATGGGTCAGATGTGGTGGACCTATTGACCCTCGTGGCACTTCACCTCATTCTTGGTTACATAGTCAACTGCTCCAGCCAAATTGTAACCACAAGCCCCGCTCCTGTGCCAGGTAAGTCCACTAAGGGCTCACCATAGCCCGTGCTTCTTGCCCCGCTCCTGTGCCAGGTAAGTTACGGGCTCACCATATCCCGTGCTACTTGGAACTTTTAGTTCCCATTAGCTGAATCTAAAACAACAACAACAACAGCCAAATTGTGACCACAAGTTACATGCCCCGCTCCTGTGCCAGGTAAGTCCACTACGGGCTCACCATAGCCCGTGCTGCTCTGAACTTACGTTTCGAGCAGCTGAATCTAAAACAACAACAACCAAATTGTATTCACTTGAGAACTTTGTCATTGAATATGTTGACAGGCTCGACGAAACACATCTATTAGCACCAGGCTTCTTAGCTTCCGGGGAGTCGGTCGGCCGAGCGGACAGCACACTGGACTTGTGATCCTGTGGTCCTGGGTTCGATCCCAGGCGCCGGTGAGAAACAATGGGCAGAGTTTCTTTCACCCTAAGCCCCTGTTACCTAGCAGTTAAATAGGTACCTGGGTGTTAGTCAGCTGTCACGGGCTGCTTCCTGGGGGTGGAGGCCTGGTCGAGGACCGGGCCGCGGGGACACTAAAAGCCCCGAAATCATCTCAAGATAACCTCAAGAAGGCCACAACAAAACTGTCAAATTAACTTTAGAGAGTTTATTTATCAATTTCCTTCTCAAGTGAAGAAAAACATGAGAAATATGGAGAGGATTCGTGCGAGAATCATTGATGGTGATTAATGTAAGACCTACCAACCTATACAAGATCATTAAGGCAATAACAGCAGTTTACTGACTCAAGTTTACAACAGCAAGTGTACTCTAGTCCTGGACTAGTGTACACAGGGTACACTTCTCACGTACACCTCTCAAGTACATTTCTCAGCTACATTCGTACTCATCTCGGCCTTTCTGGCATAATCAGTAACATGTGTGTACAGAAAGACTGCTACATACACACACACACATTATATACATATATATATATATATATATATATATATATATATATATATATATATATATATATATATATATATATATATATATATATATATCAGGGGGCTTTACGGGCCTAAGACCGCAGCACATCAAACAAATGCTGAACCCGGTGCTTGGAGATGCTGCAAAGGACCTTCTAGTGGAACTTACCAGATTCTCCAACATGTGTTTGGCTGGCGGCATCCCTGAGGACATCAGGCCTGTCTTTTATAGAGCAGCACTCTGTGCTCTAAAGAAGAAGGATAGGGGAATCAGGCCCATTGCCGTTGGCAATACCCTCCGACGCCTTGTAGCTAAGGCTGCAGTCAGATCTATCAGCCAGGAAGCAGCCACCTTGCTGAAACCTCATCAGCTCGGGTTTGGGATTCCCCCTAGGTTGTGAAGCTGCAGCACATGCAGCGCGGGCTTACATTGCTGATCTCCCGGACCAGAAGGCACTAGTAAAGCTTGACTTCAAAAATGCTTTCAATCAAGTCAGACGAGACGCTGTCCTCAGGGCTGTACACAACCATTTCCGTCCCCTTTACCAATTCATCCGATCGTGCTACAGTGGGGACTCTAAGCTTCTTTTTGGGGAGGATGAAATAAACTCATGTGAAGGTGTCCAACAAGGTGACCCCTTAGCACCCCTCCTTTTCTGTCTAGCTATCAAAGAGGTCACTGATAGTCTGACAAGCGAGCTAAACATCTGGTACCTGGATGATGGCACTCTAGCTGGAACTCCGGAAACCATTTTGGAGGATATAAGGAAAATCCAGGAGCAGGGAGCAGCCTTAGGCCTCATTCTCAATGCATCCAAATGTGAAATAATCTCCCGCAACCCAGACATCACTGGGCAAATACAAAATGTTCTTCCAGACATTCTCGTTGTCGAGCCACCGGACTGCACTCTCCTGGGTGCCCCCATTGGCCCACGAGCAATCGAGGAGGTCCTGGCTGCAAAAATCACTGATCTAAAGAGAATGCTGGACAGGATTGACAAGATTGATGCCCATGATGCTCTCTTTCTCCTCACAAGATGCCTGTCTCTCCCTAAGTTGACCTACTTTCTAAGATGTTCTCCATCCTACAGCAGCCCTAAGTTAAATGTGTATGACACCCTTCTGAGGTCCACGCTGGTGAAAGTCCTGAACCTGCCATTGGACGACTCTCAGTGGGAGCAAGCAACCCTTCCTGTAAGACTCGGCGGCCTTGGTGTCCGCACAGCCTCCCAAATTGCTCTACCAGCCTTCCTTTCCTCCTCCCACGCATCGCACGACCTCGTCAGAGATATTTTACCTGCAACCCTGAGAGATTCAGCAGGAATACACGATCCTGCTTTCACTGAATGTTCAAATCAGTGGGATGTTCTTGCAGCCCCAGCAACCATTATAGAGCAAACAAAACAACACAAACAGTCCAGCTGTGACCACCCTCTAGTGGAAAAAGTAGCTGATGCCATGCCCAGCGTCGCAACATCAGACAAGGAGAAAGCCCGCTTCAGAGCAGTGCGTGCCCCCCATGCAGGAGACTTCCTCCTGGCAGTACCCATGTCAGCAATGGGCACGCGCCTAGATCCAGAATCCCTTCGTGTAGCAGTGGCCCTCCGCCTTGGTGCCCCAATTCACACTGAATACAAGTGTATTTGTAACAGGGTGGAAGCAGACCAATACGGACTGCATGGGTTGCATTGCAGAAGCACAAAGGGCTGGCATGAAAGACAAAACGAGGTCAATGACATCATCAAGAGAAGCCTCGTCTCAGCTAGGTGCCCAGCGGAGAGAGAACCTCGCATCCTAGGGGTCCAAAACCCGGATTTCCGTGCACTTTGCCCTGATGGCATCACCATATACTCCTGGAAGGAGGGTAGACAGTTGGTGTGGGACTACACATGTGTATCCACCCTGGCTGACACCTATGTACACTTCGGAGCTGATCAAGCAGGTGGGGCGGCCAACCACAGGGAAACAGCAAAATCACTCAAGTACAGGCGATTGGAAGGTCAATACCTCTTCGTTCCCATAGCGTCTGAGACGCATAGCCCCTGGGGCAAGAGTGCCTTGGGATTTCTCAAGGAATTGGGCTCCAAGCTCATTGACGTCACCAGAGACCCAAGGGCTTCCAGTTTTTTGTTTCAGCGTCTCAGTGTGGCGATCCAGAGGGAAAATGCCTGCTGCGTCCTCGGTTCCTGTCCGGAAGCGGAGGAGCTTCAAGAGATCCATAACCTTTAGGCATTTTTTGTATCAACCAATGTATGTCTTGTAACCTCTAATTACACAATAGAGCAAAAAAAAAAAAAAAAGGAAGGGGGTGGTAGGAGAAAAGCACACAGAAACTGTATTGGAGGGGACCTACATTCCCTCCAATGCGTTACATATATATATATATATATATATATATATATATATATATATATATATATATATATATATATATATATATATATGTCGTACCTAGTAGCCAGAACTCACTTCTCAGCCTACTATGCGAGGCCCGATTTGCCTAATAAGCCAAGTTTTACTGAATTAATATATTTTCTCTAATTTTTTTCTTATGAAATGATAAAGCTACCCATTTCATTATGTATGAGGTCAATTTTTTTTTATTGGAGTTAAAATTAACGTAGATATATGACCGAACCTAACCAACCCTACCTAACCTAACCTAACCTATCTTTATAGGTTAGGTTAGGTTAGGTAGCCGAAAAAGTTAAGTTAGGTTAGGTTAGGTAGGTTAGGTTGTCGAAAAAACAATAATTCATGAAAACTAGGCTTATTAGGCAAATCGGTCCATGCATAGTAGGCTGAGAAGTGAGTTCTGGCTACTAGGTACGACATATATATATATATATATATATATATATATATATATATATATATATATATATATATATATATATATATATATATATATATATGTCGTACCTAGTAGCCAGAACGCACTTCTATGCCTACTATTCAAGGCCCGATTTGCTTAATAAGCCAAGTTTTCATGAATTAATATATTTTCTCTAATTTTTTTCTTATGAAATTATAAAGCTACCCATTTCATTGCGTATGAGGTCAATTTTTTTTATTGGAGTTAAAATTAATGTAGATATATGACCGAATCTAACCAAACCTACCTAACCTAACCTAACCTATCTTTATAGGTTAGGTTAGGTTAGGTAGCCGAAAACGTTAGGTTAGGTTAGGTTAGGTAGGTTAGGTAGTCGAAAAACAATTAATTCATGAAAACTTGGCTTATTAGGCAAATTGGGCCTTGAATAGTAGGCATAGAAGTGCGTTCTGGCTACTAGGTACGACATATATATATATATATATATATATATATATATATATATATATATATATATATATATATATATATATATATATATATATATATATATATGACGACTGAAAACTCACACCACAGAAGTGACTCGAACCCATACTCCCAGGAGCATCGCAACTGGTATATACAGGATGCCTTAATCCGCTTGACCATCACGACCAGACAAAAGGAAGTGATAGCCGAAGCTATTTGAACCACTTCCCCGCCGGCACTCGGATGGTAATCTTGGGCATAGTATTTTATCAAATCACCTCATTCTTTGGGGCACACGTGAGGAATACAAATGCGAACAAGCCTGAATGGTCCCCAGGACTATATGCAACTGAAAACTCACACCCCAGAAGTGACTCGAACCCATACTCCCAGGAGCATCGCAGCTGGTATTTACACGACGCCTTAATCCGCTTGACCATTTCAGTCGCATATAGTCCTGGGGACCATTCAGGCTTGTTCGCATTTGTATTCCTCACGTGTGCCCCAAAGAATGCGGTGATTTGATAAAATGCTATGCCCAAGATTACCATCCGAGTGCCGGCGGGGAAGTGGTTCAAATAGCTTCGGCTATCACTTCCTTTTGTCCGGTCGTGATGGTCAAGCGGATTAAGGCGTCCTGTATATACCAGTTGCGATGCTCCTGGGAGTATGGGTTCGAGTCACTTCTGGGGTGTGAGTTTTCAGTCGCATATAGTCCTGGGGACCATTCAGGCTTGTTTGCATATATATATATATATATATATATATATATATATATATATATATATATATATATATATATATATATATATATATATATATGTCGTACCTAGTAGCCAGAACGCACTTCTCAGCCTACTATGCAAGGCCCGATTTGCCTAATAAGCCAAGTTTTCCTTAATTAATATATTTTCTATAATTGTTTTCTTATCAAAGGATAAAGCTACCCATTTCATTACGTATGAGGTCAATTTTTTTTTATTGGAGTTAAAATTAATGTAGATATAGGACCGAACCTAACCAACCCTACCTAACTTAACCTAACCTATCTTTATAGGTTAGGTTAGGTTAGGTAGCCAAAAAAGTTAGGTTAGGTTAGGTTAGGTAGGTTAGGTAGTCGAAAAACAATTAATTCATGAAAACTTGGCTTATTAGACAAATCGGGCCTTGCATAGTAGGCTGAGAAGTGCGTTCTGGCTACTAGGTACGACATATATATATATATATATATATATATATATATATATATATATATATATATATATATATATATATATATATATATATAAAAGGGGTACCACCTCTGGTGCAAGTGTAGGGACCCATAGCCTCGGAGAAGAAAATAATGAGTACTCAGAGAAGACCTCGTGGATCCTCACTGAACACTTTGATATTTTCTTCCCCTACCACCCCTATTCTTTTAGAGTGTGTGTGTGTATATATATCTAACTTTATTTAATATATATATATATATATATATATATATATATATATATATATATATATATATATATATATATACATATATATACATATATATACATATATATATATATATATATATATATATATATATATATATATATATATAATGATAAAATGATAAAGATGAATGGTCCCCAGGCTGTATTGTTTAAATACTTGAATATTGCAAACGCCTCGACTGAGTCTATAATCTCCGCTCACATGGTGCACAGCTGAGAGAGAGAGAGAGAGAGAGAGAGAGAGAGAGAGAGAGAGAGAGAGAGAGAGAGAGAGAGAGAGAGAGAGAGAGGGAGAGGGAGAGGGAGAGGGAGAGAGAGAGACAGAGAGAGAGACTCCCCACATAGGGAGTCCGGGTATCCGGTTACTAATTATCCGGGTTCATCCAAAGGTTAATGAGAATTATTTTTATATGGTGGCACAAAACGCGTAAGGTAGATAATTGTTGGCTGTTATATCAAAATGTTTTATGGAGTCCAATCCAGGGCGATATTCCTGGTCACACAGACAAGGAAAATCTCACCATAAAACGGTGTTTTGAATTTTATAGATTCTAAGTACACTAAATTAAGTTACAATTTTTTTTTATCTTTTGTACTGTTTCAATTGCATATATTTAATAACATAATTGAGAAATAGTATATAATGTTTAATGTATCATTTAATACAATACTGTATGTGGTGGTGGTGGAAATGGGAGGTGGTATTTAGAAATGAATAGTGCTCACCTATCCTGGTTCCGGATGGGTCCGGATATTATACCGGACCTTGCTGTACCAATCTGATTGGCACTTACTGTACCAATCAGTAAGTGATTACGGGGGGAGTGAGGGCTAGCTCCTCATGCCCCTCCTAACTAGCCCTCTTGTACCTTGTGCGTTACAACTTAACTCTGACGTTAAAATTCTTTGTTCGAATCTATTCCTTAAAGGTGCAGATGGCGGTGGCTTCCACAATTTCTTTCATTTTATTAGATTATTAGTCTTTGCTTTGATTACTTCAAAATTTACGTCATCGTGGAGTATCTAAGTATACACCACTACCACTGACAAATAATAATTAATCTTGGCAAATAACTATGAGGCTTTGCATCATAAATACTCTAAACCAAATTCTCCAAACAGAAACTCAGCACGAAAACTTTTAGTTGCCGTTAGGCTACAGCATCAATTTGAATATTAAGTCATGTTACCAATAATAAACACACAACATTATATATATATATATATATATATATATATATATATATATATATATATATATATATATATATATATATATATATATATATATATTACTTCTGACCGTCAATAATAATAATGAATCCCACTAGTTCCTTAAAGAACGTCTAGCCTCACGGGAAAATGGGTGGGTGAATTTTACTTGGCTAAGACAGCTGATAGCCGAGGCGAGGAGCTTCTCCTGGCTCCAGTCCGCACTCTGCTTCACACTTACTCAGTTGCTGTCTCCGTCGACGTCACTCCCTCACCAGAGGTTCACGCTTCATAGTGGTCAGCTCACGTTCTCACACGAGCTACCTTTCGGCATAAACCCAAATACTCTCTGGGCCGTTTATCATTTTTAAAGGGTGGACCAAATGACTCGATGTGGGAAAAGGGTTG
>NC_091159.1:23640844-23650844 GCF_040958095.1 Procambarus clarkii
CTCTGTCTCTCTCTCTCTCTCTCTCTCTCTCTCTCTCTCTCTCTCTCTCTCTCTGATTCCTAACTCTTAATCTGGCAAAATGTCTGGAATACGCATGTGTAAGGTGATTCTCTCTCTCTCTCTTTCACTCTCTCTGATTCCTAACTCTTAATCTGGCAAAATGTCTGGAATACGCATGTGTAAGGTGATTCTCTCTCTCTCTCTCTCACTCTCTCACTCTCTCGCCTGCAGCTCTTCCCAGCTCCCGACAATAGCCACCATTACACGCTCCACTGAGGCAAGTCTCAGAGAGATTATTGAGGTTCGATTTGAAACAATTGATTTTTAGGGAAGTTAGGGAAGGAAGGAAGTGGTGGAGAGGGAGTGAGAGAGATGATGTGTGGTGGGAGGGGGGGGGGGGGGAAGAGGCAGAGGGAGAGAGAAAATAGATGAAAGAGAACAAGTAAAGCAATCAAAAGGTCTTAATGTTTTTTGAAGGTAGGATGGTGGTGGTTGTGGTGGTTATGCTGGTGGTTGTAATGGTAGTGATGGTGGTCCTGGGAATGGTGGTAGTTGTGATAACAGGGGTTACGTTTGATAATAATGGATCGAACAAACTAAAGGAAAAAGGTGGCGTTCGCCACCATTATTAAAGGCAATTTCAAAATTCTAGCACACATGCACGCACACGGGGCCTGACGGCTGAGTGGACATCGCTCGGGATTCCTAATCCTAGGGTCTGGGGATCGATCATCGGCAAAGGCAGAAACAAATGGGGCAGAATTTTCTGTCACCCTGATGCCCCAGTTTATTGATTATACAAAAAAAAAAATCAGTTGATTGACAGTTGAGAGGCGGGCCCAAAGAGCCAAAGCTCAACCCCCCCCCGCAAGCACAACTAGGTGAGTACACAATCAGGCAAGGTCTTGGCGATGAGATTGGATTTAGATAGTGGTGATATTGCTGTCCCGCTGCATCATTGCAAACATGTTGACCATACCTGTTTGTCCGCGCCCCCGCACCTTGCAAGTGGTAGCAGGCTCCAGCTAATGCATTTGCACTGATCTTGCACACAAACGCAACATTTAGTGTATTTATTACTTAAATACTTGCAATTATTTGACAAGGTAAAATTGTATTTTACTCTCTCTCTCTCTCTCTCTCTCTCTCTCTCTCTCTCTCTCTCTCTCTCTCTCTCTCTCTCTCTCTCTCTCTCTCGAACTGTCCAGTGTAAGGTAATTATCAGGGGAAAGTGTAACGCCATTACGACTATATAGGACTCGCAAGGGGGATCAGGATAAGGATTTGGGATAGGACGGGGAGGGGGGGGTGATGGAATGTTGTCCAGCCACTTGGACGCTCGGGGATTGAACGCCGACCTGCATGACGCGAGACCGTGGCTCTACCCTCCAGCACAAGTGGTTGGGCAAAAACGTTAATTTATTACAAATCTTCACACAGATCTAAGACAATGCAAGAACTTGACTACAGAAGACCAGACACAGACAGACAACACAGAGACAGACATAGGGAGAGAAGGAAGGAGAAGGGGAATATTTGAAGAGAAGAGACAGTTGGAGAGGTGAGAGAAGGTGGAGATGGGGGGGGGGGAGGGGAAAGGGACAAGAAAAGTAAAATGGGGAGAGAGGAGAAAGCTGGAGGGGGAAAACAGGAAAGGAAAGGAAAAGGCAGAAAGTTGAAGAGGGGGAAATAGGAAGAATGAGAGGGGGAGGAGGGAAAGAAATGAGAGAAGGTAGTTGGGAAGGGAGAGAGAGAAATAGAGACCCAGGCACAGCCGGGGTACCTACCTCGTATGACCATATAGCACTTGGAAGGGACATGAAAACAAGGACCTGGGATATGAAAACAAAGAGTTGAGACATCAGAACAAAGAGCTGGGACTTGAAGATAGAGTGAAGGAACGGAACTTGGATCAACTGGGATGGAAAGTCGACTCAGTATTTTGTGAGAGCATCACTCTACTAAAACCTGTGTAAGACAAATTTACATAATGCTGCCATTGTATTTAACAGTAGTAGTGTAAAAGTGGACAAAACGGGGCCGCTCACTCGTAATCCGATTCCACATTATTCATACTCTATTAGACACATTATCTCCAACACCATTTGTTTACCATGAATTCATTAAATAATTAAACTGCAGTGACAAGAAACATAGGTGATAAATACAGAATATATGCAGGGCTTCCCGTGAGCCCAATATCTGCATAATTTAATACAACTTTTATTTCCATAGAATTAAAAATTATTAATTAACATTTTTGCTGTGGCCGTCGTGACGAAATATAATGCAATGAGCCTATTTTTCAGCCCATTCTCAGTATATGGCATGCATTAAATATGAAGGTTTTTTTGTCCAACCTGATGCGTATATACCTACACAATACACCTATCCGAGCTGAGACTCATGCAGCGTAAGTATGCGTTAATATTAGGGTTTTAATTTATCTAAATATCTATAATTTTGACGATCTCAAGTGCGTCCAAAGTGTGACGCAGTAAGTATGAGGGTCAGGTTAATCGCTCTTCTTCTGTCCGATTAGATGAAAGTTGTGTGATACTGCAGATTAAGTTATTGTTTCAAGAACATAATTCGTAATGCAGAAGCATTTCTCAAGAGGCTTCACGAAGCTCTGCAGCTTCACTTGGCTTCTCAACTTCACCTTTACTGAGGGTATCTCAGGTGTATTTGGTATTACCTGGTGGGAAGATCGCGTGGAATCTAATTAATACATCCCGTGTCAAGATCTTTGCAATTACATGAACGTGAGTAGTGAAGATGATGTGTCTTCAATAACCCGTCTTCAATAGAAGGTCGTATACTCTACCTAAGGCCAAAAAATTGTCGTACTAGAAAATGGAAGCAGTTCGCGAAATTGACATACTTTCCCGTTTTCTGTTTTGGGTCCTCTGGTAGGTTAGAATAAGGGCACTTTAGTACGGCAGTTTCTCGATGTTGGGAGACTTTAGGAGGACGGGCTGGGGGTTAAGACCACTTGAAGGTGCACACTTCACTTTTGAGAAGGAAATATCTGGTGTTTACGGGAGATTTTTGCTTTCCTCAGGTCTCTTAGGGGACGGAATGCATATGATCAGGGCTTTTGTGTGTGTGTGTGTGTGTGTTAGTCGGGTGAAATAGAACCTATGTATACACACTAAGTGATTGTTTACAAAACACTTCGTCCCCTCCCCCCTCCCCCCCTCCTCCACCTCCCCAAAAAATCTTTGTTCATTCCGGCTGGTTCAATCGGGTACAACAAGGGCTAAATTACTGTTCATTAAGTCGGCTAAAACGACGAGAAAGACTCTCTCTCTCCCGCCTTCCACGATCAAAGAAAACGAAGTTGTTCTTTCCAAAAGGCAGGACGGAGATATTTTTATTAACTTTAATTTTTTTATTTCGTTCAGTTTTAATTGGTAACATTCTCCACTTGCAGCCTTCAGACTCCGTCACGCGCGGTTGAGATTGATGGACAGAAGGACAGGAGGTGGCTGGAAAAGGAGAGAATGGAGGAGATTGAGAGAAAGGGTGAAGATAAAGAGGGAGAGATAGAGGAGAACATGATGATCGAGGGAAGGTAGAAGAAACGCAGAGGGGCATGAGGTGAGGGAGGTTAGAAGAGGCAAAAAAGAGGTGAGACACATGTGAGAGACAAGTGAGAGGTGACGGTGAGGTACAAGGGGGAAGGGGGGGGGGATGTTTTTGACACGATTCTCTCTAATTCTTCTCCTAAATATCTGTCTCCATATCCATGTCTCTTTCTCTCAAGCTCATATAAATCCCCACCCCCCTTACTCTCTCTCTCTCTCTCTCTCTGTCTATACATATTACTTTATCTCTAGATATATTTATGCTCATCTCTCTCCTTTTTTTAACTTTTTCTTTGAACACAGACCAGGAGTCATTAAGAAAGTCATTCATGCTTCTAATGAAACTGCGTAGTAAGAGCCGGTATCCTTCATCACCCTCATCTGGTGCCCTCTCTCTCTCTCTCTCTCTCTCTCTCTCTCTCTCTCTCTCTCTCTCTCTCTCTCTCTCTCTCTCTCTCTCTCTCTGTCTCTCTCTCTCTCTCTCTCTCTCTCTCTCTCTGTCTCTCTCTCTCCCCCTCTCTCTCTCTCTCTCTCTCTCTCTCTCTCTCTCTCTCTCTCTCTCTCTCTCTCTCTCTCTCTCTCTCTCTCTCTCTCTCACACTCTCTCTCTCACACTCTCTCTCTCTCTCTCTCACTCTCTCTCTCACTCTCTCTCTCTCTCTCACTCTCTCTCTCTCTCTCTCTCTCTCTCTCTCTCTCTCTCTCTCTCTCTCTCTCTCTCTGTCTCTCTCTGTCTCTCTCTCTCTCTCTCTCTCTCTCTCTCTCTCTCTCTCTCTCTCTCTCTCTCCCTCTCTCTCTCTCTCTCTCTCTCTCTCTCTCTCTCTCTCTCTCTCTCTCTCTCTCTGTCTCTCTCTCTCTCTCTCTCTCTCTCTCTCTCTCTCTCTCTCTCTCTCTCTCTCTCTCCCTCTCTCTCTCTCTCCCTCTCTGTCTCTCTCTCTCTCTCTCTCTCTCTCTCTCTCTCTCTCTCTCTCTCTCTCTCTCTCACACTCTCTCTCTCACACTCTCTCTCTCTCTCTCTCTCACTCTCTCTCTCACTCTCTCTCTCTCTCTCTCACTCTCTCTCTCACTCTCTCTCTCTCGTGTTAAATATATGACAATTATTGTTGGAACATTTCCAGACTTTTACTGGCCAATTAAAAGCCTTATTTAAAAGACTAATTAAAACATTATATACCCCAAACACTTTGGCTTTAGTTGGTTTATTCTCGTTTTATAAATACAATACTTACAATACTCATCCGAGATTGGTGTATGTTTGTTTGTTCAGGCGTACCTTGGTATTTTGTTTGTCGCTTAACAAGTACAATGTTTTTGTAGAATCGAGAAGCCAAATTGAATGTCATTGTTACTAGACCAGTTCTCTCGACTCTCCGTAAGAAATGTGACTGTTTGGTCTAGCCAGGAGCGTACGGAACCAAGCAACTCACCCAACGTATCGAATATTACGGTGTATTACTTTTGAAAACGTCAGTATTACGGTGGTTTAATTACTAATACGCCTCATTTCTAAACTGATTGGGCGATTATGTTGAAAATGCGACGCATTAGGCAAGACGACGGGATGCACTACTTGACACTTATATTTGGTGACCTGATCACTTTACACAGCGTCAAGTGGTGTTAAGTAACTGTGTGTAGTGGAAAATGGCGTCGCTATTCAGTGTATGACGGAATTGCGTGCTTTTAAAGGTACAAAAAAATACACACAAAAAACGAATCAATGACACGAATCAAAGATACGAATCACGAAACAGACACGAATCAAAGACACGAATCACGAAACAGACACGAATCAAAGATACGAATCACGAAACAGACACAAATCAAAGATACGAATCACGAAACAGACACAAATCAAAGACACGAATCACGAAACAGACATAAATCAAAGACACGAATCACGAAACAGACATAAATCAAAGATAGGAATCACGAAATAGACACGAATCAAAGACACTAATCAAAATACACACTCAAATACACGAATCAAATAGTTTAAACAGAATTAAACTGCTTGGGGAAATGTGAAATTTTTGAGACATTTATAATAACACAAGATTTGGACTTTGCCTAATACGAATTCAGGAATTGTTTTTTTTACGATTCTGTTTCAGAGACTTTGAGTCTGTGAATCTGAGAGTCTTAAGTGTATGAGTTTGTGAGTTTATGAGTTTGTGAGTCTATGAATCTGAGAGTCTATGAGTTTGTGAGTCTATGAGTATGTGATTCTATGAGTTTGGGAGTCTTTGAGTTATGAGTTTGAGTTATGAGTCTAAGTTAGTGAGCCTACGAGTGAGTTTATGAGTCTATAAGAGAGTCTATGAGTCCATGAATATAACGACAGCGTCGTGAGGGATTTTCCATAAAACAGTATATTCCAAATGATGGGGTTGGGGGGTTGGGGGGGGGGTCTATTCCAGAAAATGGCGGACTTTTATCACAAGACAGACTGCATCAATGTAATTCAGTGTATCTGTATACCCAGTATATTCCAGTATAATCGAGTATATCCATGACTGTAGTAGTGAATTGGTTGGTATATCACTCTCGGCTCTATAGATGGGAAATAAACAAGAGCTCGCGGAAATTTGAGCATCCTCGGATCGAGGCAATGAGAATTTGCTTCGATTCCCCCTTAAATGCCAATTTTCTTTCCGGTACATCTGTTTCTGCCGCCATCGACCTTCAGACATAGACATGGTGTCTGCCACAAGGACAGTGGGAGCCAGACACACACTGTGTGTATCTGGTGTCAGGGAAGCGAGGAGGACTTGACGGGAGCAGGTCAGCCGTCAACATCTCCTCCGGACACATGCTCGACACACAGGAGACACAGCTGCCCGTTCGGGGTAAAATACAGCAAGAGGAAAAGGTTATTGGATAGTTTGTGCTCAATTCTCTGCTTCGTTTTCTACCCCTTGTAATTTTATTTCTCTGTCTCTCGATAAGCGAGAAAGGCAACTATTCTTATTTTCTTGTTTAATAATTATACTGCTACCAAGTCGAAGGTTAAGTTTGGTCTAAGTACTCCATAAGTTACCTTTAAAGCTTACATCTTGCAGGTAATAGTTGTTTTCCATGTATGTTAACTACTAGTGTATTCCATTTGTTAACTACTCTCATACTGAAAAAATTCTTTCTGATGTCCCTGTGGCTCATTTGGGTACTAAGTTTCCACCTGTGTCCCCTTGTTCGTGTTCCACTAGTGCTAAATAGTTTGTCTATGTCAACCCTGCCAATTCCCCTGAGAATTTTGTAGGTGGTTATCATGTCTCCCCTTACTCTTCTGTTTTTCAGGGACGTGAGGTTCAGCTCCCTTAGCCTTTTATCGTAGCTCATACCTCTCAGTTCTGGGACCAGTCTGGTGGCATACCTCTGAATCGTCTCTTACTTTGTCTTGTGTTTAACTAGGTATGGACTCCAGGCTGCGGCTGCATACTCCAAGATTGGTCTGACATAAGTGGTATACAGGGTCCTGAACGATTTCTTACACAAGTTTCTAAAGGCAGTTCTTATGTTGGCCAACCTTGCATATGCCGCTGATGATATCCTTTTGACATGGGCTTCTGGGGACAGGTTCGGTGTGATATCAACCCCATATCTTTCCCTCTATTTGACTCTTGCAGGATTTCACCTCCCAGATGGTACCTTGTATTCAGCCTCCTGCTCCCTTCGCCTAATTTCATTATTTTACACTTTCCTAAGTTGAACTTTAGTAGCCATTTTCTAGACCATTCCACCAGTTTGTCCACGTCATCCTGTAGTCTCTGTCTAGCTTCATATGTCTTGATTCTTCTCATAATTTTTACATCATCAGCAAACATTGAGAGGAATGAGTCAATTGTGTGTGTGTGTGTGTGTGTGTGTGTGTGTGTGTGTACTTAACCACTTCAACCATCTTCCATTTACCATTCAACCGCCGGGTCAACCATCAACCTCCCCAAAGCTGCTCCAAACCCCCAATACCTGTGAGTAGGATAGTTGAGCAACCCACGAGACGAGCGCCCCTTCTCTCCCCCTCTCCTGAAGGGGAGGGGAAAGAAGAGGGGGATTCCCCCCTTCTGAAGAGAAGGGGAAGGAATCACAGCCCGAGTATATGAGCTTTAGCAGAGTCGACGGCGGTGCTCACAACCAGATTATAGTCTTATGAAATCCTGATGAAGAGTCTGGACGACTTTTTCTTGGGACTGCAGAGGGGGGAGGGGGGGGGCAGGTTCCTGTAGTTATATAAGTAAGACTTTATGAGATGCAATGTTGGAAGGCAACATAGATGTATTACTGTAAATATGTGTCTGATCTGGAATCTGTATACCAGTAGATTGACGGTTGAGAGGCGGGTCGAAAGAGCAGAGCTGAACCCCCGCAAGCACAGCTATGTGAAAACACACACACACACACACACACACACACACACACACACACACACACACACACACACACACACACACACACACACACATACACACACACACACACACACACACACACACACACACACACACACACACACACACACACAGTGTCCTTGACTTGTAGGCCAGTGTCCTTGACTTGTATACCATGCAAGGTGATGGAGAAGATCGTGAGAAAAAACCTGGTAACACATCTGGAGAGAAGGGACTTCGTGACAAATCGCCAACATGGATTCAGGGAGGGTAAATCTTGCCTTACAGGCTTGATATAATTCTACGATCAGGTGACACAGATTAAGCAAGAAAGAGAGGGCTGGGCGGACTGCATTTTCTTGGATTGTCGGAAAGCCTTTGACACAGTACCGCATAAGAGGCTGGTACATAAGCTGGAGAGATAGGCAGGTGTAGCTGGTAAGGTGCTCCAGTGGATAAGGGAGTATCTAAGCAATAGGAAGCAGAGAGTTACGGTGAGGGGTGAGACCTCCGATTGGCGTGAAGTCACCAGTGGAGTCCCACAGGGCTCTGTACTCGGTCCTATCTTGTTTCTGATATATGTAAATGATCTCCCGGAGGGTATCGATTCATTTCTCTCAATGTTTGCGGACGATGCTAAAATTATGAGAAGGATTAAAACAGAAGAGGACTGTTTGAGGCTTCAAGAAGACCTAGACAAGCTGAAGGAATGGTCGAACAAATGGTTGTTAGAGTTTAACCCAACCAAATGTAATGTAATGAAGATAGGTGTAGGGAGCAGGAGGCCAGATACAAGGTATCATCTGGGAGAGGAAATTCTTCAGGAGTCAGAGAAGGAAAAAGACTTGGGGGTTGATATCACGCCAGACCTGTCTCCTGCAGCACATATCAAGCGGATAACATCAGCGGCATATGCCAGGCTGGCCAACATACGAACGGCATTCAGAAACTTGTGTAAAGAATCATTCAGAACTTTGTATACCACATATGTCAGGCCAATCCTGGAGTATGCAGCCCCAGCATGGAGTCCATATCTAGTCAAGGATAAGACTAAACTGGAAAAGGTTCAAAGGTTTGCCACCAGACTAGTACCCGAGCTGAGAGGTATGAGCTACGAGGAGAGACTTCGGGAATTAAACCTCACTTCGCTGGAAGACAGAAGAGTTAGGGGGGACATGATCACCACATTCAAGATTCTGAAGGGGATTGATAGGGCAGATAAAGACAGTCTATTTAACACAAGGGGAACACGCACAAGGGGACACAGGTGGAAACTGAGTGCCCAAATGAGCCACAGAGATATTAAAAAGAACTTTTTTAGTGTCAGAGTGGTTGACAAATGGAATGCATTAGGGGGTGATGTGGTGGAGGCTCACTCCATACACAGTTTCAAGTGTAGATATGACAGAGCCCGATAGGCTCAGGAATCTGTACACCTGTTGATTGACGGTTGAGAGGCGGGACCAAAGAGCCAGAGCTCAACCCCCGCAAACACAACTAGGTGAGTACAACTAGGTGAGTACACACACAAGGTCCTAGAATGGATAAGGAACTACCTAACAGGAAGGAGCCAAAGAGTTACGGTAAGGGGCGAGAAGTCGGACTGGCGAACAGTAACAAGTGGAGTACCACAAGGATCGGTGCTGGGACCAATTCTATTTCTTGTATATGTTAACGACATGTTTACAGGCGTAGAGTCCTACATGTCGATGTTTGCGGATGATGCAAAGTTGATGAGAAGAGTTGTGACAGATGAGGATTGCAGGATCCTCCAAGAGGACCTGAACAGATTGCAGAGATGGTCAGAGAAATGGCTACTAGAATTCAACACGCGCAAATGTAAAGTTATGGAAATGGGACTAGGAGATAGGAGACCAAAGGGACAGTACACAATGAAGGGAACAGCCTACCTGTAACGACGCGTGAAAGAGACCTGGGGGTGGACGTAACACCTAATCTATCTCCTGAGGCACATATTAATAGGATAACGACAGCAGCGTACTCTACACTGGCAAAAGTTAGAACA
>NC_091159.1:23653344-23690373 GCF_040958095.1 Procambarus clarkii
AGATAGCTGCTACGGGCAGCTTCCTGGGGGTGTGTAACAAAAAGGAGGCCTAGTCGAGGACCGGGCCACGGGGACACTAAGCCCCGAAATCATCTCAATATAACCTCAACATAAAGGAGATGCTTGTAGGTAGCCCTCCAGCTAGAATTCGGCTCTTCAGTTTGTGTGTGGCTCTCAAGCTAAAGTGTGGCCCTCAAGCTAAAGTGTGGCCCTCAAGCTAAAGTGTGGCCCTCAAGCTAAAGTGTGGCCCTCAAGCTAAAGTGTGGCCCTCAAGCTAAAGTGTGGCCCTCAAGCTAAAGTGTGGCTCTCAAGCTAAAGTGTGGCCCTCAAGCTAAAGTGTGGCCCTCAAGCTAAAGTGTGGCCCTCAAGCTAAAGTGTGGCCCTCAAGCTAAAGTGTGGCCCTCAAGATAAAGTGTGGCCCTCAAGCTAAAGTGTGGCCCTCAAGCTAAAGTGTGGCCCTCAAGCTAAAGTGTGGCCCTCAAGCTAAAGTGTGGCTCTCAAGCTAAAGTGTGGCCCTCAAGCTAAAGCGTGGCCCTCAAGCTAAAGTGTGGCCCTCAAGCTAAAGTGTGGCCCTCAAGCTAAAGTGTGGCCCTCAAGCTAAAGTGTGGCTCTCAAGCTAAAGTGTGGCCCTCAAGCTAAAGTGTGGCCCTCAAGCTAAAGTGTGGCCCTCAAGCTAAAGTGTGGCTCTCAAGCTAAAGTGTGGCCCTCAAGCTAAAGTGTGGCCCTCAAGCTAAAGTGTGGCTCTCAAGCTAAAGTGTGGCCCTCAAGCTAAAGTGTGGCCCTCAAGCTAAAGTGTGGCCCTCAAGCTAAAGTGTGGCCCTCAAGCTAAAGTGTGGCCCTCAAGCTAAAGTGTGGCTCTCAAGCTAAAGTGTGGCCCTCAAGCTAAAGTGTGGCCCTCAAGCTAAAGTGTGGCCCTCAAGCTAAAGTGTGGCCCTCAAGCTAAAGTGTGGCCCTCAAGCTAAAGTGTGGCCCTCAAGCTAAAGTGTGGCCCTCAAGATAAAGTGTGACCCTCAAGCTAAAGTGTGGCCCTCAAGCTAAAGTGTGGCCCTCAAGCTAAAGTGTGGCCCTCAAGCTAAAGTGTGGCCCTCAAGCTAAAGTGTGGCCCTCAAGCTAAAGTGTGGCCCTCAAGCTAAAGTGTGGCCCTCAAGCTAAAGTGTGGCCCTCAAGCTAAAGTGTGGCCCTCAAGCTAAAGTGTGGCCCTCAAGCTAAAGTGTGGCCCTCAAGCTAAAGTGTGGCCCTCAAGCTAAAGTGTGGCCCTCAAGATAAAGTGTGACCCTCAAGCTAAAGTGTGGCCCTCAAGCTAAAGTGTGGCCCTCAAGCTAAAGTGTGGCCCTCAAGCTAAAGTGTGGCCCAGGGCGACAAAGCCAGCAGACAAATCTTGTTTTTTAACTAATAATTGGATTTAAGAGAGAGGCGGCTGGGAGAGAGCTCCCCCCCCCACACTCCCCTTCACACCCCATTACCTCCCCATCCCTTACATCCATTAGCCCATTATTTCCCCCCCCCCCTCCCTGTCCCACTCGCTTCTGGTCCCCTCTTCCCTTGAGCGGGAAGAGGGGATGATGTCTCTGAAGTGATTAGGTCCTCAGGGTACCACTTAGTAGTAATTATACAGAATGAAAGGTCACTGTCTTTGTTGCTATAGAGTTCCTTGACGCTATAGAGTTCCTTGACGTGGACGTTGGCTCTGCCGGCAAGATGTCGGTGGCAACGAGATATTCTGAAGCTAGTTTGACTGTAAACATATGACTCCTTATCGGCTATTCTACTTTCATTCTAAATGTACCGGGGTGTGTGTGTGTGTGTGTGTGTGTGTGTGTGTGTGTGTGTGTGTGTGTGTGTGTGTGTGTGTGTGTGTGTGTGTGTGTGTGTGTGTGTGTGTGTGTGTGTGTGTGTGTGTGTGTGTGCGTGCGTGTGTTCACCTAGTTGTGTTTGAGAGGGTTGAGCTTTGCTCTGTCGGCCCGCCTCTTAACTGTCAATCAACTGTTTACTAACTACTCTTTTTTTCCCCACACTACACACACCCACCCTAGGAAGCAGCCCGTGACAGCTGACTAACTCCCAGGTACCTATTTGCTGCTAGGTAACAGGGGCATTCAGGGTGAGAGAAACTTTGCCCATTTGTTTCTGCCTGGTGCGGGAATCGAACCCGCGCCACAGAATTACGAGTCCCGCGCACTATCCACCAAGCTACCAGGCCCCCTGGTAGCCTGGTGGGGAGTGGCAGGCAGTCCAGGCTAGTGCTACACACACTCAAGATGGGAGCGAACTTGTGAGTCGTATAGTGTTTCGAAGTCGCTGCTGTCAAGAAGGTACGCGACGCGACGTATGGCTCTTAAGAATATTTGGTTGGCTCACTTACCATGTTCAATACGTGGGTCTGTTGAACATGGTAAGTTCATCGACTTCGTCACTGAACACTAGGTTTTCCACTCATTTACACACCTGTGCCAGGTGCTATATCATGTTATCATGTTATCATCATCACCTGGATCATCTCAGGTTGAAATGTGACTTGCTATCGCCTCTCTCCCTCCCACTCTCTTCCCAACCCCTCCCTCCATCCCACATTTTCCTTACCCTTCCAGTATTGGACATTAGAGACTTCATAACGGTTACTATCCCGGATACAAATTGAAATTCGTTATAATTCAAATGATTCCATTAACCTGGACTCGGAATCCCGAGGTTGCAAATATGGCGAAGCAAACGGTTGCGGTCAATTATAATTTTAAATTGCCCCTGGGAAGGTTGCAAATTTAGTGAGTCAAGCCTTAGTTATTAATGCAGGACTACGAAACACACGAGAGAGAGAGAGAGAGAGAGAGAGAGAGAGAGAGAGAGAGAGAGAGAGAGAGAGAGAGAGAGAGAGAGAGAGAGAGAGAGAGAGAGAGAGAGAGAGACAGAGAGAGACAGAGAGAGAGAGAGAGAGAGAGAGAGAGAGAGAGAGAGAGAGAGAGAGAGAGAGAGAGAGAGAGAGAGAGAGAGAGAGAGAGAGAGAGAGAGAGAGAGACAGAGAGAGACAGAGAGAGAGACAGAGAGAGACAGAGAGAGACAGAGAGAGAGACAGAGAGAGGCAGAGAGAGAGAGAGAGAGAGAGAGAGAGAGAGAGAGAGAGAGAGAGAGAGAGAGAGAGAGAGAGAGAGAGAGAGAGAGAGAGAGAGAGAGTTAAAAACGTTGTTACAGGACAAAAACGACTCATTAGGCAATCTATACCTATAAATAGAAATTGCCGGTTGGGGGCTATCTTTACCCTTTTGTTTTCCAGTAATTACTGTCGGGTATGTGCCCAACACAGGCGGGATGGGATTGTCATCAAGGAAGAGTGTACCATGTGCCAGTGTGCTTCCCTCCCCCCCCCCCACCCCCCCTACCCCACCAAAATCTCACAGTACCATTTAACTTAAATTATTATCATATTAACCTTTTACATAAACAAAAAATAATTATATGTTCCCCCCTTAGATTTGATGAATTGTGTATTGATGAAGCATCTATATGTGTGAAGGGTTCTAATAGTGTTATTATACTGTAGCACGAAGAGAAGAGAGAGAAGGGAGGGGGGAGGGGGGGGAGGGGGGGGGGAAGATGAGATAGAGGAAGAGAAGAAGAGGAAGGAGCGACGTCTTGCCAGGTGTGCACGATGCACGAGGGGGTAGAGGCAACACAGCCATGTAACAGGTCAGGCAATTATTAGGGGACACCTGGAAGCCAGAAGGACTATAAGAGCACTTGAGAGGGATACGAGACAGACTAAGAGCTTGGGAATGTAAAGGTGATTAGCAGGAGAAAACTACGTCAGTATAACACTAAATAAGACATGAGGACTGGTTCACAGCTGGCCAATAAGGACGGAGTACAGGAGCCGTGCATATAACCACTTGGACCTTGTAGACCCGGTTACTTAACTAGGTGATTATAACTGAATTCATGCCCCACCCACTCACCCCCCAACACACACACCCCACCCACTCACCCCCAACACACAAGTGCACCCCCTCCTCCCCCCCAACACACGCTCCTCCCACTCTCCCCCCAACACACACACCCCCCACCCAGCCACCCCCCTTCACACACACCCCACTCACCCCCCAAAACACAAGTGCACACCCTCCCCCCCCAACACACACCTCACCCCCCCCCCCCAACACACACATCTTAACATTCATCTCAGGAAAGAAATTGAAGCACCAATTACTAGGAGTCGACACAAGAGAGAGCTATTCAACAGCTTTCACAGTTATTGAGTCGCGAATATGCCAATTAGACCTAAACTCACCCTAGTGGCCAAATCAGCATCGCCAACATCAATTACAGCCCTATATTAACCAATACAAATGTGCCGTATTAGGTGAACTGGGTACTGGGCAAGGCTGTCGACACCTGAATGGGCAGTGAGAGGGGTAGAGGGAGAGGAGGGAGATGGAAGAGAGGCAGGGCAGAGAGGGAGGAGATAAAGCGAAGGAAAGAGAAGAGGAAGAGAGAATCATCCTGTGAACACTGTCTCAATCATACTGTGAACACCGCCTGAATCATCCTGTGAACATTGCCTCAATCATCCAGTGAACACTGCCTCAATCATCCTGTGAACACTGCCTCAATCATCCTATGAACACTGTCTCACTCATCCTGTGAACACTGTCTCAATCATCCTGTGAACACTGCCTCAATCATCCCGTGAACACTGCCTCAATCATTCCGTGAACACTGTCTCAATCATCCTGTGAACACTGTCTCAATCATCCTGTGAACACTGTATCAATCATCCTATGAACACTGCCTCAATCATCCTGTGAACACTGCCTCAATCATCCTGTGAACACTGCCTCAATCATACTGTGAACACTGCCTCAATCATCCTGTGAACACTGCCTCAATCATCCTATGAACACTGTATCAATCATCCTGTGAACACTGCCTCAATCATCCCGTGAACACTGCCTCAATCATTCCGTGAACACTGTCTCAATCATCCTGTGAACACTGTCTCAATCATCCTGTGAACACTGTATCAATCATCCTATGAACACTGCCTCAATCATCCTGTGAACACTGCCTCAATCATCCTGTGAACACTGCCTCAATCATCCTATGAACACTGTATCAATCATCCTGTGAACACTGTCTCAATCATCCTATGAACACTGTATCAATCATCCTGTGAACACTGTATCAATCATCCTGTGAACACTGCCTCAATCATCCTGTGAACACTGCCTCAATCATCCTGTGAACACTGCCTCAATCATCCTGTGAACATTGATTCAGTCTTCCTGTGAACACTGTCTCAATCATCCTGTGAACACTGCCTCAATCATCCTGTGAACACTGTCTCACTCATCATGAGAACACTGTCTCAATCATCCTATGAACACTGTATCAATCATCCTGTGAACACTGTCTCAATCATCCTGTGAACACTGTCTCAATCATCCTATGAACACTGTATCAATCATCCTGTGAATACTGTCTCAATCATCCTATGAACACTGTATCAATCATCCTGTGAACACTGTATCAATCATCCTGTGAACACTGTCTCAATCATCCTATGAACACTGTATCAATCATCCTGTGAACACTGCCTCAATCATCCTGTGAACACTGCCTCAATCATCCTGTGAACACTGCCTCAATCATCCTGTGAACATTGATTCAGTCTTCCTGTGAACACTGCCTCAATCATCCTGTGAACACTGTCTCACTCATCATGAGAACACTGTCTCAATCATCCTATGAACACTGTATCAATCATCCTGTGAACACTGTCTCAATCATCCTGTGAACACTGTCTCACTCATCATGTGAACACTGTCTCAATCATCCTATGAACACTGTCTCACTCATCCTGTAAACACTGTCTCAATCATCATATGAACACTGTATCAATCATCTTGTGAACACTGTCTCAATCATCCTGTGAACACTGCCTCAATCATCCTATGAACACTGTATCAATCATCCTGTGAACACTGTCTCAATGATCCTGTGAACACTGCCTCAATCATCCTATGAACACTGCCTCAATCATCCTGTGAACACTGTCTCAATCATCCTGTGAACACTGTCTCAATCATCCCGTGAACACTGTCTCAATCATCCCGTGAACACTGCCTCAATCATCCAGTGAACATTGATTCAGTCTTCCTGTGAACACTGTCTCAATCATTCTGTGAACACTGCCTCAATCATTCTGTGAACACTGTTTCAATCATCATGTGAACATTGATTCAGTCTTCCTGTGAACACTGTCTCAATCATCTTGTGAACACTGCCTCAATCATCCTGTGAACACTGCCTCAATCATCCTGTGAACACTGCCTCAATCATCCTGTGAACACCGCCTCAATCATCCCGTGAACACTGCCTCAATCATCCCGTGAACACTGCCTAAATCATCCTGTGAACACTGTCTCAATCATCCCCTGAACACTGTCTCAATCATCCCGTGAACACTGTCTCAATCATCCCATGAACACTCCCTCAATCATCTCATGAACACTGCCTCAATCATCCTGTGAACACTCCATCAATCATCCCATGAACACTCCCTCAATCATCCCGTGAACACTCCCTCAATCATCCTGTGAACACTCCCTCAATCATCCTGTGAACACTGCCTCAATCATCCCGTGAACACTCCCTCAATCATCCCATGAACACTCCCTCAATCATCCCGTGAACACTCCCTCAATCATCCTGTGAACACTCCCTCAATCATCCTGTGAACACTGCCTCAATCATCCTGTGAACACTGCCTCAATCATCCTGTGAACACTTGCCTCAATCATCCCATGAACACTCCCTCAATCATTCTGTGAACACTGCCTCAATCATCCCGTGAACACTCCCTCAATCATCCTCTGAACACTGCCTCAATCATCCTGTGAACACTCCCTCAATCATCCCGTGAACACTCCCTCAATCATCCTGTGAACACTCCCTCAATCATCCTGTGAACACTCCCTCAATCATCCCGTGAACACTCCCTCAATCATCCTGTGAACACTCCCTCAATCATCCCGTGAACACTCCCTCAATCATCCTGTGAACACTGCCTCAATAATCCCGTGAACACTGCCTCAATCATCCTGTGAACACTCCCTCAATCATCCTGTGAACACTCCCTCAATCATCCTGTGAACACTGCCTCAATCATCCTGTGAACACTCCCTCAATCATCCTGTGAACACTGCCTGAATCATCCCGTGAACACTGCCTCAATCATCCCATGAACACTCCCTCAATCATCCTGTAAACACTGTCTCAATCATCCCACGAACACTCCCTCAATCATCCTGTGAACACTGCCTCAATCATCCCACTAACACTCCCTCAATCATCCTGTGAACACTGCCTCAATCATCCCATAAACACTCCCTCAATCATCCTGTGAACACTGCCTCAATCATCCCGTGAACACTCCCTCAATCATCCCGTGAACACTTCCTCAATCATCCTATGAACACTGCCTCAATCATCCCGTGAACACTGCCTCAATCATCCCGTGAACACTGCCTCAATCATCCTGTGAACACTGCCTCAATCATCCCGTGAACACTGCCTCAATCATCCCGTGAACACTGCCTCAATCATCCCGTGAACACTGCCTCAATCATCCTATGAACACTGCCTCAATCATCCCGTGAACACTGCCTCAATCATCCCGTGAACACTGCCTCAATCATCCTGTGAACACTGCCTCAATCATCCCGTGAACACTGCCTCAATCATCCTGTGAACACTGCCTCAATCACCTTATGTATCGCATTGCAACACCTTCGTGCAACAAGCCTTGACAAGAAGGTTGCAGTTTGCAATATGCACGGTGAACTGACTGCAGCAAGGAGCCAAGCTGAGACGAGGTAGTCAGCGGCACCTGACAGCTGTCAACGGCACTTGACAGCTGTCATCGTCACCTGACACCCGTCAATGCCACCTGGAGAAGTGATTCAGAACTTCTGGGGAGTAGAGAGAGAGAGGTTTCTCACAAATGCTTTTCAGAGATGGGTTCGCATCTCTCTCGATATTTGTTCAGCTTGTGTGACTGTCTATTGCCAGGGTGAATGTGTGTACAGATTGTAAGCGGGCAGGAAAAGTTATTGTGATTGTAAAAATATTCAGAGTAAAGTTTATACACTTTTTGGCAATAAAGTGAAGGTTTAAATTCGCAGCGAAAACTGCCATTTTTTTTTTTTTGGCTTTCAGGAAATGTTGGATATAGCCAAGGTTCGCGAAATTTTTATCCCGTGAACATTTGTTTACTAAGTGAAGGTTTAAATGTGGGAAATATGTGTTGTATGTACTTAAAGTAAGGGATTTTAATTTGGAAACATTCACTTGAGTATTTTTTTTTTCGCTCTAGGTAAAGTTTGAAGAGGAACTTGCTGGATGTGGCTTGAGACAATGAGAGCCGGGAGCTGTGTGTGTGTGTGTGCGTGTGTGTGTGTTTGTGTGTGTGTGTGTGTGTGCGTGTGTGTGTGTTTGTGTGTGTGTGTGCGTGTGTGTGTGTGTGTGTGTGTGTGTGTGTGTGTGTGTGTGTGTGTGTGTGTGTGTGTGTGTGTGTGTGTGTGTGAGTGTGTGTGTGTGAGTGTATGCGTACCCATGCAGAAAGACCTTTACAACCTCTAAAAGGTTATCAAGGCCTGTAAACCTCTGCAAGGTTATAACCCTAGAGAGCCAGCTTCCTCTTCCAGCGCCTCAGCATTGCGATACAGAGAGGAAACGCTCACTGCATCCATGGTTCCTGCCCGCCATCTGAGGAGCTGGAGGAACTCGACAACCAATCACAAGTAGCCTTGTACCTTGTATGTAACCAATGTTGTAACCCATTTTTGTGTAATGAAGATTGAAATAAAATAAAATTACAATAGATAGGGGTGATATAAGATTGTATGTGCACATATATGGGAGACACACAAGGCCCCTCAGGATGCTATATATTCTTTTCTTCGAGACCAAGGGTCCCAACAAACAATCAGAGGTGCTACCTTCATATATATATATATATATATATATATATATATATATATATATATATATTTATATTTATATATTGTGACGAGAATCTGGAATAAAGAAGTGGCTATTCTGGCAGGTGTTGTGCCAATCGCACATTAATGCGAGAGGTCCCAGGTTTCAACTCCCGGACAGGCCCCCATGTTAATGTGATGAGACGAGAATCTGAAATAGAGCAGTGACTACTCTGGCAGGAGTTGTGCCAATCGCATATTAATAATAAAAAAAACTGCTTGGGTTCACTACTGTGTGAGAGCTGCAGGTAAAAACCAAAGAGAATAAAAACTTCAAAAATTTAATATAACAAAAAGTGACTTTAATTTTGCACAAACTGACAAATAGCAAGTAATGAAAACAAATTCCATTGTCCAATTGGCTTAAACACAATCAAAAGAGAAATATACATGTGAAATTTACGTTAATCAAAAGGGTGCAATTAACTCTTTATACAAAAGCTGTATGCATCTACTGTCACCCGGGGGAGCGAGAGTAGATGTTACAGCTGAGAGCACTCGAAGGGTATTCTGATGTCTAGACGCTGGTGAGCCATATATATATATATATATATATATATATATATATATATATATATATATATATATATATATATATATATATATATATATATATATATTAATAGACATAACGAGTGATATTTTTGTCGCCGTTTTATATATCTGTAACCGTGAAAATTTTTGGTGCAATGCAGTGGGCTCGAACACGCGTCTCATTGCTCAAAATGTGGAATTATATTGCGATTTCAGTTACATAATGCCGTAAACATTATGTTTACCCCGCTGGTATAATGTATACATTGTATTTTGTTACATATGTTATATAACTTAATGATATCTAAAGCTTAGGTTAATGTTTCCTTGTCGTAAACGAGGCAGACATTATTACCTCAATAACGGAGCAGCAGCACACAGAGAGAGAGAGAGAGAGAGAGAGAGAGAGAGAGAGAGAGAGAGAGAGAGAGACAGAGACAGAGAGAGAGAGAGAGAGAGAGAGAGAGAGAGAGACAGAGAGACAGAGACAGAGAGAGACAGAGAGAGACAGAGAGAGAGAGATAGAGAGACAGAGCAGGAAGGCTTAAAGCAAGGAAGGGAAGGAGGGAGAGAGGAAAGGAAGGAGGGAGAGACGAAGGCAAGAAAGAAGGCAGGAAGGTAGGAAAGAAGAAGACAAAGGAAAAAAGAGAGACTGCTAGAAAAAATGCGAACAAGTCTCTCCCTCGCCTCACCATCTTGTAAAATTACTCTCCCCCCCAAAAAAAATATTCCACACCATAAAAAAAAATCATAATCTCATTTTTGTTGGAGGTGAAATGAAGAGGCACATTAGTCAAGTTTTCTCGTTGAAAATTCATCATTAGATAAAAGTTGGACCAAATTCTCTCCCACGTCATTAAACCCATGGGAACAGGTGTCCTCTGGCCGCCTTATGCTCTCAAGACTTATAAGGAAACTTGCGGCTTCACTACACAACTTTTTTCATAATACAAAATTTTTTAATAGCATCTCTTAACCAAACTAAAAATACTGATCGAGATCCAACAAACACGTGACGCAGATAAACGTCCGTTTAACGTTGTTACATCTGCGTTACTAAGTACAAATAACGCGGTCGTTAGGAAGTGTTTACTGAGTCAATGTGGCTCAGTCAAATTTGCATGCAAGCGGAGGATCGCCGCCCATCACAGATTGTTTGATCCTACGATGTATTAGAGTGTGTAAGGCGTCACCGCCTCAGACTTGGGACTGGTGTTCCGGGTCTAACTGGAAGGTCTTAGGTGAGGTCAGAGTTAATATCTGGTGTTGACCAAACTCAGTGCATCGAGAGGAACATTTGCCTGGTTTGTGAGTAATATTTCTACATGATCAACCATATATATATATATACCCCCCCTACCCTCCCCCTCACCAGATGAGCACCGGTCCTGTGTCAGGTAAGTCCACTACGGGCTCACCATAGCCCTTGCTACTTGCCCCGCTCCTGTGCCAGGTAAGTCCACTACGGGCTCACCATAGCCCTTGCTACTTGCCCCGCTCCTGTGCCAGGTAAGTCCACTACGGGCTCACCATAGCCCTTGCTACTTGCCCCGCTCATGTGCCAGGTAAGTTATGGGCTCACCATAGCCCGTGCTACTTGGAACTTGTTTCGAGTAGCTGAATCTATAACAATAACAACAACAACTCCCCCTCTTCCCACCCCCTCATAACAGCCCCTCACAAGAGCCCTCACTGTCTCGAGAATAAACTGTCAACAAAGAGGAGCTCCCCCCCCCCACACACACGTCTCCTACACATATACTAAGACGAACAGAACAATGTTTTTAAGGGTCTCACAATGTTTGTGTATATTACTTAAGGGTGCTGACCTTTGAGTGCATCCTGTCCCGTGTTGTTGTTGTCCTGCTGGTGGTGGGAGTAGTGGAGGGCCTCACCTGTGAGTCCCTCACTCGTCCCTATGGCAGTGAGACGAGTGGTGTTTGTGTCCACACTGACTTCGTCCTCGTATACTTTGATTCGCCTGATTTCTTTAATACCGAACTGCCTGTGGGGAGCCTGTGACCAGTCTGCCCTCATGACTAATGACCCAAATGATCGTTAATGCAATCCCCTAATCCCTCTACCCCCCCCCCCCCCCCCGCGCCTCCTTCCTACCTGTTCACGAGTGAAAACCGGTCACCCACGACCCATAATTGAGTTATGTTCGAACATTTCAGGAATATTACTTTCCCTCACGTTCTCTGTTCCAGTTCCACATTACTAAACTTGACCAGCGTGCTACAGATACTGATAATTGTCAACAGGAACAAAACACCTCCCTGAACCACTCCTAGGTCTAACTATACGCAAAAATTATATTATACTTAAGTATTAATTTATAATATTCAACAGTAAGTTAACATTGACGTATGGGTCTTTGTTTATGAGGCGAACTCCGACCATCATAGTCTCAAGGTGGGTTGTTGTGGTATAGCACTGTCTGCCATTTTGTTATCTGTCAATAACATTCTGTCAGGGGGGGGGGGGGGGGTACTGGGAATGTAGTTTGCTTTCGTTTGTGGGTTTGTTGAACTCTGGGCTCCGTAGGTCGGTTGCCATGTGTCTAGGGTTTCCTGTTGTTCAGGGACGTTGCTGGGTTATCAATTTTGTTTGTTCCTGCGTTGTGTGTGTCGTTCTGGTTTTGTTGGGCCTCTGTTTTTTTTCCTCCTCCTGAGGTGTTTGTACGTTTGTACTATACTCTTCCGGTGGCGGCTGTTAGTGTCCTGGGTTCCGTTTTGTTTTGACGTTGGTTGTTGACATGCTGTCAATGTGTAATGTTTAGCTGTGGGATTAATCTCCATTTGTGCGAGTGTGCGTGTGTGTGCTGGGTTTGCGAGCGACATAACCTGTTGTCCGTGTGTCTTCCTTTCTTCTTGTGATGGGTTTGTGGGACGGCACTGTGTGTGTGTCACTGCATAGCACTATGATGGTATTGTGGCTGGGGTACCATACGGATGTTTGTGGTGCTGTGATTTGAGACAGTTTGGGTGTGTATGAGTTTGTTTGAGGTATGGTTTCCTGGATTCCTTACATGACCTGTCCCTATGATGTGCTTCCCTGTTTTCCCAGTTTCTGGGTGGTACAGGTACTAGTGTGTATATGTGTATTTTAAGGGGTGCTGTGACCCCCCCCACCCCTCCTGTTACATTGTTTCCGGTTGAGGGGACTTTGTTATATAGTTAACTAGTTTTATCTACTGGTTTTATTCATGCTTTCTCTGGGTTCGGAGTGTAATGTGTGTTTCATTTTGGATTCTTGGGTCCTTTTATTATGCCCTGCCATAGTACATATGTGGCCTTTGATATAACATGTGTTCTGTTTTCCTTGAGTGGGTACTTTCTCATTTGTGCATTTCTTCTGTTACCTTTATTTAAATCGTGTCCTAGGTTTGGGTGGTGTGAGATGGCTCTGTGTTTGCTAGGGTTTGAATGTATATTTATTTAATGATTTTATATGGAAAAGGAAAACAAAACTATATGTATATATATATATATATATATATATATATATATATATATATATATATATATATATATGTATGTGTATATATATGTTTGTGTTGGCTGTTGCGTGTTGTAACTGAACTGTGTGCTTTAAGGGGGCATATCGTTTTAAATCGTTATAAATTAAAAGTTGGTCAATTTGCTTATAAATTTATTTATGAAATGGTTATAGAAAGGGCTGCAACTGGTCCAAGTTTCACCATCACACCCTAAACAGAAAAGGAGAAAAAAAATACACAACGTATTATGCAACGAATGTTCAACATTCTCAAATAATCTCAGGGAACACATGTGTCAACTAAAATGTCTACTATGTGCTGTAGAAGCACAAACTCTTGTAATAATTGTAATATGTATGTGCAATATATTTATATGTAATTTTTTTTTGTTTTTTTCTTTTTTTTCTTCTTTTTTTGGCCATTTTTTTTTTTCGTTTGTATCAAGGGATTTGCATGAAACTTGCACACCTTGCTCAATGGATGCCTATCTGCAAGGGTGCCAATTATGAACGAAATCTGTCGAAGTCAAGCTCAGCTACAGGTGGCCGAACTTGGATCTTTATTTTACTCTGGAAAGTAATTTAAAACTTCAAAGTACTTCAGAGCTTTCATTTATTAATCAATTTACATGCAAATTACACCTTATATGTAGAGTTTGTACTTCTACAGCATTTAGTAGACAGTTTAGTCCAAAGTCCATTTGTTGATTTTATAAAAATTTATAAACATCATATATTGCATATTTTTGGAAGGGTAACTTTGAAAAATTATATTATTGCACTAAACACATTTTTTATAAAATTGATCACTACAATCCTTTATTATATGCTAATTTTAATATCTGAGTGTTATAGAAAGGATTTTAGTTGACACATGTGTTCCCTGAAATTATTTGAAAATGTTGAAAAATCGTTGCATAATATGTTGTGTATTTTTTTTCTCCTTTTCTGTTTAGGGTGTGATGGCGAAACTTAGACCAGTTGCAGCCCTTTCTATAACCATTTCATAAATAAATTTATAAGCAAATTGAACAACTTTTAATTTAAAACGATTTAAAACGATATGCCCCCTTAAAACTGAGTAATTTGCTTTGTATTCGTTTACGCTCTTTTACATTGTTACTTTATTACTGTCATTTTTGTATATTGCTTTTCTTTCTTTTATGCATTTTTTGTAATTGGTCTTTGTTTTTGTATTATGTGTCCGGCCTTTTGGTCTGTATGCCTTAGGTGTGTTGTTTAGTGGGGCGTTTTGGGGATTTTTTTTTTTGGGTAAAATGCTACTAATGTTTTCAAGTGTTTTCTGGGTTTTGTACATGGTTAAGTGCATGGATATATGCTTTCCCCTTGTGTTGTGTTCATTTATGTTCCCCATCATACGCCTTTATTCGTCAGTACTGTAATGTTCCTTCTGTGCTGAGGGATGGGTAGTTTAATCACCTGTTTTGTGTTGACTGTTTCAATTATCTTATGAGCCATGTGTGTGCTATCCAACTCACTGTGTAATAGTGCTTTGGTAACTGTTTTTATATTGTATTTATGTGTTTTATAAATAAAAGAAAAAAAAATAACATTCTGTCAAGATTGTGTCGTTTAAATTTTGTTATAGTGACGGGAAGGCGTACACACTATACTGTCCGCCATAACATGAATATCATTCAGGATTTCTACAAAACTGAGCAATACGCAATTGTTATGATCCGGTAAATCGAATATTTTTCAATTCCATATTGTTAAAAAATTGTTGTCCCGGCCAAAGTGGTGCATTTTGCGTAAACACCGACTGTACACTGCTGCCGACAACTGACATAGTTGAGGTATTCTCCACTATTATTACATTTTTTGACAAAGCTTGTGTGTGTGTGGTCGGCTAAATTTAGTTTTGTTAAATTGGTTTATTTTACGCTCGTGTATATCTCTCTCCTGTGAGTTGCTGTGGATCATATACAATTCCTGTTAGATGTGGTGGAGCCCATGCCCATTCTGTGAGTGGTAGTGGGCGTCATGCCCATTCTGTGAGTGGTAGTGGGCGTCATGCCCATTCTGTGAGTGGTAGTGGGCGTCATGCCCATTCTGTGAGTGGTAGTGGACACCATGCCCATTCTGTGAGTGGTAGTGGACACCATGCCCATTCTGTGAGTGGTAGGGGACATCATGCCCATTCTGTGAGTGGTCGTGGACACCATGCCCATTCTGTGAGTGGTAGTGGACACCATGCCCATTCTGTGAGTGATAGTCGGCCCCATACCTATCCCATAAGTGGTAGAGGTCACTCTGTTTACCATCCTATTGCAAACATTAGCTTGCAGATAGAAACCAGACCAAGCGGCCCATTTGCCGCATTGGTCTGCCCATTTATGCATTTGGGCCCATCGGCCCATTTATGCATTTCTACACCTAGCTGTACCTTACACCTAGCTGTACCCTACACCTAGCTGTATCCTTCAACTTGCTGTATCCTTCAATTTGCTGTATCCTTCAACTTGCTGTATCCTTCAACTTGCTGTATCCTTCAACTTGCTGTATCCTTCAACTGGCTGAATCTTTTCAACTGGTTCACCTTTTAGGCCGCTGTATCCTTTCAAACAATTGTATCCTTCACCTACTTGAAGGATTCAGCTATTTGTATCTTTCAACTTGGCCAGTCTCTTCAACTGGCTGAATCGCTTCAACTATGTATACCCTACAATCACCTGTATCGTTTAACTACCTGCATCCTTTCAATCGGCTGTAGCTATTTAACTAACTTCTAAGCTAAGTACCTAAATACCTAAATTTCTTAACTTGCTGGAACAACCTATTATCCGTATCTTGTATTCAATAATTTTATCGCCTATTAAGTTTGTCAAATAATAGTAATATTAAATTAAATTTATTATGTACTAATTAAACAAATAACTGGGTCGTAAACTTATTAAATTGCGTCGTCAACTATTAACTGCGCGTCTTAGTAATTAATGGTCCTCAATCCTGGGGCCAGATTCACGAAGCAGTTACGCAAACACTTACAAACCTGTACATCTTTTCTCAATCTTTGGAGGCTTTGTTTACAATTATTAAACAGTTAATGAGCTCCGAAGCACCAGAAGGCTGTTTATAAAAATAACAAAAGTTGATTGGGAAGTTTTCATGCTTGTAAACTGTTTAATAAATGTAACCAAAGCCGTCAAAGATTGAGGAAAAATGTACACGTTCGTAAATGCTTGCGTAACTGCTTCGTGAATCTGGCCCCTTGTTCATAGCACTGGCACCCTTGTCTCTAATTGTGGTTCATCATTCCATTTGAGACAAGTATTTTGGTCTCAAGTAACTGTTGACAGGTGTTTCGAGTCAACGTTCAATCCCCGACCGTCCAAGTGGTTGGGCAACATTCTTTCCTCCCCCCACCTGTCGCATCCCCAATCCTGATCCCTTCTCAGTGCTATACAATCGCAATGACTTAGAACTCTCTCACAGTTCCAGCCCCGCTCCTGTGCCAGATCAACCCGTTCTCGCACAAGACAGCACATATTGACTTATTGCTTTTAGTGACTATTTCGCTTATAAATAAGTACATATGTGACATATTCCAAGCCATAATTTTTTTCAAGGCACTAACTTTCCCTCTCAGTTTTATTAAACAATAGAGATTTTATACAAAATTTGACAATATCCTGAGTTACTTTACAATTTATTTAAATATTTTAGTTTTGTTTTATTAGTTTTATAAAACTGTAATATCAATATAGGTATAGGTTCAGTACTAATTGTAATATCTTAACATACTAAGAAGGTTAGGTTAGGTTGTAGTTTTCTATTCAGCTTTTCAAGGTAAACTCAAATATTCACAATATATTAATATGTCACATATGCACTTATTCACAATCAAGATATTGACTAGAAGCAGGTGCGAGAACGGGTTAGCCAGGTAAGTCCACTACGGGCTCACCATAGCCCGTGCTACTTGGAACTTTCTGTTCTCAGTAGCTGAATCTATAACAACAACAACAACAACAACACTCTCTGCTGATTGATTGATGAAAATTAAGCCATCTAAGAGGTGGCACGGGCATGAATAGCCCGTAAAAAACTCTCTGCTGATAGTTCCCTTCCCTTGGGGTTAAGGTCCCAGGTGAGTAAGGGCCAGTTTCCCATCCTCTGGAACGGACAAACTGGGCGGGAAGGGTCACTAGCTCTCACTTCCTCTAGCTATATTAGTTATATAGTTATATAGGTTATACATATATATAGGTTATACTCTAGTTATATAGGTTATACAGTTATGGGTAATTACACTTCACCCTTCCACCTAATTTGCTTCACAATGGAAGGTATTATCACGATCATTCCCAACAGGATTAACTTTGATCCTGTGATGTGTGTGGGCAGGTGCGTTTATCCTGACGTGTAAAAGCTTCTAAATCACGGTAATTACAGGATACATTTATTCGAGATAGTGATTAACTTACGCATTTTCTTCCCTTTTACAGTAATAACTCGTAAGCTGTGATCTAATCTCTTCATGTCATTACAGAGCTAATATGACAATTCTGTCGTTAAATATGCCTTGCAGACAGCACTACACGTTGTTATGTCAGGCAAAAGTCAATGATTATCTGCAATTAGGTGCTTTATACTTAGATTCAAAATATACATACACGCGCGCGCACGGACACACGCGCACGCACGGACACACACACACACACACACACACACACACACACACACACACACACACAAACACACACACACACACAAACACACACACACACACACACACACACACACACACACACACACACACACACACACACACACACACACACATACACACACACACGCACAAGCACACACCCACCCACACACACGCACACACAGAAGTCGGACTGGCGAACAGTAACGAGTGGAGTACCACAAGGATCGGTGCTGGGACCAATTCTATTTCTGGTATATGTCGACGAGTCCTACATGTCGATTTTCGCGGATGACGCAAAGTTGATGAGAAGAGTTGTGACAGATGAGGATTGCAGGATCCTCCAAGAGGACCTGAACAGGTTGCAGAGATGGTCAGTGAAATGGCTACTGTAGTTCAACACGAGCAAATGTAAAGTTATGGAAATGGGACTAGGAGATAGGAAACCAAAGAGACAGTACACAATGAAGGGGAACAGCCTACCTGTGACGACGCGAGAAAGAGACCTGGGGGTGGACGTAACACCTAATCCATCTCCTGAAGCACATATAAATAGCATAACGACAGCAGCGTACTCACTGGCAAAAGTTAGAACATCATTCAGAAACCATAGGTAAGGAGGCATTTAGGGCGCTTTACACTGCCTACGTGAGGCCAGTCTTAGAGTATGCCGCCTCATCATGGAGTCCCCATCTGAAGAAGCATATAATGAAACTGGAAAAGGTTCAGAGGTTTGCAACGAGACTCGTCCCAGAGTTAAGAGGGATGGGGGTATGAGGAGCGCCTGAGGGGACTATGCCTTACGACAGTAGAAAGAAGAAGGGAGAGGGGGGACATGATAGGAACGTATGAAATACTCACGGGGATTGACAGAGTGGACATAGACAAAATGTTCACACGGAATATTAACAGAACGAGGGGACATGGATGGAAGCTGGAAACTCAGATGAGTCACAGGGATGTTAGGAAGTTTTCTTTTAGCGTGAGAGTAGTGGGAAAATGGAATGCACTTCAGGAACAGGTTGTGGAAGCAAATACTATTCATAATTTTAAAACCAGGTATGATAGGGAAATGGGACAGGAGTCATTGCTGTAAACAACCGATGCTCGAAAGGCGGGATCCAAGAGTCAATCCTCGATCCTGCAGACACAATTAGGTGAGTAGAATTAGGTGAGTACAGACACACACACACACACACACACACACACACACACACACACACACACACACACACACACACACACACACACACACACACACACATTGTGTGGGATGACCCCGGGAGGGAGACACGATAACCAATCCCTAATGGATGGTGCTGAACACAAGACACGCAGCAGCAGGAGTAGACCTTATGAGATCCTCAAAGACCTTTCTGTGTGTGTGTGTGTGTGTGTGTGTGTGTGTGTGTGTGTGTGTGTGTGTGTGTGTGTGTGTGGTGTGTGTGTGTGTGTGTACTCACCTATATGTACTCACCTATATGTGCTTGCAGGATCGAGCATTGACTCTTGGATCCCGCCTTTCTAGCTATCGGTTGTTTACAGCAATGACTCCTGTCCCATTTCCCTATCATACCTAGTTTTAAAAGTATGAATAGTATTTGCTTCCACAACCTGTTCCCCAAGTGCATTCCATTTTTCTACTACTCTCACGCTAAAAGAAAACTGTGTGTGTGTGTGTGTGTGTGTGTGTGTGTGTGGTGTGTGTGTGTGTGTGTGTGTGTGTGTGTGTGTGTGTGTGTGTGTGTGTGTGTGTGTGTGTGTGGTGTGTGGTGTGTGTGTGTGTGTGTGTGTGTGTGTATGTGTGTGTGTGTGTGTGTGTGTGTGTGTGTGTGTATACTCACCTAGTTGTGTTTGCGGGGGCTGAGCTCTAGCTCTTTGGTCCCGCCTCTCAACCGTCAATCAACAGGTGTACAGATTCCTGAGCCTATTGGCCTGTATCATATCTACACTTGAAACTGTGTATGGAGTCAGCCTCCACCACATCACTTCCTAATGCATTCCATTTGTCAACCACTCTGACACTAAAAAAGTTCTTTCTAATATCTCTGTGGCTCATTTGGGCACTCAGTTTCCACCTGTGTCCCCTTATGCGTGTTCCCCTTGTGTTAAATAGACTGTCTTTATCTACCCTATCAATTCCCTTCAGAATCTTGAATGTGGTGATCATGTCCCCCCTAACTCTTCTGTCTTCAAGCGAAGTGAGGTTTAATTCCCGTAGTCTCTCCTCGTAGCTCATACCTCTCAGCTCGGGTACTAGTCTGGTGGCAAACCTTTGAACCTTTTCCAGTTTAGTCTTATCCTTGACTAGATATGGACTCCATGCTGGGGCTGCATACTCCAGGATTGGCCTGACATATGTGGTATACAAAGTTCTGAATGATTCTTTACACAAGTGTGTGTGTGTGTGTGTGTGTGTGTGAGTGTGTGTGTGTGTGTGTGTGTGTGTGTGTGAGTGTGTGTGTGTGTGTGTGTGTGTGTGTGTGTGTGTGTGAGTGTGTGTGTGTGAGTGTGTGTGTGTGTGTGTGTGTGTGTGTGTGTGGTGTGTGTGTGTGTGTGTGTGTGTGTGTGTGTGTGTGTGTGTGTGTGTGAGTGTGTGTGTGTGTGTGTGTGTGTGTGTGTGTGTGTGTGTGTGTGTGTGAGTGTGTGTGTGTGTGTGTGTGTGTGTGTGTGTGTGTGTGTGTGTGTGTGTGTGTGTGTGTGTGTGAGTGTGTGTGTACTCACCAAGTTGTGCTTGCGGAAGTTGAGTTCTGGTTCTTTGGTCCCGCCTCTGAACTGTCAATCAACTTTTTTTCACACCCCCCCAGGAAGCAGCCCGTAGCAGTTGTCTAACTCCCAGCTACCTATTTACTGCTAGGTGAATAGGAGAATCAGGGTGTAAGAAACTCTGCCCATTTGTTTCCGCCTCCGCCTGGGATCGATCCCGGACCCTTAGAACTACGAATCCCATGCGCTGTCCACTCAACCGTCAGGCCCCCCGCATAATACACACACACGACTGTAGGCGCTTGGGCTAGCCTTACCACATTTTTTACCGTAATTGTTGTTTGGTAGGTGTCTAATATGGGTGGCTTGGGGGTTGGCATGAATGAAACGAATATCATTAGTTTTGATCCCAAAACGATCCCAACAGAGGGAGGCACACATGCAGATTTTGCATTATCATATTACTACCACTTTGAATTTATATATTTAATTTTGTTTCCATGCTATATTGTAAAAATATACCATAACCCAAAATATCAAGAAATTTTTGAAACAAATTCTATCAAACTTTGCCTGTAATATATGTCTATGATGTCATCAATATTGAGTCCCTGAACTCTCCCATACCTACAATATAATTTAGAAATAATTCATTGTGTCGGGGGACAGGCAGCCAGAGTGTATTTATAAACGTTAGGCTTATATCAAGGTTCCCTTCCTTCCTCCCCCCCTCCAGGATGCAACCCCATAAAAAGCTGACATTAGGTGATAGGAAATGCGCCCAATCATTTTTGTCCTGTGCCAGGGATTCGAACCCGGAATTGTCGAGTGTGAGTCGAGAACAAAGTCGAGTGTACATACACCCATAGAGTGTCAGCACTCTCTGCATCCTCTTGTGTAACGTTTGGGCCGTGTCCGTGCACAGAGACACAGAGAGACAGTAAGACAAACAGACTGAGAGACATAGAGTAATAGGCACAGAACCAGAAAGTTCGAGAGACAGACAGATTGACACACACAGCAAGAGAGACAGATCGAGACAGCTCGCGACCAAGTCGACCCTGGCACCGCTGGATACATCTGTTATTATATAAAGGAATAAAGAGGCCGGTGAGGAGCGGGGACAAGGAAGGTAGTGGGGACGCTGTCATGCGCCGCCCCACCAGACACGTCACCTCCCATATCTCCTCAATATCACCTCCCACAACACTGCCAGACCACCGCTCCTGTGCCAGGTAAGTCCACTACGGGGCTCACCATAGCCCGTGCTACTTGCCCCGCTCCTGTGCCAGGTAAGTTATGGGCTCACCATACCCCGTGCTACTTGGAACTTGTTCCGAATAGCTGAATCTATAACAACAACTGCCAGTCTTCCCTAGCGGGGTCCCCCCTTCCAATATCTCACCGGGTGTTCCGCTAAACGAATTTCCAGGAGTTCCTCTCTCATATTGCGGCGTCGCGGAGCTGATCAACCCAGGACGGGACCTCCTCAGCCACCAGGGGTAGGGGGAGGTCCTCCTAATAGAGCATCCCGTTTTCTACCACTGCGGTCACCAACGTTACAAATGCGACCTATGATAAGTAACGGTTCACAAATGTCGACGTTTTCTGTCCCTCAGACTCAATTGGGTTGTTGTGAGTTCGAACATTTATGTTTAGAAACGTTCGATATATATATATATATATATATATATATATATATATATATATATATATATATATATATATATATAATTATTAAATATGACCGAAAAAGTAAGATTAATAATTCTAACACGAATTTTCTCAATCTTTCGTACATTTCTTTTCACTGTTGGTGGTAATTCAAAAATGTTGACGACATTTTTACACAGGTACCTGATGTCAGACATCTGCAGGACCTGAAGGAGGCATTTGAGCAGAGTTCCGTGCTGCGTTTCACTTACGAGATGGAAAAGGATGGGAAGCTGCCCTTTCTAGATGTAACAGTCATGGAAAAGAGCGGAGGTTTCCACACTGCAGTCTACACTAAGGAAACGAACATAGGAATGTGCCTAAATGCCAACAGCGACTGCCCAGACAGGTACAAGAGGAGTGTTGTTAACGCTTATGTCGACCGTGCTCTCAGCCACAGCTCAGAATGGAAGCAAGTCGACGCAGAACTCTGTAGGGTAAGGCAGGTCCTAGTCAACAACGGCTTCTCCAATGGTTTCGTCGAAGACATCATAAGAAGGAAAGTAAAATGTCATGCAACCTCTGAAGAGACAACTAACACAACACCTATACCCCCTATTAGACTATTTTACAGGAACTTCTTTTCCACAGCTCATAAAACGGAGGAAAGGGTCCTGAAAGATATTGTTAATAGAAACGTTATCCCTACAGACAAAAATCAGAGGATACAACTGACGATTTACTATAAAACCAGAAAAACGGCCAGCCTACTCATGAGAAACTCTCCAGACACAAAGCAGAACGCTTTAAAAGAGACCAACGTCGTCTATGCCTTCAAATGCCCTCTTGGGGACTGTAAGCTCCAAAAAACCCAGTATATAGGCAAGACAACAACATCTCTTTCTAGGCGTTTAACGATGCATAAGCAACAGGGCTCCATTAAGGAACATATAATCTCTTCCCACAACCAAACCATCGCCAGAGAAATCCTAGTAAACAACACAGAAATCATCGATAGATACAGCGATAGCAGGCGGCTTGACGTTTGCGAGGCACTACACATTAAGAAGTCAACACCAGCAATCAACAGCCAATTAATGCACAACTATATTCTACCCACCTCAAGACTCCGCTCCAATATAGAAGCATCAAGAAATATGGACCAATAGGCTTTCTACAATCACTTCCATTCAATACCCATTGTTTCGTGTTCTGTCTTGTGTTGATGAATTTAATACCCTATTAATACCACCTCACCCCATCCACCTCACTCAAATGTAGATATAAACAAATCGGAGATGTGTAAGTTCTATTCAGTTGTGTATGTGTAAATTAAAGTCTTTGAAAATGTAATAAGTTTTACGAAACGCGCTCAAGTGTCGCGTCAGACTAGAAATAAAAATGAATGGAGAATTGATTTTTGAATTACCACCAACAGTGAAAAGAAATGTACGAAAGATTGAGAAAATTCGTGTTAGAATTATTAATCTTACTTTTTCGGTCATATTTAATAATATATGTCTACAGGAAAGACTGCTACCAATATATATATATATATATATATATATATATATATATATATATATATATATATATATATATATATATATATATATATATATATGTCGTACCTAGTAGCCAGAACTCACTTCTCAGCCTACTATGCAAGGCCCGATTTGCCTATTAAGCCAAGTTTTCATGAATTAATGTTTTTTCGACTACCTAACCTACCTAACCTAACCTAACTTTTTCGGCTACCTAACCTAACCTCACCTATAAAGATAGGTTAGGTTAGGTAGGGTTGGTTAGGTTCGGTCATATATCTACGTTAATTTTAACTCCAGTAAAAAAAAAATTGACCTCATACATAATGAAATGGGTAGCTTTATCATTTCATAAGAAAAAAATTTGAGAAAAAATATTATTTCAGGAAAACTTGGCTTATTAGGCAAATCGGGCCTTGCATAGTAGGCTGAGAAGTGCATTCTGGCTACTAGGTATGACATATATATATATATATATATATATGTCTGCCTCCGGGGATGTCTTCACACCAAGTGCTGCCTCTAAAGTTGAGACAAACGAGTTTTAAAAGCAAAAATTTAATTATTTCTCTGGATAAAATAGAGCAACTGAGCTTCCATTAGAGCCATAAAGATACAACGCGAGTCTCATTCTTAAATATGCAGAAGTTCCTGCATTATGGACACAAAACTCTTATGTAAACTGTGCTTGGACGGGGCGTGTGGGTGTGGTGCCAGAGGGGGGCGTGTGGTGGGTGTGGTGCCAGAGGTGGTGTGGTGGGTGTGGTGCCAGAGGGGGGTGTGGTGGGTGTGGTGCCAGAGGGGGGTGTGGTGGGTGTGGTGCCAGAGGGGGGTGTGTGGGTGTGGTGCCAGAGGGGGCGTGTGGGTGTGGTGCCAGAGGGGGGTGTGTGGGTGTGGTGCCAGAGGGGGCGTGTGGGTGTGGTGCCAGAGGTGGTGTGGTGGGTGTGGTGCCAGAGGGGGGTGTGTGGGTGTGGTGCCAGAGGGGGCGTGTGGGTGTGGTGCCAGAGGGGGGTGTGTGAGTGTGGGTGTGGTGCCAGAGGGGGTGTGTGGGTGTGGTGCCAGAGGGGGGTGTGTGAGTGTGGGTGTGGTGCCAGCGGGTGGGTGTGGTGCCAGAAGGGGCGTGTGGTGGGTGTGGTGCCAGAGGGGGCGTGTGGTGGGTGTGGTGCCAGAGGGGGCGTGTGGTGGGTGTGGTGCCAGAGGGGGGTGTGGTGGGTGTGGTGCCAGAGGGGGGTGTGTGGGTGTGGTGCCAGAGGGGGGTGTGTGGGTGTGGTGCCAGAGGGGGCGTGTGGGTGTGGTGCCAGAGGGGGGTGTGTGAGTGTGGGTGTGGTGCCAGAGGTGGTGTGGTGGGTGTGGTGCCAGAGGGGGGTGTGTGGGTGTGGTGCCAGAGGGGGCGTGTGGGTGTGGTGCCAGAGGGGGGTGTGTGAGTGTGGGTGTGGTGCCAGAGGGGGTGTGTGGGTGTGGTGCCAGAGGGGGGTGTGTGAGTGTGGGTGTGGTGCCAGAGGGGGGTGTGGTGGGTGGTGTAGTGCCAGAAAGGGTGTGTGAGTGTGGGTGTGGTGCCAGAGGGGGTGTGTGGGTGTGGGTGTGGTGCCAGAGGGGGGGTGTGGATGTGGGTGTGGTGCCAGAGGTGGTGGTGGCGGGTACTGGCACACACAAGAGACCCATCTGGACCCTGGAGAGCACCACAACACGGAGGGTGCCATCAAATGCGGGTTCTATTAAGACAATCCAGTAGCGTTCTATTACTTCTCTCTTTGATTGTCATTCGCGTTCTCCGTTCCTCCTCTTCCTCTCTCTTCTAAACATCTGTCCTCTTCATTGTGTTTTATACTGTGTTTGATTTCCATCTAAACCTTCCAATTATTTCGCCCTCTATTTCGTGTCCTCTTCGTACCTATAATTTCTAATCGTGATCGTGAGGAATTTAAATAATCCAAGATAATTGAATCGTTCTCCTGGAACCAGAAACAATGACACCAAACAAGGTGATCATTAACTCTAACCACCATCCCCTAATCACCAAGAACACCGTGCTAAACCATGGACAGGGTTTGATATTTAACCCTCATTAAACCATTATTCCTCAAGCCTTTGTACAACCAGTTACGAAACCTGTATATCTTTTAACAGTCTTAGAGATTTTGTTTACATTATTTAATCGAGTTTCGAAACTTCATAACCCAATTAGGTTATTATTGTTATAAACTCGTAAATTCCTAACCAACTGTGAGGTCGGCGAGAAACTACACACAGGTCATAATAGTAGGGAACATGTATGGAACATGTACGGAACATGAACGGAACACGTATGGAACATGTACGAAACATGTATGGAACATGTAAGGAACATGTATGGAACATGTACGGAACATGTAAGGAACATGTACGGAACATGTATGGAACATGTACGGAACATGTGTGGAACATGTACGAAACATGTATGGAACATGTAAGGAACATGTACGAAACATGTAAGGAACATGTACGGAACATGTATGGAACATGTACGGAACATGTGTGGAACATGTACGAAACATGTATGGAACATGTACGAAACAACGTATGTACGATTACAAACTTGTTGACAAACATCGTTTTGGGGGAAAAAAGTATTTTGGAAATGTCAATAATTTAAACTCGATGGTTGACTCAGGCTCAAGAAGACGCGCAGGTTGAACAAGCGAATGTAAGTGTTCAAAAATGGCAAATATCCTAATAAATGGCCGTATTAAGGAAGCTGTGTACTGTGCTGCTAAAGCATCGTTGAGGAGTAAGTAAACTGTGTACTGTGCTGCTCAAGCATCGTTGAGGAGTAAGTAAACTGTGTACTGTGCTGCTCAAGCATCGTTGAGGAGTAAGTAAACTGTGTACTGTGCTGCTCAAGCATCGTTGAGGAGTAAGTAAACTGTGTACTGTGCTGATCAAGCATCGTTGAGGAGTAAGTAAACTGTGTACTGTGCTGCTCAAGCATCGTTGAGGAGTAAGTAAACTGTGTACTGTGCTGCTCAAGCATCGTTGAGGAGTAAGTAAACTGTGTACTGTGCTGATCAAGCATCGTTGAGGAGTAAGTAAACTGTGTACTGTGCTGCTCAAGCATCGTTGAGGAGTAAGTAAACTGTGTACTGTGCTGCTCAAGCATCGTTGAGGAGTAAGTAAACTGTGTACTGTGCTGCTCAAGCATCGTTGAGGAGTAAGTAAACTGTGTACTGTGCTACTAAAGCATCGTTGAGGAGTAAGTAAACTGCGTACTGTGCTGCTCAAGCATCGTTGAGGAGTAAGTAAACTGTGTACTGTGCTGCTCAAGCATCGTTGAGGAGTAAGTAAACTGTGTACTGTGCTGCTCAAGCATCGTTGAGGAGTAAGTAAACTGTGTACTGTGCTGCTCAAGCATCGTTGAGGAGTAAGTAAACTGTGTACTGTGCTGATCAAGCATCGTTGAGGAGTAAGTAAACTGTGTACTGTGCTGCTGCTGATCAAGAATTCCTCTTCCTCCTCCTCCTCCACAACTTCCTACATTATCTGCACCTCCACTTGGCCTTCAGAACTTGCCAAAAGAAAGTGAAGAAGTAGCCTAACTCCCGGACACCTTACACCATCAGGGAGGACGCTCTCCAACCTTCCTATTACCCACTATCTAAATTTACCCTCAGCTTCATATACGACCTGGGTCAGGAGGAGGGGATAGGAACTTCTTGTGGGTGGGTGTGGGTGTAGGTGGGTGTGGGTGGGTGTGGGTGTAGGTGGGTGTAGGTGGGTGTGGGTGGGTGTGGGTGTGGGTGGGTGTTGGTGGGTGGGTGTTGGTGGGTGGGTGTTGGTGGGTGTGGGTGGGTGGGTGTAGGTGGGTGTGGGTGGGTGTGGGTAGGTGGGTGGGGGTGGGTGTGGGTGTGAGTGGATTTGGCCTTAATCACGGGTTGTTTACATGTATTAATTAGAGTGGTTATAAGCTCCGAAGCACTACGAGGTTGTTAATAACAATAATAACCTTGAGTTGTGAGGTATCCAAACTCGTGAAATATTTTGTAAACAAAGCCGTCTTGTTTAAGGGAAAGATCTACAGGTTTCGTAAATGATTGATGAGTACAGACTATATATATATATATATATATATATATATATATATATATATATATATATATATATATATATATATATATACATATATATATATATATATATATATATATATATATATATATATATATATATATATATACATATATATATATATATATATATATATATATATATATATATATATATATATATATATATATATATATGTATATATATATATATATATATATATATATATATATATATATAGGAGTTCGCTGTCACAGTCGCCAATGAGTACTTTGCACTCTTATTTCAAGTGCGCGAAGTATACTACTATTTTCAGCCTAAGTGGGCTGTTCCCTTGTTAAGCATTTACATGTTTGCATGTAAATGAGTATTTGCATTTGAAAGAGCATTTGCTCTTTCATGTATGATACGTATCCAATTTGTTATCTTGAGGTTATCTTGAGATAATTTTGGGGCTTAGCGTCCTCGCGGCCCGGTCCTCAGGCCTCCTTTTTGTTAAACAACCCGAGGAAGCAGCCCGTAGCAGCTGTCTAACTCCCAGGTACCTATTTACTGCTAGGTAACAGGGGGCATCAGGGTGAAAGAAACATTTTGCCCATTTGTCTCCGCCTCCACCGGGGATTGAACCCGAAAACTCAGGATTACGAATCCGAAGCGCTGTCCACCCAGCTGTCTGGCGCCTTGTTGGTGGTACAAGTTCAGAGACATGTCCTATCCTCCTTACTCTGAACGGTGTAATATCAAGTCTTTATATTCACTGCAGCTGGGTATATCCACTTGGGTATACTCACTGCAGCTGGGTATATCCACTTGGGTATACTCAATGCAGCTGGGTATGTCCACTTGGGTATACTCAATGCAGCTGGGTATGTTCACTTGGGTATACTCAATGCAGCTGGGTATATTCACTTGGGTATACTCAATGCAGCTGGGTATATCCACTTGGGAATACTCACTGCAGCTGGGTATACTCAACGCAGCTGGGTATATCCACTTGGGTATACTCAATACAGCTGGGTATATCCACTTGGGTATACTCACTGCAGCTGGGTATATCCACTTGGGTATACTCAACGCAGCTGGGTATATCCACTTGGGTATACTCAATACAGCTGGGTATATCCACTTGGGTATACTCACTGCAGCTGGGTATATCCACTTGGGTATACTCAACGCAGCTGGGTATATCCACTTGGGTATACTCAATACAGCTGGGTATATCCACTTGGGTATACTCACTGCAGCTGGGTATATCCACTTGGGTATACTCAACGCAGCTGGGTATATCCACTTGGGTATACTCAATACAGCTGGGTATATTCACTTGGGTATACTCAATACAGCTGGGTATATTCACTTGGGTATACTCAATACAGCTGGGTATATTCACTTGGGTATACTCAATACAGCTGGGTATATTCACTTGGGTATACTCAATACAGCTGGGTATATTCACTTGGGTATACTCAATACAGCTGGGTATATTCACTTGGGTATACTCAATACAGCTGGGTATATCCACTTGGGTATACTCAATGCAGCTGGGTATATCCACTTGGGTATACTCAATACAGCTGGGTATATTCACTTGGGTATACTCAATACAGCTGGGTATATCCACTTGGGTATACTCAATGCAGCTGGGTATATCCACTTGGGTATACTCAATACAGCTGGGTATATCCACTTGGGTATACTCAATACAGCTGGGTATATCCACTTGGGTATACTCAATGCAGCTGGGTATATCCACTTGGGTATACTCAATACAGCTGGGTATATCCACTTGGGTATACTCAATGCAGCTGGGTATATCCACTTGGGTATACTCAATACAGCTGGGCATATCCACTTGGGTATACTCAATGCAGCTGGGTATATCCACTTGGGTATACTCAATACAGCTGGGTATATCCACTTGTGCATACTCAATGCAGCTGGGTATATCCACTTGGGTATACTCAATACAGCTGGGTATATCCACTTGGGTATACTCACTGCAGCTGGGTATATCCACTTGGGTATACTCAACGCAGCTGGGTATATCCACTTGGGTATACTCAATACAGCTGGGTATATTCACTTGGGTATACTCAATACAGCTGGGTATATTCACTTGGGTATACTCAATACAGCTGGGTATATTCACTTGGGTATACTCAATACAGCTGGGTATATTCACTTGGGTATACTCAATACAGCTGGGTATATTCACTTGGGTATACTCAATACAGCTGGGTATATTCACTTGGGTATACTCAATACAGCTGGGTATATCCACTTGGGTATACTCAATGCAGCTGGGTATATCCACTTGGGTATACTCAATACAGCTGGGTATATTCACTTGGGTATACTCAATACAGCTGGGTATATCCACTTGGGTATACTCAATGCAGCTGGGTATATCCACTTGGGTATACTCAATACAGCTGGGTATATCCACTTGGGTATACTCAATACAGCTGGGTATATCCACTTGGGTATACTCAATGCAGCTGGGTATATCCACTTGGGTATACTCAATACAGCTGGGTATATCCACTTGGGTATACTCAATGCAGCTGGGTATATCCACTTGGGTATACTCAATACAGCTGGGCATATCCACTTGGGTATACTCAATGCAGCTGGGTATATCCACTTGGGTATACTCAATACAGCTGGGTATATCCACTTGTGCATACTCAATGCAGCTGGGTATATCCACTTGGGTATACTCAATACAGCTGGGTATATCCACTTGGGTATACTCAATTCAGCTGGGTATATCCACTTGGGTATACTCAATACAGCTGGGTATATTCACTTGGGTATACTCAATGCATCTGGGTATATCCACTTGGGTATACTCAATACAGCTGGGTATATCCACTTGGGTATACTCAATACAGCTGGGTATATCCACTTGGGTATACTCAATACAGCTGGGTATATCCACTTGGGTATACTCAATGCAGCTGGGTATATCCACTTGGGTATACTCAATACAGCTGGGTATATCCACTTGGGTATACTCAATACAGCTGGGTATATTCACTTGGGTATACTCAATACAGCTGGGTATATCCACTTGGGTATACTCAATACAGCTGGGTATATTCACTTGGGTATACTCAATACAGCTGGGTATATCCACTTGGGTATACTCAATACAGCTGGGTATATCCACTTGGGTATACTCAATACAGCTGGGTATATTCACTTGGGTATACTCAATACAGCTGGGTATATCCACTTGGGTATACTCAACACAGCTGGGTATATCCACTTGGGTATACTCAATACAGCTGGGTATATCCACTTGGGTATACTCAATACGGCTGGGTATATTCACTTGGGTATACTCAATACGGCTGGGTATATCCACTTGGGTATACTCAATACAGCTGGGTATATCCACTTGGGTATACTCAATACAGCTGGGTATATTCACTTGGGTATACTCAATACAGCTGGGTATATCCACTTGGGTATACTCAATACAGCTGGGTATATCCACTTGGGTATACTCAATACAGCTGGGTATATCCACTTGGGTATACTCAATACAGCTGGGTATATCCACTTGGGTATACTCAATACAGCTGGGTATATCCACTTGGGTATACTCAATACAGCTGGGTATATCCACTTGGGTATACTCACTGCAGCTGGGTATATCCACTTGGGTATACTCAATGCAACTGGGTTAGGTCAGGTTGGCAATACCTTCGATGGAGTTCAGTACCCTGCCAGTACCTTCAGTCTTCTCCTCACGTCTGAGGAAAAGACTGAATAACGGACTTTGGCGCCAAACCAAAGTCCCTCCAACTCATCGTGCCGCTCTTATCCCTGACATGTGATCACAGAAGCAAATTAACTTTCAAAATAGAGGATTTTTCTGCAGTCAAGTGCTGCCGCTGTTGCTCGTTTGTAAATTAGACTTGTTCATGCGCGAGGTTCGTAGAACCTCGTAGTTTTTGTAGAGGTCGTAGTCTCCTCTACAGTACTGCAACGCCCTGTTGATCCGAGCCTCTATCAATGCAGGGACTCAGGCCTCAGCTCTTGTGACCCGCCTCCCAATATCCAATCAACTGGTGTATAGGTTTCTGCAGAAATTGGCTCTTGGACCCCGTCTTTCTAGCCAATCTATTTTTCATCTATTATATCTACTACGCATATATTTCTCTGTAACAGACACACACATAGACACATATCCCCAGGAAGCAGCCCGTAGAAGGTGTCTAACTCCCAGGTACCTATTTACTGCTAGGTGAACAGTAGCGGCAGGGTGAAAGAAACTCTGCTCATTTGCTTCCGCCTCCGCTGGGAATAGAACCCGGGCCATTAGGACTACGACGCCCAGGCGCTATCCACTCAGCCGCGAGTGGTTAACAGCACACACACACACTGTGTATTGTGTGTGTGTGTGTGTGTGTGTGTGTGTGTGTGTGTGTGTGTGTGTGTGTGTGTGTGTGTGTGTGTGTGTGTGTGTGTGTGTGTGCGTGCGTGCGTGTGTGTGTGTGTGTGACAATGTATTAAGTTACGTAGCAATACACTGTAACCTCTAGTGGCCGGTGCTCAAATGATCACTTTTCCTTTCAAATCTGACTCCCTTGTTAGGTTGCCTGGCAACAGCCAATCATTTCTTCTTCTTAGGTGACGTCAGCTTCCGACTGGTGCATATCATTTTGATTGGTTGACATGACCTAATTAAACGCTCATTCGTAGCGGCACGTGTGCGGTCCTCCTATCTGCAAGAATACGAGTCCCAAATTGGCGGGAACTCCCACCATGCTTCTCAATACCTCGACCCCCCCAGTGGTAATTGAAAAGAATTGGCGGGAACTTGTCACCTGTCATGTCGCCCTTGTGAATGTATGAAAATAATGAATCGAACACTATAAAATAGTGAATAAGGAGAATAGTGTTGTATTTAAGGTACTAAATGGGTTTCTTGGTGGTTTAAAGGGAAATTAGGGTCGGATATGGAGCCTTTTGAGTTATGAGGATAGGCGTTATGTTGTCACCTTGTGTGTGTGTGTGTGTGTGTGTGTGTGTGTGTGTGTGTGTGTGTGTGTGTGTGTGTGTGTGTGTGTGTGTGTGTGTGAGATCAGTGTTCACTCCAGATAACAATCGTTACCTTTTTAAACAGAACAGACTCCCTTTTTTCTGGCGGTTAGAGAGAAAACCAAATAACCTCAAACATCAAAGAAAACTGAACAGCTCTCAGCATACAAACGAAGGCACAAGCGAACCCTCCCACATTATTGCTCGCGTATATTTCGCCACAAACTCGCTTTGATCAACCGGAAGTAAAAGGCACACAGAAGGTGTATCACATAAAGGAGATTTAGACAAAACTAGCCTCCGTCGCTTCTTGCCCAACCACTTCTTGAGCTGGACGGTAGAGCGACGGTCTCGCGTCATGCAGGTCGGTGTTCAATCCCCGACCGTCCAAGTGGTGACGTCTGCTCTAAGATCAGAGCGTCTAAACACAGCTGGTGAAAGCGACAGAGACTACTTGGTGACAAAGAGTCTGGACAGCGGATATTTGATAGTTAACACAGGAAAACACATAATTGCTTAAACTCAAATGCTCTAATCTTTCTAACAAACGTGACTTAACATAAGCTTTCCCCCTTCCATTTCTTTCTTTCTCTTTCCCTTTCTTTCTCTCTTCTCCCTTTTTCTGTTCATTGTCTTCTACGCTCCCTTGCTATCCTCTTCTTATTCCTATTACTATCTCCTTCGGTGGTTATAATAGGAGCTGCCTCGTATGGGCCAATAGGCCTGCTGCAGTTCTCATTACTACTATCCCCTACACCTGACTTTCCTCCTCAGCTCTCTCTTGCCTATTTAATGCCTGTCCCTACCTGTCCTCATCACAATCGACTTGAGAATGGTCCAGGACGGACCGAAACGTCGTCGTCCTTTCAATTTCTAGTGTGTGGTCTGGTCAACATAATTGCTTAATTGCCTGGTTGCGAAAGCACTAGAACCCCGCTATATTAGCCTTCTTGACCTCCTCCAAGTCACCACAGGTTATATTTGCTGCCACTGACCCCACCACCAGGACTTGGGACCCCAAGAGTCCACGGACCCCAGGTTGGGAACTACTGAGATGGACAGTTGGGGCTCTAGCCTCACCCAACTTTAATACATAAAACTTGTTGGATATGTGAGTGTCATTATGCCAGTTGGGGTCGGCCCAGGTGCCATTTTTTTAAGAAATATCGGCATCTTAAATACCCCCCATCCCCCTATATAATCAGGGGATGTGAAAACTATGGAATTTGGCGCTTACTTCCGGTCATTTACGACCTTCACTCAAAATATGTATTGGCATAAAAAAATATGTACTGCCATACATATTTTATATTTGAGAGGAAGGGGGATACGTTTAATTAGGCTGCATAAGGTTAGATTGGGTTAAGTTATGTAAGACTAGGGTAGGTTAGGTTAGGTAAGATTAGGGTAGGTTAGGTTGGGTTGAATTCGTTTGGGTTTGGTTAGGGTAGTTAAGGCATGGTTAGGATAGTTTAAGATTATTAAGGATAGTTTCTGAATAGAGGAAGAGAAATAACGTAGATATCTGTGTGCAATTAATTATATTTATTGAATAAATCGCTCCTTTACAGGTTGTATAATTTTACGATTTGAGTCTTGGAGAGTGGGGGAGGGGGGAGGGGGAGATGAGAAAGATGAGAGGGGGAGAGAGATGGTAGGGAAGAGGGGGGGGGGAAAGGTAGAGAGGGGGAGGAGAGGAGGGAGATGGAAAGAGAGATGAGAGGGTGGGAAAAGGAGAAGAGAGAGAGAGAGAGAGAGAGAGAGAGAGAGAGAGAGAGAGAGAGAGAGAGAGAGAGAGAGAGAGAGAGAGAGAGAGAGAGAGGTGGGGATAGGGAGAGAGAGTCCCGGGCGCAGCCGTGTACCCCATCCAGTAAAATATACAATACTAATCTAAATTCTAAAAATCTAAATAAAAATACAATATATAATAATTATAAAAACATCAAAAAGGTAGTGTAGGTCCACCTTCGTGTCTGGCGCAAGGCCTACCAACCTCCAGCGGGGTAGTAAGGCCACAACACAGCCCGCCTCAACCAGGAAGGGTTACTTGAGCCCAGAAAATTAAGGAAGAAGGTAAACTCCGTTTATATCGACAAGGTGAGTATACCCCTCCAGGAGGTGGTATATCCCTTAGCTCCACCGCGCTCAGGGGCCTTTAAGAGTTATTACACCCATGACTCCTGGTTCCTGCCAGCCTCGTGCTCTAGGGCTCTGCCTTTGCCAGCAGGGCTCTTTGATGCCCAGTTGGCGGAGAGGGGCAGGCAGGGGTACCGGAGAGGGGGGGGGGGAAGGTGGGGGTAGAGGAAGAGAGGGGGGGGGGAGGGAAGGGAATTATCAGGGGGAAAGCACCAAGCCATGACGACTATATAACACTTGGAAGGGGGGTCAGAATAAGGATTTGGGATGGGCCGGGGGAAAGGAATGGTGCCCAAACTCGTGGACGGTCGGGGATTGAACGCCGACCTGCATGAAGCGAGACCGTCGCTCTACCGTCTAGCCCAAGTGGTTGGACAGGGGAGGGGAGGGGGAGGAAATTGGAGAAATAGAGACATGTATTACGGGCACTCAGAGGTGGAGATGAAGAGGCCCAGAGAGAGAATGCAGAAACTGAAGGTAGAAACAAAGATATTTAAGGACGAAGTGGCACATGTGAGTACCTACTGGACGACCCCAACTACCAGAACTTTTGTAAGTAACACGAGAGAACTTTTTAAACTGAGAAAAGAAGTACGAAAGAACTCTTAAAGGAGGCACCCTATTACTGACAATGTCACGAGAAGTTGGAAACTGAAGACAAATTGGAGGGACTGAACCCTGAAAATAGGGAGACATGAACCAAGTTGCCACGAGAAATAACAATTTACAAATTGATGGATGTTGCTCAGCAAACAGCAAACACCCAAGATTTGTGCGACAGTTGAGAGGCGGGACGGAAGAGCCAGAGCTCAACCCCCGCAAGCTCAACCAGGTGAGTACAACAAGTTGAGAACATGAAGCAACAGACAAGGAGAGAGAACAATAATGCTAAATGTGTGTGACAACATTAATCATTCAAGGCTGACTCCATACACAGTTTCAAGTGTAGATATGATAGAGCCCAGTAGGCTCAGGAACCTGTACACCAGTTGATTGGCAGTTGAGAGGCGGGACCAAAGAGCCAGAGCTCAACTCCCGCAAGTACAACTAGATGAGTACAGGCAACACAGGAAACCAAAGCTGGATGTTTACATAAAGAAATTACACAGCCTTACATTACTAGGCCTATACGAGGGTGAGACAGACTTACTATAAGTGTCCAGACTGGGTCCATATGCAACATCAAAGAATTAGACCACTAAAACTGGTATTTGTGAATGAGGCGGCACCAAGGATCTTGATGAAATGTAAAGGCAACCTGAGAGACACAGGATGTTACAACAGGTATACCTGAAATATTACATGTGTAAAGATGAAATGAAGAGGAAGATGGAACAGATCAGGGAAAGAGCAAGAGGGACGGGTAGGGAAGGGGAAGGGAACTATCAGGAGAAAGCACCAGGCCATTACGACTATATAGCACTGGGAAGGGATCAGGGAAAGGATTTGGCATGGGACGGGGGAGGGAAGGAATGGTGCCCAACCGCTCTACTATCCACCCCAAGTGGTTGTCAGAAAGAACTTTTTTTTTTTCTTAAAGAGTAAGGGAAGGGAATTATCAGGAGAAAGCGCCAAGCCATTATATAATCGTTATGGCTTGGCGCTTTCCCTTGATAGCTCTCTTCCCTTACTCTTAAGAGTCGTAAATGAGCTGAAGGAACTTGACGATGAAGTTGTCAAAGCCATTTCGATACACAGTTTTATATGTACATATGATCAGAAAAAACAAGTGAAGAGAGTCACTGCAATGTGCAGGCGAGGAGTCACAATAACCTGGCTGAACTATGTTGACCAGACCACACACTAGAAAGTGAAGGGACGACGACGTTTCGGTCCGTCCTGGACCATTCACAATCGACTTGAGAATGATCCAGGACGGACCGAAACGTCGTCGTCCCTTCACCTTCTAGTGTGTGGTCTGGTCAACACTGTAATGGATTATTGATAGTCGAAATACTAGGCTTAAGAGGAGATACTGAACCCTACAAACACAGGTGACATTTATTCACTCTCTCTCTCTCTCTCTCTCTCTCTCTCTCTCTCTCTCTCTCTCTCTCTCTCTCTCTCTCTCTCTCTCTCTCTCTCTCTCTCTCTCTCTCTCTCTCTCTCTCTCTCTCTC
>NC_091159.1:23690873-23723373 GCF_040958095.1 Procambarus clarkii
ACATTCAGTTACAGACAGGTGGCTCTAGGGTGACCCACAGACAGCTGGCTCTAGGGTGACCCACAGACAGGTGGCTCTAGGATGACCCACAGACAGCTGGCTCTAGGGTGACCCACAGACAGCTGGCTCTAGGGTGACCCACAGACAGGTGGCTCTAGGATGACCCACAGACAGCTGGCTCTAGGGTGACCCACAGACAGGTGGCTCTAGGATGACCCACAGACAGGTGGCTCTAGGATGACCCACAGACAGCTGGCTCTAGGGTGACCCACAGACAGCTGGCTCTAGGGTGACCCACAGACAGGTGGCTCTAGGATGACCCACAGACAGCTGGCTCTAGGGTGACCCACAGACAGGTGGCTCTAGGATGACCCACAGACAGGTGGCTCTAGGATGACCCACAGACAGGTGGCTCTAGGATGACCCACAGACAGGTGGCTCTAGGATGACCCACAGACAGGTGGCTCTAGGATGACCCACAGACAGGTGGCCCTAGGATCACCCACAGACAGGTGGCCCTAGGATCACCCACAGACAGGTGGCTCTAGGATTACCCACAGACAGGTGGCTCTAGGATGACCCACAGACAGGTGGCTCTAGGATGACCCACAGACAGGTGGCCCTAGGATCACCCACAGACAGGTGGCTCTAGGATGACCCACAGACAGCTGGCTCTAGGATGACCCACAGAAAGCTGGCTCTAGGATGACCCACAGACAGCTGGCTCTAGGATGACCCACAGACAGGTGGCTCTAGGATGACCCACAGACAGGTGGCTCTAGGATGACCCACAGAAAGCTGGCTCTAGGATGACCCACAGACAGCTGGCTCTAGGATGACCCACAGACAGGTGGCTCTAGGATGACCCACAGACAGGTGGCTCTAGGATCACCCACAGACAGGTGGCTCTTGGATGACCAACAGACAGCTGGCTCTAGGATCACCCACAGACAGATGGCTCTAGGATGACCCACAGACAGGTGGCTCTAGGATCACCCACAGACAGGTAGCTCTTGGATGACCAACAGACAGCTGGCTCTAGGATCACCCACAGACAGATGGCTCCAGGATGACCCACAGACAGCTGGCTCTAGGATGACCCACAGACAGCTGGCTCTAGGATGACCCACAGACAGATGGCTCCAGGATGACCCACAGACAGCTGGCTCTAGGATGACCCACAGACAGCTGGCTCTAGGATGACCCACAGACAGCTGGCTCTAGGATGACCCACAGACAAGTGGCTCTAGGATGACCCACAGACAGCTGGCTCTAGGATGACCCACAGACAGCTGGCTCTAGGATGACCCACAAGCAGATGGCTCCAGGATGACCCACAGACAGATGGCTCTAGGATGACCCACAAACAGATGGCTCCAGGATGACCCACAGACAGCTGGCTCTAGGATGACCCACAGACAGGTGGCTCTAGGATGACCCACAGACAGCTGGCTCTAGGATGACCCACAAACAGATGGCTCCAGGATGACCCACAGACAGCTGGCTCTAGGATGACCCACAGACAGGTGGCTCTAGGATGACCCACAAACAGATGGCTCCAGGATGACCCACAGACAGATGGCTCTAGGATGACCCACAAACAGATGGCTCCAGGATGACCCACAGACAGCTGGCTCTAGGATGACCCACAGACAGGTGGCTCTAGGATGACCCACAGCCAGCTGGCTCTAGGATGACCCACAAACAGATGGCTCCAGGATGACCCACAGACAGCTGGCCCTCGGATGACCCACAGACAGGTGGCTCTAGGATGACCCACAGACAGCTGGCTCTAGGATCACCCACAGACAGATGGCTCCAGGATGACCGACAGACAGCTGGCTCTAGGATGACCCACAGACAGCTGGCTCTAGGATGACCCACAGACAGATGGCTCCAGGATGACCCACAGACAGCTGGTTCTAGGATCACCCACAGACAGCTGGCTCTAGGATCACCCACAGACAGCTGGCCCTAGGATCACCTACAGACAGGTGGCTCTAGGATGACCCACAAACAGGTGGCTCCAGGATGACCCACAGACAGGTGGCTCTAGGATGACCCACAGACAGGTGGCTCTAGGATGACCCACAGACAGCTGGCCCTAGGATCACCCACAGACAGCTGGCTCTAGGATGACCCACAGACAGCTGGCTCTAGGATCACTCACAGACAGGTGGCTCCTCTTGTATAATACTGTGATCATAAATGGAATAACTAGGGGGTGAAGTTCACTCTATTTCAGCTGTATTAAATGTTGATAATGAATAAATGTATGTGTATATATATGTGTGCAAAAACATGCATATTGTATATTCTGTGAGTATATTTTAAACCTCAAATATTTATAAGGTTTAAATCGTTGTATAACCAACAAAGGGAGTTTGTGTCCGCTGTTTCAAAACCAATAAACCAAATGAGCGCTGATCTGCCAGGATTTATAATATTTTTTTTTTTTGAGATATATACAAGAGTTGTTACATTCTTGTACAGCCACTAGTACGCGTAGCGTTTCGGGCAGGTCCCTGGAATACGATCCTCGCCGCGAAGAATCGTTGTTACAACCAAGTACACATTTTACTGTTGCGTTAAACAGAGGCTACAGTTAAGGAATTGCGCCCAGTAAATCCTCCCCGGCCAGGATACGAACCCATGACATAGCGCTCGCGGAACGCCAGGCGAGTGTCTTACCACTACACCACGGAGACTGCTAATACGACATCCGCTTTCATATCCGAGGTAATGATAATAACATTCACAATTACGATAATAACTACAACACGGATAAAACATGTTGTACTGCCCGTTCACCTCTAGAATAAGTTATACCAAATTAGCGATGCAATACCGGACCACAGCAACGGCAAGAAACGCGCAATACCGACGCTCTTGTTTCAAAGGTGCAAAAGTTGTTTGAATCACTTTGGCGAGAGGTTGGCGACTGGGCCGGGCTCTCTCCAACACGTCAATAGTTTACCTGTAGAGGGTCTCTAGAGTTCTTCTACGCCCCAAGGCGTAGAAGAACTGTTTTACAACAGGAGCAACAGTAAAACAACAGTTGTAACTGAATAAATAATAACCTGGATGATAGTTGGTATAAAAGTATATATTATATGGTTACATCAAAGACTTCACCTCGGGCTCTAAATCCTGGTTCTACGAGCTTAACAAAAAATATAAAATATATATATACATATATCAGTGAACATCATTATCTGCCCCAACAAAATTATATATTTCTGTCTAATTAAAAGTTGCCTATATTATTTTTTTTAACCAAATCTGTGATTTTTTTTTTAGGGCTTGTGAGGCCAATTTAACCATTATGTTATTTGATTTTTGAAATTGTGTCAATATTTGGCGTGTAATATTTTAGTAAAAACTATTTAAATCTTTATAAATCGATCTTACTGCTCGTTATATCTGGAATATTAATAATACTTTTTCAAAGTACTGTTTCATGATATTTTCAAATTATATAAATTTTTGTATATTAAAAAATTTGTTCCAGTTTTATATTAGCAACAATCGGAAAAATAATCAAATTTTAAGATACAAGATTTTAGTGATTACATTAAGTAAATCAAATTTTAAAATAATAAACATATATTAGGCCTCCTTTTGACAGCCTGTTCAAGAACACTGTTGTGACTAACAACATCCAAACATCTGAAGACGTTTAAAATGCAATTTAAAATTTACCTTGAAAATATTTCATATTTTTCTATAATTTCATATTTTTCAATAATTTCAAATATTTGTATATAATACAAATTACTCGGAATTAGTTCAAATCCAAATGTTTATCATTTTTATTTGTTTATGTATTCAAAGTTTATATTTAGATATAAATGAATAAATTCAAAATATTAATTTAAGTTTTTTTCAAGGCTCTTTTTAGAGACTACAAGAACATAAATTTTAGCCAGAAATACTAACTCATTTGTATAGACAAACTAGATGCCAGTACACATCCTTGAGATATCCTTATCCTACCATAAAGACGCCCAGTACACATCCTTGAGATATCCTTATCCTACCATAAAGTCGCCCAGTACACATCCTTGAGATATCCTTATCCTACCATAAAGTCGACCAGTACACATCCTTGAGATATCCTTATCCTACCATAAAGTCGACCAGTACACATCCTTGAGATATCCTTATCACAGTCAACAAAACAAAACTGAACTAGCAATCTACACTCTCATTTACAGCCAAAATATATTTTTGGAAAAAAAAATTGCTTTTGGTAAAAAGCAATTTTTGTTCGGAAGGTTTTAATAAACTTACAATTAAACCCACTGGCTGGAGTGTGGCTTGAGGTTACTTATTTCACTATTAAACTAGCAGGTGTTGAATTAGTAGTAGTAAAAGTAGAGGTGATGGTGGTAGTGGTGGTGGTGGTGGTAGTGGTGATGGTGGTAGTGGTGGTGGTAGTGGTGATGGTGGTGGTGGTGATGGTGGTGGTAGTGGTGATGGTGGTGGTAGTGGTGGTGGTGATGGTGGTGATGGTGGTGGTAGTGGTGATGGTGGTGGTAGTGGTGATGGTGGTGGTAGTGGTGGTGGTGATGGTGGTGATGGTGGTGGTAGTGGTGATGGTGGTGGTAGTGGTGGTGGTGATGGTGGTGATGGTGGTGGTAGTGGTGATGGTGGTGGTAGTGGTGGTGGTGATGGTGGTAGTGGTGATGGTGGTGGTAGTGGTGGTGGTGATGGTGGTGATGGTGGTGGTAGTGGTGATGGTGGTGGTAGTGGTGATGGTGGTGGTAGTGGTGGTGGTGATGGTGGTGGTGGTAGTGGTGATGGTGGTGGTAGTGGTGGTGGTGATGGTGGTAGTGGTGATGGTGGTGGTAGTGGTGGTGGTGATGGTGGTGATGGTGGTGGTAGTGGTGATGGTGGTGGTAGTGGTGATGGTGGTGGTAGTGGTGATGGTGGTGGTAGTGGTGATGGTGGTGGTAGTGGTGGTGGTGATGGTGGTGATGGTGGTGGTAGTGGTGATGGTGGTGGTGGTGGTGATGGTGGTAGTGGTGATGGTGGTGGTAGTGATGGTGGTGGTAGTGGTGATGGTGGTAGTGGTGATGGTGGTGGTAGTGGTGATGGTGGTGGCAGTGGTGATGGTGGTAGTGGTGATGGTGGTGGTAGTGGTGATGGTGGTGGTAGTGGTGGTGGTGATGGTGGTGATGGTGGTGGTAGTGGCGATGGTGGTGGTAGTGGTGGTGGTGATGGTGGTAGTGGTGATGGTGGTGGTAGTGGTGATGGTGGTGGTAGTGGTGGTGGTGATGGTGGTGGTAGTGGTGATGGTGGTGGTAGTGGTGGTGGTGATGGTGGTAGTGGTGATGGTGGTGGTAGTGGTGGTGGTGATGGTGGTGATGGTGGTGGTGGTGATGGTGGTGATGGTGGTGGTAGTGGTGATGGTGGTGGTAGTGGTGATGGTGGTGGTAGTGGTGGTGGTGATGGTGGTGGTGGTAGTGGTGATGGTGGTGGTAGTGGTGGTGGTGATGGTGGTAGTGGTGATGGTGGTGGTAGTGATGGTGGTGATGGTGGTGGTAGTGGTGGTAGTGGTGATGGTGGTGGTAGTGGTGGTGGTGATGGTGGTAGTGGTGATGGTGATGGTGGTGGTAGTGGTGATGGTGGTGGTAGTGGTGGTGGTGATGGTAGTGGTGATGGTGGTGGGAGTGGTGGTGATGGTGGTGGTGATGGTGGTGGTGATGGTGGTGGTGATGGTGGTGGTGATGATGGTGGTGGTGATGGTGGTGATGGTGGTGATGGTGGTGGTGGTGGTGGTGGTGATGGTGGTGATGGTGATGGTGGTGGTGGTGATGGTGGTGATGGTGGTGATGGTGGGGGTGGTGATGGTGGTGATGGTGGTGGTGGTGGTGGTGATGGTAGTGGTGATGGTGGTGGTAGTGGTGGTGATGGTGGTATCAATCATATCTCTCCTCATAAATAAAGAACTGTCGCTAGTTAACAAAGGGTCTTAACTTACGTAATGACAGGTGTTTCAGATGTTCCTCACCCCGACAGCTGCGCGTCAAGACAGTTCATCAATACCTAACAAGGGAAAATGAATTATCGTTAAATACCCGCAAAATCAAAATGTTTTTTAACTGAACAATTTACTACTTTACATGCTCAATGTAAACACCTGAGATGTATAGCCTTTAAGGTTAACTAAGGTCATTACCTTAAGGTGGTTCCGAGGATCAGTGGCCAAGCGGCCCGGTCACTGAGACCTTTATAAATACCTATATCAGGGATACAGGATTCATCATTTGTATACTCTAGTTACGAAACCTGTGCATCTTTCAACAATCATAGCGGCTTTGATAACATTTGTTAAACAGTTTGTGATCTTCGAAACACTATACGAGGTTGTTTATAAAAATTACCTTGGAATGTCAAGTTACATAAGTTTTCAAAGATATAATTTGTTTATATAGATATATATATATATATATATATATATATATATATATATATATATATATATATATATATATATATATATATATATATATATATATATATATATATATATATATATGGTTTTGATACATTTAGTTTCTTAAATATATGTATAAATGTATAACCAATCCTGGTGAGGATCTCCTTCGATTGTTTCCAGATCAGTTTCCAGCAGTTCACATCTAACTTCCCTAATTACCTGCAGACTTGGACTTGGAAACAGTTCCAGGCCACCAAGGATTAATTTTATTCAGGCTCGGTGATCAAAGTAGTGATGATTCAATTTCTTGTGATGTCTCGCATTTTGTTTCCCCCAGAAACTTAATCTCATCCAACTTCTTGACTAAATTCAAAGATTTGAATGCTGGCCTGTATCACAGGAGCTACTCGGCTTCACAGGAGCTACTGTACATCACAGGAGCTACTGTACATCACAGGAGCTACTGTACATCACAGGAGCTACTGTACATCACAGGAGCAACTGTACATCACAGGAGCTACTCTACATCACAGGAGCTACTGTACATCACAGGAGCTACTCTACATCACAGGAGCTACTCTACATCACAGGAGCTACTCTACATCACAGGAGCTACTCTACATCACAGAGGCTACTGTACATCACAGGAGCTACTCTACATCACAGGAGCTACTGTACATCACAGGAGCTACTGTACATCACAGGAGCTACTGTACATCACAGGAGCTACTGTACATCACAGGAGCTACTGTACATCACAGGAGCTACTGTACATCACAGGAGCTACTGTACATCACAGGAGCTACTCTACATCACAGGAGCTACTCTACATCACAGGAGCTACTCTACATCACAGGAGCTACTCTACATCACAGGAGCTACTCTACATCACAGGAGCTACTCTACATCACAGGGGCTACTCTACATCACAGGAGCTACTCTACATCACAGGAGCTACTCTACATCACAGGAGCTACTCTACATCACAGGAGCTACTCTACATCACAGGAGCTACTCTACATCACAGGAGCTACTCTACATCACAGGAGCTACTCTACATCACAGGAGCTACTGTACATCACAGGGGCTACTCTACATCACAGGAGCTACTGTACATCACAGGAGCTACTGTACATCACAGGAGCTACTGTACATCACAGGAGCTACTGTACATCACAGGAGCTACTGTACATCACAGGAGCTACTGTACATCACAGGAGCTACTGTACATCACAGGAGCTACTGTACATCACAGGAGCTACTCTACATCACAGGAGCTACTCTACATCACAGGAGCTACTCTACATCACAGGAGCTACTGTACATCACAGGAGCTACTGTACATCACAGGAGCTACTGTACATCACAGGAGCTACTCTACATCACAGGAGCTACTCTACATCACAGGAGCTACTCTACATCACAGGAGCTACTGTACATCACAGGAGCTACTCTACATCACAGGAGCTACTCTACATCACAGGAGCTACTCTACATCACAGGAGCTACTGTACATCACAGGAGCTACTGTACATCACAGGAGCTACTGTACATCACAGGAGCTACTCTACATCACAAGAGCTACTCTACATCACAGGAGCTACTCTACATCACAGGAGCTACTGTACATCACAGGAGCTACTCTACATCACAGGAGCTACTGTACATCACAGGAGCTACTCTACATCACAGGAGCTACTCTACATCACAGGAGCTACTCTACATCACAGGAGCTACTGTACATCACAGGAGCTACTCTACATCACAGGAGCTACTGTACATCACAGGAGCTACTCTACATCACAAGAGCTACTCTACATCACAGGAGCTACTCTACATCACAGGAGCTACTCTACATCACAGGAGCTACTCTACATCACAGGAGCTACTCTACATCACAGGAGCTACTGTACATCACAGGAGCTACTGTACATCACAGGAGCTACTCTACATCACAAGAGCTACTCTACATCACAGGAGCTACTCTACATCACAGGAGCTACTCTACATCACAGGAGCTACTCTACATCACAGGGGGGCTACTCTACATCACAGGAGCTACTGTACATCACAGGAGCTTTGAACACACAACTCATGTAACAAGGATCTGACTTTCACAGGATTTAAATTGTTCATCAACAAGCTATCTCTTTGTATCAGTAAATCCCATTTCATAACTCTCTCTCTCTCTCTCTCTCTCTCTCTCTCTCTCTCTCTCTCTCTCTCTCTCTCTCTCTCTCTCTCTCTCTCTCTCTCTCTCTCTCTCTTTCTCTAGACCTGCCACACAATTATACAATCATCTGAAGTTGTATTTACAATCGTGTTTATTGTTATCAACAAGATAGAGTGGGCAGTGATGAACCCTCTCTACTCCTGTAGAGAGGGTGTCAGTCAGTGGGACTGAATTCCCTTACGAGAAAATAAGATCCTTCTTCATGGGGATCGTTTAAGTGTAGGTGTGGACATGAGGTTAGACCACATAGCAACCAGTCCTCCTCACTACCACGCCTCATCTTACGGCTCCCAGACGTATAAACTACAAAGTGCAATGAAGATGAGTGGCTTGCAAATATCGACGTTTTTGTATGCATGGGGTAGGTAAAGTTGGGTAAGGTTAGTTTGGGAAGGTTAGGTTAGGTAAGGTAATGTAAGGTTAGGTTAGGTTAGGTTAGGTAAGGTAAGGTAAGGTAAAGTTAGGTTAGGTTAGGTTAGGTTAGGTTAGGTTAGGTTAGGTTAGGTAAGGTAAGGTTAGGTTAGGTTAGGTTAGGTTAAGTTAGGTTAGCTTAGGTTAGGTAAGGTAAGGTAAGGTAAAGTTAGGTTAGGTTAGGTTAGGTTAGGTTAGGTTAGGTTAGGTTAGGTAAGGTAAGGTTAGGTTAGGTTAGGTTAGGTTAAGTTAGGTTAGGTTAGGTAAGGTTAGGTTAGGTAACCTTATATGTCATGTCATGCCTTATTAAGCATGTCAACCTTACAACCATACAAACTGAAGCACTGCTGCTGTAGCAGAATGGTCTGCGTTCTTGGTTCATAATCTAGAGACTGTGTTTAATCCACCAGCAGGGCCGAAAACGGTTGGGCACGATTCTTTTTTCACATTATGTCTCTGTTCATCTATAAGTAACATAGGTACCCAGAGAGTTAAGAGAACTGTTGTGGGCTGCATCCTGGTAAGGACCAGTGACTGATAGGTTTAGGGATGGGGGGTGGGTGGGGAGGAGGAGGGACTCGAGTCCTGTGCGATGCAAGCAGCAACAGGAAGATGGATCATGAAGAGCATTACGTGGCCGTCACAGGAAGGTGTGTGTGTGAAGGGGGCTTACTTACACATTAATGCAAGCTTATACACCTATCTTAAGTTACCTTGGAGTTACCTTGAAGTGTTTCCGGGGCTTAGCGTTCCCGCGGCCCGGTCGTCGACCAGGCCTCGCGTAGGGATAACAAAGCTTACACAGACAATAAGGAAGCTTACATACACGTATATAGGCAGCTTACGCACACATACAACAATAGAATACACATACATACCTCTCGCGGTGTGAGTGTCCCCCCACCCCCCCGCGAGGCCCCTGAGGAAGGCAGTTTCGCGGCTGAGTGGACAGCGCTCGGGAGTCGTAATCCTAAGGGGCCCGGGGTTCGATCCCCAACAGAGGCAGAAACACACGAGCAGAAATTGTCACCTTGATGTCCCCTGTTCACCTAGCAGTAAATAGGTACCTGGGAGTTAGACAGCTGCTACGGACTGCTTCCCGGGGATGTGTGAGTGTGAACTCACCTAGTTGTGTTTGCGGGGGTTGAGCTCTGGCTCTTTGGTCCCGCCTCTCAACCGTAATATGTGTGTGTGTGTAAGACGAAACCTGCCTTCACACACTGCCCCAGCCATCGTTGGAACATAGGAAATGGGTCAGCTGTAGTGGACCTATTGGCCCACGTGGCACTTCAGCTCATTCTCGGTTACATAGTCAACTGCTTCAGCCAAATTGTATTCACTTGAGAACTCTGCCTTTGAAAATGTTGACAGACTCAGCGAAACGCATCTATTAGTGTCAGGCCATAATTAAACTGTAAATTGATCTTACAATTAAGTATGTAATGAGTAAATTGAGTATATAAGCATTATGGTTTATTCAAATAAAAATCTGGGGTAAGCAGTTTTATTTTCGATCAAGAAATGATATAGACCGAGAAAATGTGTTTTCCGACTGGTTGGGCTTCCTCTTGTGTTCATTATGTGTGGTGGAAATGTAATTTAGAAAATATTTATTTGATCTGGTGAATTTCCATATAGATCAAATTTTGTTTTAATTATACGAGTCTGAAATTGCCAATATATATTTTTTTTGCCACCAAACACAAAATTGTTTCAGTTTATCTTTCTTTTATTAATTATCTTTTTACTGTTTCTCTGTCACTCTATCATTCTCTCTCTCTCTCTCTCTCTCTCTCTCTCTCTCTCTCTCTCTCTCTCTCTCTCTCTCTCACTCTCTCTCTCTCTCTCTCTGTCTCTGTCTCTCTCTCTCTCTCTCTCTCTCTCTATCTCTCTCTCTCTCTCTCTCTCTCTCTCTCTCTGTCTCTGTCTCTCCCTCTCTCTCTCTCTCTCTCTCTCTCTCTCTCTGTCTCTCTCTCTCTCTCTCTGTCTCTCTCTCTGTTTCTCTCTCTCTCTCTCTCTCTCTCTCTCTCTCTCTCTCTCTCTCTCTCTCTCTCTCTCTCTCTCTCTCTCTCTCTCTCTCTCTCACACACACACTGTAATTTTTTCTCTCTCTTTCATACTATGTTCACCTTTCCTTCTCTCTCTCACCTATCTTTATCACTCCATATATCCATTTATCTCTGTCGTTGTCTTTCTCTGTTGGAGTCCACGACGCTTGGAATGGAAGGTAACGTGATCACTAGGGGGCATCTGGGCCATTACAGGACCAAGACGTACACGCAGACGTCTTGGCTACAGAGACAGGAAGCAAGGAGCCCCAGTGAGGTGTAGTGTGGAGTAGTGAACTAGCGAGTGAGGATACACCGAGTCACAATAACGGGGCTGAAGATATGATGACGAAACCACACATTAGATGTAGAAACGGACGACGTTTCGGTCCGTCCTGGGGCCAGATTCCCGAAAGCACTTACGCAAGCACTTACGAACGTGTACATCTTTACTCAATCTTTCACGGCTTTGGTTACATTTATTAAACAGTTTACAAGCATGAAAACGTCCCAATAAACTGTTGTTGTTGTTATAAACAGCCTCCTGGTGCTTCCGAGCTCATTAACTGTTCAATAATTGTAAACAAAGGCGCCAAAGATTGAGAAAAGATGTATAGGTTCGTAAGTGCTTTCGTGAATCTGGTCCCTGGACCGTTATCAACGCGTATGTGTCTCTCATTATCGATAACGAGTGTGGGTACAGGTGAACGAAGGTGGTCACAAGGAGCACTTAGATCAAGCCAGTAAGTAACGGTCGAGGAACAGTAAGCTTAGACACGAGAGACGGAACTGTGGCAGTTACGTGAGAATGGCAGACCATCACCATCCTTGTCGTAAAGCACAGCTTCATATGGCAAAAGTCACGTCAATAAGAGGCGTCGCCACAGCCCGTCGGCCGCAGCCTGGCAGGCTGATGGTGCAGAACTTGGTTCTCGCACTTGCTTCTAGTCAATATTGGCTTATTTAATAAGTGCATATGTGACATACTAATTGATTGTGAATATTTTAGTTTACCTTGAAAGGTTCATAGAAAATACCGACCTCACCTAACCTTCTTAGTATGTTAGGATAAGCATCTTATTGCTTCTTATTTACAATTATTACTTAACCTATCAACGGTATAGGTTAAGTAATAATTGCAAATAACACACTGCAAATAACAATGATTTGCCGTTGCTTCTTGCAGAGAGACGCAAAAATTGAGGCAGCGAGCAAAACAAAAGCTGGTTCCACTGCTACTCTCCGTTACAATGTGGGTCGGAAACTTTACCCTTATGTCCGGTAAAGTTCCTGAGAGTTTGTAATCGGATGTCAAACTAATTAGAGGAACTACACAACATCCAGAGATAAATGCCTTGTTACAGCGCACTAGAGTTGCGATTCTGAGAGGAAATGCTTGCTGCATTCTGGGTCCAGCTCCTGAGGAAGAGCTCGAAGATGATTCTCAATCTTAAGAGTCTTGAGAGTGTGTGATTAGTATTATGTAAATACCTTTGTTCTTAAATTCTATCTAGAGTGATAATTGAATGTTAAAACTTCACAATATGTAACGCAACTCAATCAAAATGCAATTAAAAAAGGCATAAGGTCGGGAGAAGAAAATATTTATTCGACTTGAAAGAGAAACGAATAGATTTTCTCTGAAAACTTTTTATCTTTCTATAAGAGGCTATAGGAATGTTTTGTTATCAAACTCGCATCCCTGAGCTCCCGAAACACACGCACTACCCACTGGACCATGATGAGCTAAAGGTGTCACCACCACACATCTACTGAACTTACATGGAATAGGGAAGGCACTCAGGTGTAGAGGTGTTCACCATCTTCTCATAAGACAGTTAACAACACTACCCACACCTGAGTGAGAGGGGGAAGTATTTACAAATTGGACTTTGATACCATCTATCTTGAGGTTATCTTGAGATGATTTCGGGGCGTATATATATATACAGATATATATATATATATATATATATATATATATATATATATATATATATATATATATATATATATATATATATATATATATATATATATACATACACAGTGTCAGACCACGGAGGAAAATTGAAAAAGGAATTTCCTTAAGTACTTTCGTATATTAATACATCTTTAGAAGGAGTCTAAGGACTCTTTCACTCTTTGTGTTCATGTGTGTTTTAATGTGTGTTCATGTGTGTTTTAATGTGTGTTCATGTGTGTTTTCATGTGTATGTTCATGTGTGTTTATATTCTTGTATGTTTTCTTCACATACAAGACACAAACACTTCCTCGTGTCCCTAACATTTAGACAACATTACCATTTCAATAAATAATGTTCGAAATGAGACAAACACAAGATTTTAGTTCCACAAATGATCTTGGGATTGTAGAATTTTACCTCGGCAGTAAACGATAAAATATTTACTCATTTGACTATTCAAATATTCACTCATTTGAAATGTTTATTTCCCAACGATTTTGTTCTGATATACAAAATTGTTAATCATTCTAAAAAGAGGTCGAAATTTTCGTTTATATAAATAACAAAAAAAATCGTAGACAAAACCCTTGTTTGAGGAGACTTTGGTCCCAGTAGCAAACTTCCGGGGCGAATAGAAGCAATTTCCTGCGTTATTAACAATAACTTCAGAAGTTTGTGGGCTTTTTTCCATTGTCCGGCTGAGGCTATAAGCGCGCCAGTGTGTGTGTGTGTGTGTGTGTGTGTGTGCTTACTAATATGAACTTCAGGGCGAGCTTAGTCGCCTGGGTCCCGACTTCCAGTCACCGGTCGGTTACTGCAATGACTCCCGGCTAACTTGTGTCCTGTTATGGCTAATTATACATGCACGATAAAATATTCATTCAGCTGTATTCAAGGAGTGAATACAGGAGCTGTATTCAATTAACACTGAATACAGGTGTGTTTGCGGCGAGGCAGTGGCCGTCTCTGCCAGAGTACTGGAGGATGGCATGCAAGACACGGCGAGGTTAATGACATTATTAAGAGGAGCCTTACCACAGCAGATTGTCCAGCAGAGAGAGAACCCCCGTTACCTAATGCCCCGCAACTCTGATGAGCCTGTCGGTCGCCCAGAAGGGATCATGGCGAACCTCTGGAAGAATGGTAGACAGTTGGTGTGGGACGACACCTGCGTTTAAACTTTAACCAACACCTATGTTGACATCATTGTTGCACATCCAGGCGGTGCTGCCAATCACCGGGAAGCAGCAATGTCACGTAAATACAGAAACCTTGATCACCACTACAATTTTGTTCCCATTGCCTCAGAGACACTTGGTGCCTGGGGTACAAGTGCTGCTAGTTTTTTGAAGGAGCTGGGGTCCAAGCTAATTGAAACAACGCCAGCTTCCTCTTTCAGCGCCTTAGTGTGGCGATCTAGAGAGGAAATGATCACTGCATCCATGGTTCCTGCCCGCCATCTGAGGAGCTGGAGGAACTCTGCAACCTGTGACAAGTAGCCTTGTACCTTGTATGTAACCAATGTTGTAACCCTTTTTTTGTAATGATATATATATATATATATATATATATATATATATATATATATATATATATATATATATATATATATATATATATATATATATATACACACACACACACACACACACACACACACACACACACACACACACACACACACACACACACACACACACACACACACACATACACACACACAAAGCTACTCCACAGTCACATCAGAAGGAAAACAACAGTGAAAGAACAGGTATTGAAACTTAGAACAGGCGAGGACAGGTATACAGAGAATGACAGAGAGGTGTGCGAGGAACTCAACAAGAGGTTCCAGGAGGTCTTCACAATAGAACAGGGTGAGGTCACTGTGCTAGGAGAAAGGGAGGTAAACCAGGCGGCCTTGGAGGAGTTCGAAATTACGAGAGAGGAGGTCAAGAGACACCTGCTGGATCTGGATGTTAGAAAGACTGTTGGTCCAGATGGGATCTCACCATGGGAACTGAAAGAGTGTGCAGAGGCACTTTGCTTGCCACTCTCCATAGTGCATAGTAAGTCACTAGAGACGGGAGACCTACCAGAAATATGGAAGACGGCGAATGTGGTCCCAATATACAAAAAGGGCGACAGACAAGAGGCACTGAACTACAGGCCAGTGTCCTTGACTTGTATACCATGCAAGGTGATGGAGAAGATCGTGAGAAAAAACCTGGTAACACATCTGGAGAGAAGGGACTTCGTGACAAATCGCCAACATGGATTCAGGGAGGGTAAATCTTGCCTTACAGGCTTGATAGAATTCTACGATCAGGTGACACAGATTAAACAAGAAAGAGAAGACTGGGCGGACTGCATTTTCTTGGATTGTCGGAAAGCCTTTGACACAGTACCGCATAAGAGGCTGGTACATAAGCTGGAGAGACAGGCAGGTGTAGCTGGTAAGGTGCTCCAGTGGATAAGGGAGTATCTAAGCAATAGGAAGCAGAGAGTTACGGTGAGGGGTGAGACCTCCGATTGGCGTGAAGTCACCAGTGGAGTCCCACAGGGCTCTGTACTCGGTCCTATCTTGTTTCTGATATATGTAAATGATCTCCCGGAGGGTATCGATTCATTTCTCTCAATGTTTGCGGACGATGCTAAAATTATGAGAAGGATTAAAACAGAAGAGGACTGTTTGAGGCTTCAAGAAGACCTAGACAAGCTGAAGGAATGGTCGAACAAATGGCTGTTAGAGTTTAACCCAACCAAATGTAATGTAATGAAGATAGGTGTAGGGAGTAGGAGGCCAGATACAAGGTATCATCTGGGAGAGGAAATTCTTCAGGAGTCAGAGAAGGAAAAAGACTTGGGGGTTGATATCACGCCAGACCTGTCTCCTGCAGCACATATCAAGCGGATAACATCAGCGGCATATGCCAGGCTGGCCAACATACGAACGGCATTCAGAAACTTGTGTAAAGAATCATTCAGAACTTTGTATACCACATATGTCAGGCCAATTCTGGAGTATGCAGCCCCAGCATGGAGTCCATATCTAGTCAAGGATAAGACTAAACTGGAAAAGGTTCAAAGGTTTGCCACCAGACTAGTACCCGAGCTGAGAGGTATGAGCTACGAGGAGAGACTACGGGAATTAAACCTCACTTCGCTGGAAGACAGAAGAGTTAGGGGGGACATGATCACCACATTCAAGATTCTGAAGGGGATTGATAGGGTAGATAAAGACAGTCTATTTAACACAAGGGGAACACGCACAAGGGGACACAGGTGGAAACTGAGTGCCCAAATGAGCCACAGAGATATTAGAAAGAACTTTTTTAGTGTCAGAGTAGTTGACAAATGGAATGCATTAGGGGGTGATGTGGTGGAGGCTGACTCCATACACAGTTTCAACTGTAGATATGACAGAGCCCGATAGGCTCAGGAATCTGTACACCTGTTGATTGACGGTTGAGAGGCGGGACCAAAGAGCCAGAGCTCAACCCCCGCAAACACAACTAGGTGAGTACACACACACACATGACAAATGGAATGCATTAGGAAGTGATGTGGTGGAGGCTGACTCCATACACAGTTTCAAGTGTAAATATGATAGAGCCCAATAGGCTCAGGAATCTGACCACCTGTTGATTGACGGTTGAGAGGCGGGACCAAAGAGCCAGAGCTCAACCCCCGCGGGCACAACTAGGTGAGTACATATATGCTATTGAATGTTACAAAAAGCCTCAGAACACAACATAATGTTGCTGCCTCTGTCAGGTAAAGACACAGTCAACCAACTAGCGATACACAGAACACTACCTCCCCCACAACCCATCACCGAGACAACAGAACAACGACTAATCCAGTCTGGGAATATCCTAAACTCTCTCATTACAGTCTCTGGCGGATTTCTGGCGGATTTGCGCGCCAAAAACCTCTTATTATGTGAGGCGTTGTCGTCGGTGTTGTGTACAGAGCGAGTGTTGGTAGGGTGAGGGGGGGGGGTGAGAGGAAGAGTGAGGGGGGGGGTGAGAGGAAGAGTGAGGGGGGGGAGAGGGAGAGTGAAGGGTAAGAAGGGTGAAGGGAATGGGAGGACCTTATCAGTGGGGGGAGGGGGGGGGGGAGAGTGGTGAGGGGAGAATGAGGAGTTTTTTTTTTTATTATTATTATTTTCTACCACAGACGTGGCCGGACATTTACAATGCTAACCAGCATATATACATTTTCTTCTGTCCTCCATGGACAGGGTTAGAGAAGTGTTAAACATATAGTTCAAGGGTTTATTGAACACTCAACCACAGAAGGTGATTCGGTGCTTTTAAAATGCTAAGCTAACCTACATACGTAAATACATAGATACACAGATTTACGTATGCCCTACATAAAGTGTTCGATGTGTCTTTTACGTTGTGTCATTAATGTGCATTTACAAAGGTGAAATGTAATTCTGATCAGCTTCCATATATACTTTATACCCATATATATACATACACACACACATATGCATACATATATACACACACACACATGCATTCACATACATTTGTCTCATTTACTCTGACAGGGTGAGATAGCTGATAAAGAAACTAGTGTGCAATTAAGCACTTAATCACTGAAGGTGATGAAGGTGCTTTTACAAGCTCAGGTTATATAGTTACATCATATATATACATTGTATGATTGATACATTACATGGTCAATCTTGGATACAAGTCCAATATATCATCAAGTGTTCCAGTACTCATATAGTAGTTACAGAGTTCAGCATACCTTAGCCCAGGAGGGCGAAAGTCAGTCAGTATGGGACATTCTACAATATAATGTTCAAGAGAGTGCATGTTTTCTCTTTCACAAAGTTGACACATTGTGTACTCGACATTTGGGTTTTGAGAAAGCTGCCAGATACGTCTATATCCCAGGCGTATTCTGGCCACTATAACATCACATTGCCGGGTTCTTGTTCTATTAGTCCCATATGTGAATGTCTCCTCACGATATCTATCATAATATTTAATGCTACAACTTTCAGGTCAGAGTGAGGAGTGAGAGGCGAGAGATCTTGCCTCAGGCTCACCACAACCCGCAGTATTAAGAGAATATAATTGTAATATTTCGCAAGCGAATTATTACACATTTATTTTCAGATATTATTATATTACATTACTGAAGGTGTGGGAGTAGGTGTGTGGGGGGGGGAGGTGTGGGATAGGTGTGGGTGGGAAGGTGTGGGGGGTAGGTGTGTGGGGGTAGTTGGGTGGGGTAGGTGTGGGGGCAGGAGTGGGGGTAGGTGTGAGGGATGTGTGGGAGGGTAGTTGTGGAGGGTAGGTGTGAGGTGCAGGTGTGGGGGGGATAAATGTGGGGGGTAGGTGTGGGGGTAGGTGTGGGGGGTAGGTGTGAGGGATAGGTGTGGGGGGTAGGTGTGTGGGGGGGGTAAGTGTGACTGGTGTAGGTGGGGGGGTAGGTGAAGAGGGAACATATGGAAGAGGGTAAGTGTGGGGGAAAAAAAGCATGAGAACTAACCTAACTTAACAATACAAAGTTACCAAAAACTAAACCAGAAAATGAAGAAAATCGCGATCATAAAAACAGCTGAAACATATACGCAGAGAGAGAGAGAAAGAGAGAGAGAGAGAAAGAGAATGTCAGATGTGAGACTGAAGAGATTAGTGTCCTCGTGTACCTAGCAAGGCGAGACTGAACACCAACTAAGCCGGGACCAAAGGTTAAGTCCACGACATCCCAAACACTCACCGCGTGTGTGGAGAGAACACAACCAGGAAACATTAACTGCATGACCAAACTCTACCATCACTTCCTATTATTCGTTTCTATTATTATTATTATTCTCACGTGGCCGCTAAACAGCAGTTATTCTGGACATTCTTGGAGCGGTTCGGGTATGGGTTAAATTTCTTTGGGTATTATTTTGTGTCTATTTGATACACGTTTACAAAATGTCGAGTGGTTGGAGTGTTTTTGGTATGTTTTGGTCACTTCTTGCCCTAAATAAGTTACAACATTTTTAAACATTTGGGATCAAACGTACTTCAAAATTCACGTATTCGTGCAAAGGGAATAACTAACTATGCAGACGAGGAGTCAGAATAACGTGGCTGAAATATGTTGACCAGACTTCACTAGAAGGTGAAGGGACGACGACGTTTCGGTCCGTCCTGGACCATTCTCAAGTCGATTGTGAGGAATAACTAACTAACTAGTTGTCCCGTTATATCTAGTGTTAGATTTCATGTTCCTGCAGAGATACTTGGAGAGAAACTACCAGTGGTATACACATTATATGGAACTCACAATGACGTGAATACCTATGCGAATATCATTACAGCCGGAGGCCGGGGAAATACTAGGACCAGTGTTGACCAGACCACACACACTAGAAGTTGAAGGGACGACAACGTTTCGGTCCGTCCTGGACCATTCTCCAGTCGATTGAGAATGGTCCAGGCCGGACCGAAACGTCGTCGTCCCTTCAACTTCTAGTGTGTGGTCTGGTCAACATACTTCAGCCACGTTATTGTGACTCCTCGCCTGTATACTAGGACCAGTGTTCCGGTTCAATGGGTTAAGGCGCGCGTCTGGCCCAGAATATGCTGGTTCGATACCCGTTCCGCTCCAATGATTTTCTCTTGGATTATATAGACTCGCCGCACACACACACACACACACACACACACACACACACACACACACACACACACAGGCCATTCACGTCCCTTGAATCGGGGAAGAGAGGATATCCACCATTGAATCATGATGATTCTCTTTCAATCTCACAACATTTCTATCCCTGGCTCGTACGTTCTATAACAACTTTATACAAATAAACGAATAACAATCTCAAACTAATGACCACGAACGACCAGCTTTTGCTGATCGTTAGTGCGTTAATAACCACTAAATATATAGATGATACAAGGCCCTCTGAACGATAAGCTTCCTGATGCTTCCCCGTAAAATCATTCACAAGCATAACGAGGAAATTATTCTTATTTCTATGATGAATTGATGAGTTATTTGTCAGGATATTCACATGTTGTGGGCGGCTTTGAGAGACAGTTGTACCGGTGAAGAATATGCCTCGGTTACCTGTAACTTACCTGCGCCGTGCCCAAGTTGTGTAATGGTTTGGAGAGATTTGTTGAAGTGATTTACCTTCCCAGTCATGGAAGACGAAGCTGACAGTCAGGTCCATAGTGACGATACTTCATTCCAACCTAAACAGGTCGCTTAAATGAATTTTACAAATTGTGTTGAAAACTTCCTTCAACTACGAATCACTTTGGCTTGAATACCTAATTTTGGCGTATTTCTCTGTTAAGTTCTCTACTGTTATTTCTCTGTTAAGTTCTCTACTGTTATTTCTCTGTTAAGTTCTCTACTGTTATTTCCCTATTAAGTTCTCTTACTGTTGTTATAACTTTTGTTATTATGGTTGTTATGAAGGCACTTCCTAGTGCCAGTATTGACCCAGGTCAGGACGACCTAATCTGGGGAGAAACGACTGGCCGAGGCAGGGGAGACTTACGGCGCGGGGCGGGGGAGAAATAAGGAATGGGGGATGTGGGTGGGGAAGGAATGGGGAAGGTGGGTGGGGAAGAAATCAGTAATAAAGTTAGATAATATGACTGTAGGAGAGAAATATAGGGGAGGTTATATAGAGTTCAGCGAGGGTCTAGGGAGAAAATGAGGAGTAAGCTCTGAGAGCAGCGAAGGATGGAGAAACTAGTGGTGGAAATAAATTAATAAGCGAGTGTGAGGTGAAAATGAGGTGGCGTACAAAAATAATAGGGAGAGTGGTATGAGAGATGGGGCGAGGGGATGGGTATGGGGCATGGGAGGCTGTACTCACCTAGTTGTTCTTGCGGGGGTTGAGCTTTGGCTCTTTGGTCCCGGCTCTCAACTGTCAATCAACATGTGTACAAATTCCTGAGCCTACTGGGCTCTATCATATCTACATTTAAAACAGTGTATGGAGTCAGCCTCCACCACATCACTGCCCAATGCATTCCACCTGTTAACTACTCTGACACTGAAACAATTCTTTCTAACGTCTCTGTGGCTCATTTGGGTACTAAGTTTCCAACTGTGTTCCCCTTGTTCGTGTTCCACCCGTGCTGAAGAGTTTGTCTTTGTCCACCCTGTAATGTGGGCCTCTGGGGACAGGTTCGGCGTGATATAAACCCTCAGATCTTTCTCTCCTATTTGTCTCGCAGGATTTCACCTCCCAGATGGTATCTTGTGTTCAGCCTCCTGCTCCCCGATCGCCTAATTTCATTACTTTACACCTGGTTTTCCTCCTGATGTGGCCGTGAAGCAGTTTTGTTTGTGCCTTGGCTTTACTCGCGATGTGCTGAGGAGGCGTGAGTGGTGGGAGTACAGAGCAAGGCGGTGTCTTGAAGAACGTTAGTGTGGACGTGAAATTTGGAGTGGAGAGCATGGTACTGACCTTCATGATGGAGGGAAGGCTTCTCTCTCTCTCTCTCTCTCTCTCTCTCTCTCTCTCTCTCTCTCTCTCTCTCTCTCTCTCTCTCTCTCTCTCTCTCTCTCTCTCTCTCTCTCTCTCTCCCTCCCCCTCCCCTCTCTTTCTGTATCTCTCTCTCTCTCTCTCTCTCTCTGCAAGCTAAGAACTGTTATTCTACATCAGGTCACCTCAAGCCTGCCCCTAGAGACTCATTTGATGAGATTATTATTTGTATCCATTCGGAATAAACTTCAGTGCTGACAATCGTGTAAGGAACAGGATGAGCCAGGAACCAGCTGTGTGCCAGAGCCTTCATATGTTCAGTTGACCTGATTTCCCGCCTATCATCGTGTTGAACCAACAAACTCCAAATATCAGTCAGTCTAGGAATGCATAATCGGTGATGGAGTGATGTTGTTGAGAGACGCGTTACCAACACGAGGCTGTTGATAGCTGAGCGCCTTGTGTTATGGGTGCCAAATTTGATTGTCCATGAAGTTGTGCCAAGTGAGGAACTTTGAGAACATTGGCCTTATATATAACAATAATTCCACAAACATCTCGCATGTGCTGAAGGCTCTGATGTTCAGACAAGTTCAACCAGCAAAGATCAAGAATACAGACAAGTCCTCTGGCACAGTTCTCCAGATGGTACAGGTGGGATTCTCAAGACGGGAGCACACTTGTGCCTCATAAAGGTTATACAACCACTTGTTGTCGAGGTGTGAGATGCATCGTCGGGCTGTAAGTGTCTCGGCTGCCTTGCTTGCTCAGTTCAACACGTGACATTTCAAGGTCACTGGGCTGTAAGTGTCTCGGCTGCCTTGCTTGCTAAGTTCAACACGTGACATTTCAAGGTCACTGAAGAGTAAAACTTCATTTCTAGAATGTCGACTTCATCACTAAACACAAGGTTTCAGCCACTCATGTGAGTGCCAGTCCGGTTTGCAATATCTTTCAGTCTCGTTATTAACATCGACTGTGTTTTCTCAGGCACAAATGAGACATGAGACATCACCTTCTTCAAGTAATGTTGCTGCAAGTTGTGATCAATGACCCTCGTAGCAGTTGGTATTTCTTCTTCGCCACATGTAAAGGGTACGGTTAGCTTAGGTTAGGTTAGGTTACAGTCATCAGCTGAGTTGCAGGAATGAGGTGCAACAAGTCACTGGAGCAGACAGTCCAGAACCAAGAGCCATACACACTATGTATGCTGGCACCAACTGAAAGGCTCTCAGATTCAGTCCCGTTGAAGAATAAGAGTTTGTTCGAGAAGACCGCCTCTTATTGGTTGTAAATAGTGCCTGAGATAGTGCTTTGTCTCTCACGTTTACTATACACACACACACACACACACACACACACACACACACACACACACACACACACACACACACACACACACACACACACACAAACACACACACACGGTTAGGTGGCCGATTGGACAGCGCTCTAGACTCGTGGACCTAGGGACCGGGGTTCGATCCCCGCACCCAGCGGAGACAGATGGGCAGAGTTTCCTTAACCCTGATGCTCCTGTTACCTACCAGTTAACAGGTACCTGGGAGTTAGACAGCTGCTACGGACTGCTTCCTGAGGTGTGTGTCAGTGTGGGAAAAAAAAAAGTAGTTAGTAACAGTTGATAGATTGACAGCTGAGAGGCGGGCCGAAAGAGCAGAGCTCAACCCCCGCAAGCACAACTAGTGGGAATACAACTAGGTGAATACACGAAACAGAAACAAAGAAAGCGGGCTCAGACGAGACAAAAGATAGAAGGGGAGACTGAGAAAGACCCATAAGCCCCCTAACAACGCTCCTCGATAATAAACGTCAGAAAAACCAACTTTGTCTCCGAGCTCGGAGCAGGTCCTCCATCTCGGCACAGATGAGGAAGAAACAGCCTCAACATAACCTTCAAGATAACAGCTTCAAGATAACCCAGGGATGAAATCGAGTTATTGACCCTTACAGTAAATCTTGCCTCTCCAACAGGCGAGGGGTCATACGGTGCCGGCCGTAACTTCAAGGAAGGTCGAAGGTCAGATGAAGAGAAAGATGATTGGGGGAGAAAAGGTCAGGGACAAGCCGTGGAAGTTTGAGAAGAATGATATCCGAGAAGAATGATATCCGAGTAGGGAATTGATATGATTGGAGGGGAAGAGGCGCTCTCACTGGGGATAGCGGATCGAGTGAAGAATTGCAAAGAGTGTAAGTTGTTTGGGAGGAGGAAGGTGATGGGTGAGAGTTGACTTATGTGAGCCTCGCGGTGCTCATATGAGCCTCGCGGTGCTCATATGAGCCTCGCGGTGCTCATATGAGCCTCGTGGTGCTCATATGAGCCTCGTGGTGCTCATATGAGCCTCGTGGTGCTCATATGAGCCTCGTGGTGCTCATATGAGCCTCGTGGTGCTCATATGAGCCTCGCGGTGCTCATATGAGCCTCGTGGTGCTCATATGAGCCTCACGGTGCTCATATGAGCCTCACGGTGCTCATATGAGCCTCGTGGTGCTCATATGAGCCTCGCGGTGCTCATATGAGCCTCGTGGTGCTCATATGAGCCTCGTGGTGCTCATATGAGCCTCGTGGTGCTCATATGAGCCTCGTGGTGCTCATATGAGCCTCGTGGTGCTCATATGAGCCTCGTGGTGCTCATATGAGCCTCGCGGTGCTCATATGAGCCTCGTGGTGCTCATATGAGCCTCACGGTGCTCATATGAGCCTCACGGTGCTCATATGAGCCTCGTGGTGCTTATATGAGCCTCGCGGTGCTCATATGAGCCTCGTGGTGCTCATATGAGCCTCGTGGTGCTCATATGAGCCTCGTGGTGCTCATATGAGCCTCGTGGTGCTCATATGAGCCTCGTGGTGCTCATATGAGCCTCGCGGTGCTCATATGAGCCTCGTGGTGCTCATATGAGCCTCACGGTGCTCATATGAGCCTCACGGTGCTCATATGAGCCCCGTGAGGCTCATATGAGCCTCGTGGTGCTCATATGAGCCTCGTGGTGCTCATATGAGCCTCGCGGTGCTCATATGAGCCTCGCGGGACTCGTATGAGCCTCGCGGTGCTCATATGAGCCCAATGGTGCTCGTGTGAGCCTCGCGGTGCTCATATGAGCCTCGTGGTGCTCGTGTGAGTCTCGTGGTGCTCATATGAGCCTCGCGGTGCTCGTGTGAGTCTCGTGGTGCTCATATGAGCCTCGTGGAGCTCATATGAGCCTCGTGGTGCTCGTGTGAGCCTCGCGGTGCTCATATGAGCCTCGTGGTGCTCGTGTGAGCCTCGCGGTGCTCATATGAGCCTCGTGGTGCTCGTGTGAGTCTCGTGGTGCTCATATGAGCCTCGCGGTGCTCATATGAGCCTCGTGGTGCTCGTGTGAGTCTCACGGTGCTCATATGAGCCTCACGGTGCTCATATGAGCCTCACGGTGCTCATATGAGCCTCACGGTGCTCATATGAGCCTCGCGGTGCTCATATGAGCCTCACGGTGCTCATATGAGCCTCACGGTGCTCATATGAGCCTCACGGTGCTCATATGAGCCTCACGGTGCTCATATGAGCCTCACGGTGCTCATATGAGCCTCACGGTGCTCATATGAGTCTCGTGGTGCTCATATGAGTCTCGTGGTGCTCATATGAGCCTCACGGTGCTCATATGAGCCTCACGGTGCTCATATGAGCCTCACGGTGCTCATATGAGCCTCGTGGAGCTCATATGAGCCTCGTGGTGCTCGTGTGAGCCTCGTGGTGCTCATATGAGCCTCGTGGTGCTCATATGAGCCTCGCGGTGCTCATATGAGTCTCGTGGTGCTCATATGAGCCTCGTGGTGCTCATATGAGCCTCACGGTGCTCATATGAGCCTCACGGTGCTCATATGAGCCTCGCGGGGCTCATATGAGCCTCGTGGTGCTCATATGAGCCTCGCGGGGCTCGTATGAGCCTCGTGGTGCTCATATTTGCCTCGTGGTGCTCGTATGAGCCTCAGAGCTAATGGTTCGAAACATCAAATTACTCCTTGTATTATTGTTGGAACTATCGTCCGGGTTTGGCCCAGGATAATCATTCCTTTGTGAAGGATTTCCTCAAGATTTCCTTGTCCCAACCACTTGGGCTGGACGGTAGAGCGACGATCTCGCTTCATGCAGGTCGGCGTTCAATCCCCCGAGACCGTCCACAAGTGGTTGGGCACCATTCCTTTCTCCCCCCCGTCCCATCCCAAATCCTTATCCTGACCCCTTCCAAGTGCTATATAGTCGTAATGGCTTGGTGCTTTGTTCTGCTAGGTCCCTTCCCTTAGACTTTTTTTTTTAAATTAGCAGTAGAGGGGCTCAATGAGCTCTAGTTCAATTAGCAGGAGCTTAGCAAGCTCTAGTTCAGTTATTAAGGACCCTTGGCCTCGGGGAAGAAAGAGGCTCTCGGTGGGAAACCCAACTCCTCTTCCTCTTGAATATATTGACACAGAAATTACACTCTCGCTAACGACTCCCTCTAACGAGCTCCGATGTGCCAGTTATTAAGAACAGTGATTAAGAACAGCTTTTGTAACAGCAGAGAAAACAATAACTGTGGTGCCGTAATTGGGAGTAACCTCGAAATTGGTATTCATCCTAATTTAGTAAATTGCAATTCAATAGCAGCTCTGTCCTGAAGGGAAGGGAACTATTGGGGGAAAGCACATAGCCATTACGACTATATAACACAGGGAAGGGGTCAGGATAAGGATTTGGGATGGGACGTGGGGAAGGAATGGTGCCCAACCACTTGGACGGCTGGGGACTGAACGCCGACCTGCATGAAGCGAGACCGTCGCTCTACCGTCCAGCCCAAGTGGTTGGGATAGCTCTGTCCTGAGTTTCCAGTCATGACCTCTCAGTAAGCTGTTCCATTTCTACCTAATATATTCCTAATATATATCTATATCTATATATCTACCTAATATATTATCATCGTTTAATTTCTTAATGATTCTTAGGATCTTATATGCCACGAACATGTCTACTCATTTCCATTTTTCATATTGTAGAAACATAAGTTTTTTCTCATTTGTCAGATACGGTTAACGTGAGCCTCTCGACATGTTATTCTGCAGAAGGGCTTTAAATTCTGCTTATTTTATAGTAATTTTTCCTTTGCAATTCCATGAGCTGTCTTCATCTCCTTGTGTACTGACTTTGTGGTCTCTCTGTTCCTTTTCTAACTTTCATTACATTACATATACTTCAGTTGAAGTCGCGCAGCCATCTTTCATATCATTATTTCAGTTTTGTGCATGTGTAGCATCCCGGAGTGTGTGTGTGTGTGTGTGTGTGTGTGTGTGTGTGTGTGTGTGTGTGTGTGTGTGTGTGTGTCATCCCCTCACTCCTCCTCTGTGGCTGTAGAGGGGAGCACACCGAGGGCTCCAGATGAGCACTAAAAGTGTCTGAGAAGAGGCTGGTGGCATCAGAGCATCTTGCGTGAAGAGGCGGGATATTGTTTATAAGACAAACGTCCACACACACACACACACACACACACACACACACACACACACACACACACACACACACACACACCAGCCTCTCCAAACACCGACCATGATTGACTGGGGAGAGATAGGGTCCCTCGGGTAAATTCAGACACAGAGGAAGATATATCGATACATAAGTGACATCAAATAATGCTAAAGATGACATAAATACAGGGAGAGAGAGAGAGACTCTTCCCCTTAACATCAACCCCCAACACGCACCTACAAGTTACACCTATATGGGAATGAGTGAATCATTCCTCCCCCCCCCGAAAATGAGGGAGCAGGTGGAGCCCCCACACAGAGGAGCGTTCAGGCCATTGGAACAGCTAGTTGCAACGATCCTTTGCGATCAACGATTCCTTTGCGATCAACGATTCCTTTGCGATCAACGATTCCTTTGCGATCAACGATCCTTTGCGATCAACGATCCTTTGCGATCAACGATCCTTTGCGATCAACGATTCCTTTGCGATAAACGATCCTTTGCGATCAACGATTCCTTTGCGATCAACGATCCTTTGCGATCAACGATCCTTTGCGATCAACGATCCTTTGCGATCAACGATTCCTTTGCGATCAACGATTCCTTTGCGATCAACGATTCCTTTGCGATCAACGATCCTTAGCGATCACCGATCCTTTGCGATCAACGATCCTTTGCGATCAACGATCCTTAGCGATCACCGATCCTTTGCGATCAACGATCCTTTGCGATCAACGATCCTTTGCGATCAACGATTCCTTTGCGATCAACGATCCTTTGCGATCAACGATCTTCAGCGATCAACGATCCTTAGCGATAAACGATCCTTTGCGATCAACGATTCCTTTGCGATCAACGATCCTTTGCGATCAACGATCCTTTGCGATCAATGATCCTTTGTGATCAACGATCCTTAGCGATCAACGATCCACAGCTGTTCTTAAGACCCATAGCTGTTCTTAAGACCCACAGCTGTTCTTAAGACCCCTCAGCTGTTCTTAAGACCCCACAGCTGTTCTTAAGACCCCACAGCTGTTCTTAAGACCCCTCAGCTGTTCTTAAGACCCCACAGCTGTTCTTAAGATCCCTCAGCTGTTCTTTAGACCCCACAGCTGTTCTTAAGACCCCTCAGCTGTTCTTAAGACCCCACAGCTGTTCTTAAGATCCCTCAGCTGTTCTTTAGACCCCACAGCTGTTCTTAAGACCCCACAGCTGTTCTTAAGACCCCACAGCTGTTCTTAAGACCCCACAGCTGTTCTTAAGACCCCACGGCTGTTCTTAAGACCCCACAGCTGTTCTTAAGACCCCACAGCTGTTCTTAAGACCCCACAGCTGTTCTTAAGACCCCACAGCTGTTCTTAAGACCCCACAGCTGTTCTTAAGACCCCACAGCTGTTCTTAAGACCCCACAGCTGTTCTTAAGACCCCACGGCTGTTCTTAAGACCCCACGGCTGTTCTTAAGACCCCACAGCTGTTCTTAAGACCCCACGGCTGTTCTTAAGACCCCACAGCTGTTCTTAAGACCCCACAGCTGTTCTTAAGACCCCACAGCTGTTCTTAAGACCCCACAGCTGTTCTTAAGACCCCACAGCTGTTCTTAAGACCCCACAGCTGTTCTTAAGACCCCACAGCTGTTCTTAAGACCCCACAGCTGTTCTTAAGACCCCACAGCTGTTCTTAAGACCCCACAGCTGTTCTTAAGACCCCACAGCTGTTCTTAAGACCCCACAGCTGTTCTTAAGACCCCACAGCTGTTCTTAAGACCCCACAGCTGTTCTTAAGACCCCACAGCTGTTCTTAAGACCCCACAGCTGTTCTTTAGACCCCACAGCTGTTCTTAAGACCCCACAGCTGTTCTTAAGACCCCACAGCTGTTCTTAAGACCCCACAGCTGTTCTTAAGACCCCACAGCTGTTCTTAAGACCCCACGGCTGTTCTTAAGACCCCACAGCTGTTCTTAAGACCCCACAGCTGTTCTTAAGACCCCACAGCTGTTCTTAAGACCCACAGCTGTTCTTAAGAAGGCTCCAGTTACATTTATCCTGTTAACGTGCTGATTTGATTGATTTACAACCAGGTGAAGAGCAGTTGAGGATCAGTGCCAGATCTTCCTGACCTGTCCAGGGCTCGAACCCGGGTCAAAATGATGCAGGGTAATGGGACGATAACTATCAGGAGAAAGTGCCAAGCCAATACGATTATATGGCACTTGGAAGGGAATCAGGATACGGATTTGGGATGGGGGGGAGGAGGGGGGGATGGTGCCCAACGTCTTGGACGGTCGGGTATTGAACGCCGATCTGCAAGAAAGTGAGACCGTCGCTCTACCGTCCAGCCCAAGTGGTTGGGCTTCAAAATTGTGTAATAACTAAAAAAATATATATAGGTTTAATTTTCAAGAGATTTGAGTTTCCCAGTATTTCATCAACAATATTATCACCATCACTACAATCACTCCCTCCACCATTATCACCACTATCACCAAGACCACAATCACCACTATCACCACCACTACCACCACCACCACCACCACCACACCACCACCACCACCACACCACAATCACCACCACCACCACCACAATCACCACCACCACCACCACACTACAATCACCACCACCACCACCACACTACAATCACCACCACCACCACACTACAATCACCACCACCACCACCACCACACTACAATCACCACCACCACCACCACCACCACACTACAATCACCACCACCACCACCACACTACAATCACCACCACCACTACCACCACAATCACCACCACCACAATCACCACCACCACCTTCCCCCGAAAATTTTGTGTGAAATTTTTGCTAAACAATTTCTACAATATTTAACATAGGATTAAAAAGTTACAATAAAATATGTTAATAAATTAAAAACTACGATGATTTTATTTGCAACTTTGCATAAAGCAGAGCCTTTAGTCGCGTGTTGTTGCAGACGCTGACACAACCCATTGCAACCACTTGCAATGGATAATACCAATGGATAATACCAATGGATAATACCAATGGATAATACCAATGGATAATACCAATGGATAATACCAATGGATAATACCAATGGATAATACCAATGGATAATACCAATGGATAATATCAATGGATAATACCAATGGATAATACCAATGGATAATACCAATGGATAATACCAATGGATAATAAGTTTTGAAAGAAAACGATTCTGAAAAATAACACAAAAGTTCACTTGTGTATTTCTGAGCAATTTTCAAACAGTAAAAAAAATGTTTCTTACAATAATTCGCTAAAATCTTCATCCACGTGAAAAAAAGGTTCATGCAGTATGCAAAGTTGAAGAGTCATTCTCCACGCCCATGGAAGGGATACGAGAAAAAGGAGCTGGGATGGGACGGAGGGGGGAAAGGAATGGTATCCAACCACTTGGACAATCGAGGGATCGAGCGCTGACCTGCAAGAAGCGATCCTCAGGCACTGTTGATTAAATGGTGCACACTGCACGATGCTGAGCGTGCACAACGACTTCGCTATTCCTACACATAATGAAAACCCGTTAAAACCATTTGACTGTGCAATGTTAAGTCATATAATCTTCTAGCATAAGGATAGCAGATAGACTAAGAGTGCTCTCCACCCTCTAGTGACAGGTTATGTGGTGCTGGAAACTTCTCGGTTCGATTCTTTCTGTTTGAGAAACGGGTCGACTCGGGGGGGGGGGGGGGGGCATGACGCCCGTTAGGCTTCTCGAGGCCACCCACTCCCACCCACTAGATCAACAATTGACGTTATGCAGGATACAACACACAACAGTCGCCTCAATCCATGGTACCTATACACTGCTAGATGAACAGAGGCTTCAGTTGCTAGTAAGCCTGATCACACGAGCTCTGACCTGTTCGGGGAATCGAACCCGGGCCCATGTGCGTGTGAGCCGACTTCGCTATAAGCTGTAGGCTATCAAAGAGCCACCCCCCACCATCAAAGCCACCCCCCCACCATCAAAGCCACCCCCCACCATCAAAGCCACCCCACCATCAAAGCCACCCCCCCAAAAAGCCACCTTCCACCATCAAAGCCACCCCCACCATCAAAGCCACCCCCCCACCATCAAAGCCACCACCCACCATCAAAGCCACCCCCCCTTCAAAGCCATCCCCCACCATCAAAGCCATCCCCCACCATCAAAGCCACCCCCACCATCAAAGCCACCACCCACCATCAAAGCCACCGCTCACCATCAAAGCCACTCTCCACCATCAAAACCACCCTCCACCATCAAAGCCACCCCCAAAAAAGTCACCCTCCACCATCAAAGCCACCCCCCAAAAAGCCACCCTCCACCATCAAAACCACCCCCACCATCAAAGCCACCCTCCACCATCAAAGCCACCCCCAAAAAGCCACCATCCACCATCAAAGCCACCCCCAAAAAGCCACCCTCCATATCAAAGCCACCCTCCAAGCCACCCTCCACCATTAAAGCCACCCCTCCACCATCAAAGCCACCCTCCACCATCAAAGCCACCGTCCACCATCAAAGCCACAAACCAGGTAAGCTTGATGAACTCACCGTGTGGACGCAGTCTCTGGAGTCTGGATGATAAGGTCACCAGACCTTACTTTTGCAGCCCACATTCCCACTGAAAATCTGGATCAAGAGAACATTTGGTCTATTGCGCTACGTGAGGTACGCGATAGACTGGATAGATAGATGCTTCGATAGATTAGAGGACAGGGGAGGAGATAGACTGTAGGGCAGATGTTGTGGTAGACTGTAAGACAGAGGACGCTGAAGACTGTTTAAACACATAAATTTTTTTTAATTTTGTTTTTAAATTTTGCCCCGAGGGGCGAGTTTATTAGGCAGCGCCACTCATCTTGTGAGTGGACACACTGCCATAGCAGCATGTACAACACTCCCCAATAGGAAGAAAACCCGCTGGGTTGTTCATCTTGTCACTTGTACCCAGACACAGCTGGGACTTGCTTAACTGTCTCAAGTGAACAGCTCCTCAAACAAGAAGATTAACATCTGTCAACTCTTAAAATCTTGCGGGTGCAAAATGGGGGAATCTTTTTAAGAACAGTATAAATATTTGACAAATAGTGTTTTCCTAACTCAAACAATGTGGGGTTTATTATTCTACACATATTTCTAATGTCTCTCAGGTGTTAACATTCACCTAGATAGTGGTTAAGGCGGTGTCCATCACTCTCATCACAGATTCTGCAACTTAGCTGATCAACTGTTGTTTCCATTCCGAATCTCCATGGATATTGTATCCAAGACGGATTCTCGCTATTACTGATTCTCTCCCGCGTCCTCCTCCTCTTCGTCCATAATGATTGGGATTGCCAGCTGCAACCATGTTGTAACAGCGGACAGATTCACTGGTTTGTGCTTCTATCCTCCTTTCCTCAGTTGCCTTG
>NC_091159.1:23728373-23733373 GCF_040958095.1 Procambarus clarkii
CTAAACAGTTAATGAGCTCCGAAGCACCAGGAGGCTGTTTATAACAATAACAGTTGATTGGGAAGTTTTCATGCCTGTAAACTGTTTAATAAATGTAACCAAAGCCGTCAAAGATAGAGGAAAGATGTACACGTTCGTAAGTGCTTGCGTAACTGCTTTGTGAATCTGGCTCCAGGTTCGTAAGTGCTTGCGTAACTGCTTCGTGAATCTGGCCCCAGGTTCGTAAGTGCTTGCGTAACTGCTTCGTGAATCTGGCCCCAGGTTCGTAAGTGCTTGCGTAACTGCTTCGTCAATCTGGCCCCAGGTTCGTAAGTGCTTGCGTAACTGCTTCGTCAATCTGGCCCCAGGTTCGTAAGTGCTTGCGTAACTGCTTCGTGAATGTGGCCCCAGGTTCGTAAGTACTTGCGTAACTGCTTCGTGAATCTGACCCCAAGTTCGTAAGTGCTTGCGTAACTGCTTCGTGAGTCTGGCCCCAGGTTCGTAAGTGCTTGCGTAACTGCTTCGTGAATCTGGCCCCAGGTTCGTAAGTGCTTGCGTAACTGCTTCGTGAATCTGGCCCCAGGTTCGTAAGTGCTTGCGTAACTGCTTCGTCAATCTGGACCCAGGTTCGTAAGTGCTTGCGTAACTACTTCGTGAATCTGACCCCAAGTTCGTAAGTGCTTGCGTAACTGCTTCGTGAATCTGGCCCCAGGTTCGTAAGTGCTTGCGTAACTGCTTCGTGAATCTGGCCCCCAGGTCTTACTGATATTCCCTGCACTCCGACTGTGTTTACATCATTAGTTCAACATCAAGTCAACACATTGCCACGAACGAGCTTGTTCCCGCGTCTGGGCAATTAACACACAAATTGGAAACAGCAACATTCCTGCACTTGGGCCCACAGAGAAGCCCACTCATCTTGCCCCCCCCCCTCCCTCAAGATCCACGTCTCCTGTCTGATAGTGACGCTCTGTTTTCCACCAGTTAGGTACTCCCGTTAACACACTCAGCATCTCCCCAATTGTGGCCCCACTCAGCATCTCCCCAATTGTGGCCCCACTCAGCATCTCCCCAATTGTGGCCCCACTCAGCATCTCCCCAATTGTGGCCCCACTCAGCATCTCCCCAAATGTGGCCCCACTCAGCATCTCCCCAATTGTGGCCCCACTCAGCATCTCCCCAATTGTGGCCCCACTCAGCATCTCCCCAATTGTAGCCCCACTCAGCATCTCCCCAATTGTGGCCCCACTCAGCATCTCCCCAATTGTGGCCCCACTCAGCATCTCCCCAATTGTGGCCCCACTCAGCATCTCCCCAATTGTGGCCCCACTCAGCATCTCCCCAATTGTGTCCCCACTCAGCATCTCCCCAAATGTGGCCCCACTCAGCATCTCCCCAATTGTGGCCACACTCAGCATCTCCCCAATTGTGGCGCCACTCAGCATCTCCCCAAATGTGGCCCCACTCAGCATCTCCCCAATTGTGGCCCCACTCAGCATCTCCCCAATTGTGGCCCCACTCAGCATCTCCCCAATTGTGGCCCCACTCAGCATCTCCCCAATTGTGGCCCCACTCAGCATCTCCCCAATTGTGGCACCTGATTTCTTCATCTTACACGTCAGTCTATCTTGAACAGCAGCATCAAAGGATCTTTTACAGTCTAGGAAGATGATGTCTGTAAAGATATCTTTTTTATCTTTAACGATATCTTTAATACATATTGAAGATACTTATATCTTTAATGCAGCTTGTATCAGCCTGTATATAAGCTGTAAGTGCATACACACACAGGCTTCTTGTCCCCGATATAACTAATTATAACATAAGTCAAATCTATTTGAACAATAAAATAATAAGATACTTGAGCGAAACATTTGCTAAGAAATGCAGAACATTTCCAGTGAATAGCAGAGGTGCCAGAGGCACAATCAGAGAACACTGTGTGAACACCAGAGGCACAATCAGAGAACACCGTGTGAACACCAGAGACACACTGAGAACACCGTGTGAACACCAGAGGCACACAGAGAACACCGTGTGAACACCAGAGGCTCACAGAGAACACCGTGTGAACACCAGAGACACACTGAGAACACCGTGTGAACACCAGAGGCACACAGAGAACACCGTGTGAACACCAGAGGCACACAGAGAACACCGTGTGATCACCAGAGGCACACAGAGAACACCGTGTGAACACCAGAGGCACACAGAGAACACCGTGTGAACACCAGAGACACACAGAGAACACCATGTGAACACCAGAGACACACAGAGAACACCCTGTGAACACCAGAGGCACACTGAGAACTCCGTGTGAACACCAGAGGCACACAGAGAACACTGTGTGAACACCAGAGACACACAGATAACACAGTGTGAACACCAGAGGCACAATCAGAGAACACCGTGTGAACACCAGACACACAGAGAACACTGTGTGAACCCTAGAGACACACAGAGAACACTGTGTGAACACCAGAGACACACAGAGAACACAGTGTGAACACCAGAGGCACACAGAGAACACCGTGTGAACACCAGAGGCACACTGAGAACACCGTGTGAACACCAGAGGCACACAGAGAACACCGTGTGATCACCAGAGGCACACAGAGAACACCGTGTGAACACCAGAGGCACACAAAGAACACCGTGTGAACACCAGAGACACACAGAGAACACCATGTGAACACCAGAGACACACAGAGAACACCCTGTGAACACCAGAGGCACACTGAGAACTCCGTGTGAACACCAGAGGCACACAGAGAACATTGCGTGAACACCAGAGAGAGACACAGAGAACACTGTGTGAACACCAGAGGCACACAGAGAACACCGTGTGAACACCAGAGACACACTGAGAACACCGTGTGAACACCAGAGGCACACAGAGAACACCGTGTGAACACCAGAGGCACACAGAGAACACCGTGTGAACACCAGAGGCACACAGAGAACACCGTGTGAACACCAGAGACACACTGAGAACACCGTGTGAACACCAGAGGCACACAGAGAACACCGTGAGAACACCAGAGACACACATAGAACACCGCGTGAACACCAGAGACACACAGAGAACACCGTGTGAACACCAGACACACATAGAACACCGTGTGAACACCAGAGACACACATAGAACACCGCGTGAACACCAGAGACACACATAGAACACCGTGTGAACACCAGAGACACACATAGAACACCGTGTGAACACCAGACACACATAGAACACCGTGTGAACACCAGAGACACACAGAGAACACCGTGTGAACACCAGACACACATAGAACACCGTGTGAACACCAGAGACACACATAGAACACCGCGTGAACACCAGAGACACACATAGAACACCGTGTGAACACCAGACATACATAGAACACCGTGTGAACACCAGAGACACACAGAGAACACCGTGTGAACACCAGACACACATAGAACACTGCGTGAACACCAGAGGCACACAGAGAACACCGTGTGAACACCAGAGGCACACAGAGAACACCGTGTGAACACCAGAGGCACACAGAGAACACCGTGTGAACACCAGAGACACACAGAGAACACCATGTGAATACCAGAGACACACAGAGAACACCCTGTGAACACCAGAGGCACACTGAGAACACCGTGTGAACACCAGAGGCACACAGAGAACATTGCGTGAACACCAGAGAGACACTGAGAACACCGTGTGAACACCAGAGGCACACAGAGAACACCGTGTGAACACCAGAGGCACACAGAGAACACCGTGTGAACACCAGACGCACACAGAGAACACCGTGTGAACACCAGAGGCACACAGAGAACACCGTGTGAACACCAGAGACACACTGAGAACACCGTGTGAACACCAGAGGCACACAGAGAACACCGTGTGAACACCAGAGACACACTGAGAACACCGTGTGAACACCAGAGGCACACAGAGAACATCGTGTGAACACCAGAGACACACAGAGAACACCCTGTGAACACCAGAGACACACTGAGAACACCGTGTGAACACCAGAGGCACACAGAGAACACCGTGTGAACACCAGAGGCACACAGAGAACACCGTGTGAACACCAGACGCACACAGAGAACACCGTGTGAACACCAGAGGCACACAGAGAACACCGTGTGAACACCAGAGACACACTGAGAACACCGTGTGAACACCAGAGGCACACAGAGAACACCGTGTGAACACCAGAGACACACTGAGAACACCGTGTGAACACCAGAGGCACACAGAGAACATCGTGTGAACACCAGAGACACACAGAGAACACCATGTGAACACCAGAGACACACAGAGAACACCCTGTGAACACCAGAGGCACACTGAGAACACCGTGTGAACACCAGAGGCACACAGAGAACATTGCGTGAACACCAGAGAGACACACAGAGAACACTGTGTGAACACCAGAGGCACACAGAGAACACCGTGTGAACACCAGAGACACACTGAGAACACCGTGTGAACACCAGAGGCACACAGAGAACACCGTGTGAACACCAGAGGCACACAGAGAACACCGTGTGAACACCAGAGGCACACAGAGAACACCGTGTGAACACCAGAGGCACACAGAGAACACCGTGTGAACACCAGAGACACACTGAGAACACCGTGTGAACACCAGAGGCACACAGAGAACACCGTGTGAACACCAGAGACACACTGAGAACACCGTGTGAACACCAGAGGCACACAGAACACCGTGTGAACACCAGAGGCACACAGAGAACACCGTGTGAACACCAGAGGCACACAGAGAACACCGTGTGAACACCAGAGACACACTGAGAACACCGTGTGAACACCAGAGGCACACAGAGAACACCGTGAGAACACCAGAGGCACACAGAGAACACCGTGTGAACACCAGAGACACACAGAGAATACCGTGTGAACACCAGAGACACACATAGAACACCGCGTGAACACCAGAGACACACAGAGAACACCGTGTGAACACCAGACACACATAGAACACCGTGTGAACACCAGAGACACA
>NC_091159.1:23738373-23758373 GCF_040958095.1 Procambarus clarkii
CCGATCCTTTCAGAAACTATATCTTGAGAAGATAATGTTTGCATAAGTTAACTTTCCTTCGGGAAAACATATACAGCCATCAGCATGTATTTTTAAAAATAAAGTTCCTTTCCAAGCACGGCTGTGAAGACACAGATATTGCATAAATTCAGGAGTAACTAACCTAAACTGAAGACAGAGATATTGCATAAATTCAGGAGTAACTAACCTAAACTGAAGGCAGAGATATTGCATAAATTCAGGAGTAACTAACCTAAACTGAAGGCAGAGATATTTCATGAATTCAGGAGTAACTAACCTAAACTGAAGGCAGAGATATTTCATGAATTCAGGAGTAACTAACCTAAACTGAAGACAGAGATATTTCATGAATTCAGGAGTAACTAACCTAAACTGAAGACAGAGATATTGCATAAATTCAGGAGTAACTAACCTAAACTGAAGACAGAGATATTTCATGAATTCAGGAGTAACTAACCTAAACTGAAGACAGAGATATTTCATGAATTCAGGAGTAACTAACCTAAACTGAAGACAGAGATATTGCATAAATTCAGGAGTAACTAACCTAAACTGAAGACAGAGATATTTCATGAATTCAGGAGTAACTAACCTAAACTGAAGACAGAGATATTGCATAAATTCAGGAGTAACTAACCTAAACTGAAGACAGAGATATTTCATGAATTCAGGAGTAACTAACCTAAACTGAAGACAGAGATATTTCATGAATTCAGGAGTAACTAACCTAAACTGAAGACACAGATATTTCATGAATTCAGGAGTAACTAACCTAAACTGAAGACAGAGATATTGCATAAATTCAGGAGTAACTAACCTAAACTGAAGGCAGAGATATTTCATGAATTCAGGAGTAACTAACCTAAACTGAAGACAGAGATATTTCATGAATTCAGGAGTAACTAACCTAAACTGAAGACAGAGATATTTCATGAATTCAGGAGTAACTAACCTAAACTGAAGCCTCAATAACTCTATGGAAAGTTTTAAACCCTTGATTGCTACATTGACATCGTCATCTCGAACTGATTAGCCTTATCGTTACTTTATTTGCAGCCTCCTCGCTGTCATTAACGTACATTAGACGAAATTGTATATTAGTTTTTCAGTTCACTAATTAGTCCAAGTATCTCCACTTTTCCTATACAACCTGACGCTCTTCCTGAATGGTTCTTGTCTTGGCTATCATCATGTTCAAATTATATAACACTGAACACCACTGAACAAAGAGTACACACACACACACACCCACACACACACACACACACACACACTCACACACACACACACACACACTGACCAAAGAGCCAAAGCACAACCCCCGCAAGCACACCAAGTACACACACCTGAATTTGTTCTGGTGTTGGGCTTAAGGCCTCACAACCGCTGGCGGGTTATTACGACCACCACAACAGTCTAGTGACCCTCTGGCATGTTTACTTCAGCTCTCAATATACTTCAGGGTTATGTACACGTGGAGCGTGACCTTGGAGCGTGACCCCTGAGCGTGACCTGAGCATGACCGGGAAGTATTAAGCTGGAGCGTGCACCTCGATCGACAAGGAGGTGGAAACTGTCGTCTCGCAGTAATCCGGTCATTATTGTGTAATTGTCTATCGGCTGCACATCAGACGCTGTAAGCCTCTGATCCCACAGTGTGTGTGTGTGTGTGTGTGTGTGTGTGTGTGTGTGTGTGTGTGTGTGTGTGTGTGTGTGTGTGTGTGGGTGGGAGGGAGGCATGTTTGAGTGCGTTCTGATCCTCCATGTGTGTGAGAGGAGGCATGTTTGAGTGCGTTCTGATCCTCCATGTGTGTGAGAGGAGGCATGTTTGAGTGCGTTCTGATCCTCCATGTGTATGAGAGGAGGCATGTTTGAGTGTGTTCTGCTCCTCTATGTGTGTGAGAGGAGGCATGTTTGAGTGTGTTTTGATCCTCCATGTGTGTGAGAGGAGGCATGTTTGAGTGTGTTCTGCTCCTCCATGTGTGTGAGAGGAGGCATGTTTGAGTGTGTTCTGATCCTCCATGTGTGTGAGAGGAGGCATGTTTGAGTGTGTTCTGCTCCTCTATGTGTGTGAGAGGAGGCATGTTTGAGTGCGTTCTGATCCTCCATGTGTGTGAGAGGAGGCATGTTTGAGTGTGTTCTGCTAGCGTGTTCCTGCTCTCTTCATCTGTGTTCTCCTCACTCGTCAATAACATATAACTCCCCGTAAAGTGCAACAGTTATATTGAAAAGTCTACCTCCTGGTCGAGGACCGGGCCGCGGGGTCGCTAAGCCCCGAAACCCTCTCAGGGGAACCTCCTGTAAAAACATCCTTCCCATCACAGCCGGAAAACAAAAAGATTAGCGGCGTTATAAGGCCAAGGGATGCAGTGTGTTACGAAGTGGCACGAAACGCACCTAATGGTTTATGTAACAGAAGGGGTCAATGGTCTATTCAATGGTCTATTCAATAGACAATGGTCTATTCAATGTCTTGTTCATTCATATGTTCTATTGCTATATGCCTGTGTTACTGTGTGTGTGTATTCACCTAGTTGTATTTGCGGGGGTTGAGCTTTGCTCTTTCAGCCCGCCTCTCAACTGTCAATCAACTGTTTACTAACTACTTTTTTTTCCACACCACACACACACACACACACACACACCAGGAAGCAGCCCGTGACAGCTGACTAACTCCAAGGTACCTATTTACTGCTAGGTAACAGGGGGCATTCAGGGTGAAAGAAACTTTGCCCATTTGTTTCTGCCTGGTGCGGGAATCGAACCCGCGCCACAGAATTACGAGTCCTGCGTGCTATCCACCAGCCTACCAGGCCCCCCCTACTGTGTGTGTGTGTGTGTGTGTGTGTGTGTGTGTGTGTGTGTGTGTGTGTGTGTGTGTGTGTGTGTGTGTGTGTGTCTCCCCCTGTGGGCGGTGTGTGTGTATGCATAATTTGTCATGATGCTGCAATGTGATAAGCCGGTTGGGCAGCTTTCAGATTAACAATGTTGAAATAGATACTTTATATAAATACTACGCTCACGTACGCACGCACACATACATACAGAGGGGGGCGTCGCGGTGGAGTGGACAGCGCTCGGGGGTCGTAATCCTTAGCTGCTACGGGCTGCTTCCTGTGAATATGTGTGTGTGTGTGTGTGTGTGTGTGTGTGTGTGTGTGTGTGTAGGAGAGATATATATGTAGTAAATATAATAAAAATAAATTAGTTAGAATGGCGGAGTCCAAGAGCTAATAGCGAGGTTCAGCAGATATAAATAGTAAATACACACACACACACACACACACACACACACACACACACACACACACACACACACACAGGGGCCTCGTAGCCTGGTGGATAGCGCGCAGGACTCGTAATTCTGTGGCGCGGGTTCGATTCCCTCACGAGGCAGAAACAAATGGGCAAAGTTTCTTTCACCCTGAATGCCCCTGTTCAGCAGTAAATCAGTAAGCAGTAAATAGGTACCTGGGAGTTAGTCGGCTGTCACGGGCTGCTTCCTGGGGTGTGTGTGTGGTGTAGAAAAAAAGTAGTTAGTAAAACAGTTGATTGACATCTGAGAGGTGGGCCGAAAGAGCAAACCTCAACCCCCGCAAACACAACTAGGTGAACACAACTAGGTGAATACAACTAGGTGAGTACACACACACACGCCCCCTCCCCCCAAAAAAAGCTTCGTTAGCCAGTTGAGTGAGAGGGTCTATCTGCTCTAGTGTTTATCTATGAGTCAGTTTGACAAAGTAATCTAACCCAGCCACCCGAAACATCACTCTATCATCTCCACCATCAACCCTAAGCTTCCACAATTTTCAAAATAAAACGCGTTCGGTACACAATCGATCACAATTTTTTTTTAATTCCGTCGATCACCATTGACCTAGAATTTTAAAACATTAAAAACAAACATGGCAGCAGTTTGGCTCTGTTTATGTCACGATGCTTTTGGAAAATCAACTCTCCCTTCCGAGCCCTGATGATACATAGTGACGTGATGAACTGTGATGATCTCAAAATATCCCTCCCGTGGTTGTACTCACCTAGTTGTGCTTGCGGGGGTTGAGCTCTGGCTCTTTGGTCCCGCCTCTCAACCGTCGATCAACAGGTGTACAGGTTCCTGAGCCTACTGGGCTCGGTCATATCTATATTTGAAACTGTGTATGGAGTCAGCCTCCACCACATCACTGCCTAATGCATTCCACTTGTTAACTACTCCGACAGAGTAGTTAACTCTGTGTCAAGTGAGTGTGTGAGAGAGTTTGTGTTCAATTCTCTGCTTCGTTTTCTACCCCTTGTAATTTTATTTCTCTGTCTCTCGATAAGCGAGAAAGGCAACTATTCTTATTTTCTTGTTTAATAATTATACTGCTACCAAGTCGAAGGTTAAGTTTGGTCTAAGTACTCCATAAGTTACCTTTAAAGCTTGCATCTTGCTGGTAATAGTTGTTTTCCATGTATGTTAACTACTAGTGTATTCCATTTGTTAACTACTCTCATACTGAAAAAATTCTTTCTAATGTCTCTGTGGCTCATTTGGGTACTCAGCTTCCACCTGTGTCCCCTTGTTCGTGTTCCACTAGTGCTAAATAGTTTGTCTATGTCAACCCTGCCAATTCCCCCGCGAATTTTGTAGGTGGTTATCATGACTTCCCTTACTCTTCTGTTTTCCAGGGACGTGAGGTTTATCTCCCGTAGCCTTTCCTCGTAGCTCATACCTCTCAGTTCTGGGACCAGTCTGGTGCAATACTTCTGAATCTTCTCTAACTTTGTGTTGTGTTTAACTAGGTATGGACTCCAGGCTGGAGCTGCATTCTCTAGGATTGGTCTAACATAAGTGGTATACAGGATCCTGAACGATTCCTTACACAAGTTTCTAAAGGCAGTTCTTATGTTGGCCAACCTAGCATATATGTGTGTGTGTGTGTGCTCAATACCCGAGGATATCACTACTGATACTGGCGTAGTTATCAGGCACATACCTGGAGAGGGTTTCTGGAGTTCTTCTACTCCTCAAGCCCGGCCTGAGGGCCTGGCTCAACTTGTGATAACTTGGTCCAACAGGCTGTTGCTTTACACGAGTGTGTTAAAAGTCTCCTGGAATGATTGGTACAAGTCTTACCATGACCCCGGAGAGCAATGCACCCGTGTGCAACACAGGAAAACGCTCTATAAACATCTTTCAGTGGAAACAATCATTGCTAACACTGACGAACGACGCAGGAGCCAAACCAAACTACCTCATCTGAACTAGCCAGCGTCACAAGTGCTTTGTATAGCCTGATGATAGCAAGGGAGAGTGTTCATTGATTGCTAGCAAATCAAAGGATAGCAATTGGTAGAGCCTTTGCAATTTATCATGCAATTCATCCCCCCCCCCTCATCACCCAACCCCAAGGGGGGGGGGGAGGGTAGTGTTTTGGGTTATTGGAAGTTTAATCGTGAAGGGGGGGGGGGGGAGGGGGTAGTAGTGGTGGTCATGATTGGAACTTTAGCAGTGTTGATGGTGGTAGGGGTGGTTGTGATGGTTGATGGTGATGGTGGTAGTGGAAGTCCCAGCGATCTCTCTCTCTCTCTCTCTCTCTCTCTTTCTCTCTCTCTCTCTCTCTCTCTCTCTCTCTCTCTCTCTCTCTCTCTCTCTGTCTCTCTCTCTCTCTCTCTCTCTCTCTCTCTCTCTCTCTCTCTCTCTCTCTCTCTCTCTCTTTCTGTCTGTCTGTCTGTCTCTCTCTCTCTCTCTCTCTCTCTCTCTCTCTCTCTCTGTCTGTCTGTCTGTCTGTCTCTCTCTCTCTCTCTCTCTCTCTCTCTCTCTCTCTCTCTGTCTCTGTCTCTGTCTCTCTCTCTCTCTCTCTCTCTCTCTCTCTCTCTCTCTCTGTCTCTCTCTCTCTCTCTCTCTCTCTCTCTCTCTCTCTCTGTCTCTGTCTCTGTCTCTCTCTCTCTCTCTCTCTCTCTCTCTCTCTCTCTCTCTCTCTCTGTCTCTCTCTCTGTCTCTCTCTCTGTCTCTCCCTCTCTCTCTCCCTCACCAGTAGACATCCTCGAGGCAGGTAATCTGACACTACACATAATGCTTCCACTACCACATGAGAATTCTGTCCATTTCAACACTGAATAATATACTGATATGTCGATTATTTTAAGATTAAAGCCAATAAGTCTTTTAGAACCCTTTTAGTGCAATAAAAAAAAATTGTGACTGGAGAATACGAGATTTAATAAAATTCTTTTGTCATTTTGCGTTTATTGTTTTATGTTACTTTTAATATAATCTACAATGTCTCGTCCTTTATTGAAATTCAATAAAAACGATATTTTATTGAATCTATTTTTATCTCGTCTATTATTTTCTGTATATCGCTCTTTTTTTTAATATTATTTGGCAGTATTGCATTTGTGTTCGTAGCGAACACACGAACACACAAAACTTTCTGTGTAATCTTGGCGTGACGCAGCGGCAGTGACGCAGCGGCAGTGACGCAGCGGCAGTGACGCAAATATAACGCTCAGATATTTTACAATTTACAACACAAAAAAATGTTTTTTTTTTTTATACTTCCGTAAACCAACACTATGGAGAAATAAATATTATTACGTTCTACTTTTTTGTTTTACCATCACTGTTTTATGTTATTTTGTATAGTGATACGAGAGAACGCATATTGAGGATGCATATGTAGATAATACATTGGATATGCATACGTACATAAAATATGGAATACACATATGCATAATTCATTGATATACTGTTACTAATTTTATTTATTTATTTTATTTCTCCACACACACACAAACACACACACACACACACACACATACACACACACACACACACACACACACACACACACACACACACACACACACCCCAGGAAGCAGTCCGTAACAGCTGTCTTACTCCCACGTACCTATTTACTGCTAGGTAACAGGAGCATCAGGGTGAAAGAAACTGCCCATTTGTTTCCACCGGCACCGGAATCGAACCCGGACCCCCGAGGATTACGAGTCCTAAGCACTCTCCACTCAGCCACAGGCCCCCCCTGTGTGTGTGTGTGTGTGTGTGCCTAATAGCCAAAACCGCACTACTTGGCCTAGTATGCAAGATCCGATGTGCATTATAAGCCGAACGATGGTTCCAGAATGGTTCTTTTCTAACAATAATAATAATATATAATATTAGGAACATAAATTACTGACTTAGTTATCTTAAGATAGGAGAGAGGTTAAGAGAGGTCTGGATAGGTAGGTTAGGTTAGGTTTGATCAAATTTCTATGATAGTTTTGACTTAAATAACTTAATATTGCAATCATATATAATACAACGAAAACTTTATCATTTCATAAAATTTTTTTTTTAGAAAATTAAATATTTCACGAAAATTGAGCTTGTTAGGCAACTGTGGCTATTAGGTACATATACCAGATACCTGAAGAGAATAAGGGACGTCATTCATATAAAGTCAAAGCGAATTATGAAAACCTATGAAATAAATACCTTAAAGTAAAATGTTCTTGACATATTCGTAATAATCTTCAAATATTCTTAATAATACACTTCAAATATTATTAATAATATTGTTAATAATATTCTTAATAATATCCTTAAAATATTCTTAATAATATTCTTAAAATATTTTGAATAATATTCTTAAAATATTCTGAATAATATTCTTAAAATATTCTTAATAATATTCTTGAAAACTCTGGGTGTGTCTTGAGACATCTGTTCTGCAAGGTGCTTATGGGAATTTGTATACATACCATGTGTATGTATACATCTGCCTCTTTGCTCCCTGTCTCTCCCTCTCCCGTCTCTCTCTCCCTCTCTCTCTCCTCCTGTCTTTCTCTCTCCCTGTCTATCCTCTCTGTTATTGTATGACTCATATTTTTCTCTCAGTGATCCCTAGTAAATGTTTAACTCCAGTGCCTATATCTTCCTTGTAGGTGATCGTGTACCCGACGAAGGAGTCGCTGAAGAAGGTAGGAGCCGTGCTGATGCTGCTGCTCATCTGGGTCATCTCCTTCATCCTGGCGCTGCCCAACTTCATCTGGCGGACGCTGAAGCATCACGACATCAACCTGCCTAACCTGTGTTCCATCAACTTCTGCTTCGAGGAGTGGCCGACGGTACACGGACGCGGGTACTACAGCCTCTTCGTCATCTTGGTGCAGTACTGCCTCCCTATTTCCACCGTCAGCGTCTCCTACGCCATGATCTGCCGGAAACTCAAGTACCGGATCAAGAACAGCGCCGTCAGGTCGTCTAAGAAGGGCGAACGGGACAACAAGAGGATGAAGAAGACTAATACCCTCTTGATCGCCATTTCTCTCATCTTCTGCGTGTCCTGGCTGCCGCTCAACCTTTATAACCTCGTCGTCGACTTCGTCAACCCCTTCGGCGACGACATGGAAACGATACTCGTCGTGTATGCCGTCTGCCACATGATGGGCATGTCGTCGGCCTGCTCCAACCCGCTCGTGTACGGTTGGCTCAACGACAACTTCCGCAAGGAGTTTCTGGAGATCTTCAGCGTGGTTTTACCCTGCTGGAGCACGACCCCTGCGAGCCGGGGCAGACCGGGGCAGAAGAGGCAGCGGCCCGAGACAGATACCTACCTGCCCTCCAAGTCGCCCTCAGTAGCCCGTGGGAACGACGAGAGGTCGATGGTGCTTTATACTAAGGCCAAGACGACGACGCAGGTCAACGGCTGCTGCGGCGACGCCACCTACATCACACACGTGGTATCTAACGCAACGCTCTAAACAGGTGAGTGACCCTCGCCTGCTCACGCACGCACACGCACCTCTATACACGCACGCACACGCACCTCTAGTAAAGACAAATTTAGACAAATTTGGGTAAAACAAATTTCCTGTTGTGCCATATTTGAGACAGTTGATAGGAGAAAGGATATAGTGACGTTGTGTACCTTGATTTTACTTAAGCTCTTGATATTGTACCACACGAAAGATTGGTTAGAATGACCATGGCCCATGATACTGGGGGTCCGATCTTACGTTGGACGAGGGCATGGTTGTGTTAAGAGAAAAATTGTAATTGGAGTTAAGTCAGAGTGGGAAACTGTTCTAAGAGTGGAGTGCCTCAAGGCTCTGATCTGGGACCTCTGTTGTTTATAATATATATCAATAATTCAGATTCAGGATTAAGCATCAATATTTGCAATTTTGTAGACGATACGAAATTGAAAATCAATTCAAAGACGATCTACATAGACTTTTGAAACGGTCAAAAGATTTACAGATGCAGTCTAATGTTGGTAAATGTAGGATTTTGAAGCCCGGTGATAACAGTTACGAGATACCACCTTGATAGTGTTCAAACAGAGAAGTCTGAAGATGAAAAAGATCTGGGAGGGGGGGTGGGGAGCGAGGAAGTCCAGGATTAATACGAATTTAAAGCCAAAAAATAAATGCATAAACCCTCATCACGGCCCTTGTGGATTTGTTCATTTGATGCATCACGTTATTGTGATTTCTGTCTGTAAGAAATTAAATATGTCAACTTAAACAAAAACAAACCTGTGGACACACACACGGGATAAGTATTAAATGATTTGGAAAACAATGATTGTAAACAATGATTGAAATCAATGGAAACAATGATTTGAAAACTAGGCTGTTAATTTGTGTAACAAATTGCCAGATAATGTAATAGTGAGGATCACTTGGACTGTTTCAAGCGTAGGCTAGACAGATATGTGAATAAGTTTGGGTGGATATGAATAGGAGCTGCAGTTGCCTTTATTATGTTCTTATGATCTTAAAACACACACGCACACACACACACACACACACACACACACACACACACACACACACACACACACACACACACACACACACACACACACGCACACACACACATGTGTGTGTGTTTGTCTATGGGGGCCCCGGTAGCCTGGTGGATAGCGCGCAGGACTCGTAATTCTGTGGCGCAGGTTCGATTCCCGCACGAAGCAGAAACAAATGGGCAAAGTTTCTTTCAGCCTGAATGCCCCTGTTACCTAGCAGTAAATAGGTACCTAGGAGTTAGTCAGCTGTCACGGGCTGCTTCCTGGTGTGTGTGTGTGTGTGTGTGTGTGTGTGTGTGTGTACTCACCTAGTTGTACTCACCTAGTTGTGCTTGCGGGGGTTGAGCTCTGGCTCTTTGGTCCCGCCTCTCAACCGTCAATCAACTGGTGTACAGATTCCTGAGCCTATTGGGCTCTATCTTATCTACACTTGAAACTGTGTATGGAGTCAGCCTCCACCACATCACTTCTTAATGCATTCCATTTGTCAACCACTCTGACGTTAAAAAAGTTCTTTCTAATATCTCTGTGGCTCATTTGGGCACTCAGTTTCCACCTGTGTCCCCTAGTGCGTGTTCCCCTTGTGTTAAATAGCCTGTCTTTATCTACCCTATCAATTCCCTTGAGAATCTTGAATGTGGTGATCATGTCCCCCCTAACTGTGTGTGTGTGTGTGTGTGTGTGTGTGTGTGTGTGTGTGTGTGTGGGGAAAAAAAGTAGTTAGAAAACAGTTGATTGACAGTTGAGAGGCGGGACCAAAGAGCCAGAGCTCAACCCCCGCAAAACACAACTAGGTGAATACACAACTAGGTGAACACACACACACACACACACACACACACACACACACACACACACACACACACACACACACACACACACACACACACACACACACATACATATACACACACACACACACACACACACACACACACACACACACACACACACACACACACACACACACACACAAGCCCACATAAAGAGAATACCGTCTGCGGCATATGCGAGGCTGGCTAACATCAGAACGGCGTTCAGGAACCTGTGTAAGGAATCATTCAGAATCTTGTACACCACATATGTAAGACCAATCCTGGAGTATGCGGTCCCAGCATGGAGCCCGTACCTTGTCAAGCACAAGACGAAGCTTGACAAGCTTGACAAGACGAAGAGGAAGGGGGGATATGATCACAACCTACAAAATCCTCAGGGGAATCGACCGGGTAAACAAGGATGAACTATTCAACACTGGAGGGACGCGAACAAGGGGACACAGGTGGAAGCTGAGTACCCAAATGAGCCACAGAGACATTAGAAAGAACTTTTTCAGTGTCAGAGTAGTTAGTAAATGGAATGCACTAGGAAGTGATGTGGTGGAGGCTGACTCCATACACAGTTTCAAATGTAGATATGATAGAGCCCAGTAGGCTCAGGAATCTGTACACCTGTTGATTGACAGTTGAGAGGCGGGACCAAAGAGCCAGAGCTCAACCCCCGCAAGCACAATTAGGTTAGTACACACACACGGGCAGGCAATATTACGTCTCTCGATACGGCAAAGAAATCTACAAAAGACGAGTGCTGGCAGCGAATGTCGCCAGAGATTGCCTGCTTGCCTCTCTCTCTCTCTCTCTCTCTCTCTCTCTCTCTCTCTCTCTCTCTCTCTCTCTCTCTCTCTCTCTCTCTCTCTCTCTCTCTCTCTCTCTCTCACTCTCTCTCTCTCTCTTCCTCCCTCCCCCTCTCCCTTTCCTTCACGTTAAAAATGAACTGCTACGAACTGCTGTTAACTAATTACGTTAACGATTAATGTTAACTAATAATCACGCTAGGTAGAGGACGAGCCTGGAGCCAGCCTAGTGTACACAGGAGCCAGGTTGGTTGACCATCACACGCTTGCCCGGTGTTGAGCTGCTGCCAACTGCCAAATGAGTAATACGAGACCGCTGATGGAGTGATCATCTTGAGAATGGCACGGCCAATGTTGCTCCCTCTCGCCACCTCTCTCTCTCCCTCTCCCTCTCTCTCTCTCTCTCTCTCTCTCTCTCTCTCTCTCTCTCTCTCTCTCTCTCTCTCTCTTCCTCCTCCCCTACAGGCTTCGCACTTGAAATATCAACAAACCAATTCATTATCTCAACGTCACCTGCACCTGTTCTTTCCTGTTTTTTCATACTTGTATTTTTTCCGCCCTACTTCATGGGAGGACGAGGTGGGGGGGGGGGCGAAGAGGCTGGTTAATTAAGCATCAATCTCACCTGCGAGGGAAGGAGGGAGGGAGGGATTGAGAGAGAGAGAGAGAGAGAGAGAGAGAGAGAGAGAGAGAGAGAGAGAGAGAGAGAGAGAGAGAGAGAGAGAGAGAGAGAGAGAGAGAGAGAGAGTGAGAGAGAGAGAGAGAGAGAGAGAGAGAGAGAGAGAGAGAGAGAGAGAGAGAGAGAGAGAGAGAGAGAGAGAGAGAGAGAGAGAGAGAGAGAGAGAGAATATATAATAACACACACACACACACACCAAACCTGTCTTCTGAAGCCCACATAAAAATAATAACATCTGCGGCGTATGCGAGGCTAGCTAACATCAGAACAGCCTTCAGGAACATGTGTAAGGAATCATTCAGACCAATCCTGGAGTATGCGGCCCCAGCATGGAGCCCGTACCTTGTCAAGCACAAGACGAAGCTGGAAAAAGTTTAGAGGTATGCCACTAGGCTAGTCCCAGAACTAAGAGGCATGAGTTACGAGGAAAGGCTGTGTGAAATGCACCTTACGACACTGGAAGACAGAAGAGTAAGGGGAGACATGATCACTACCTATAAAATTCTCAGAGGAATTGACAAGGTAGATAATGATAAACAGTTTAACACGAGGAGTACGTGAACAAGGAGACACAGGTGGAGACTGAGTACCTAAATGAGTCACAGGGACGTTAGAAAGAACTTTTTCAGTGTCAGAGTAGTTAACGGATGGAATACATTAGGCAGTGATGTGGTGGAGGCTGACTCCATACACAGTTTCAAATGTAGATATGATAGAGCCCAGTAGGCTCAGGAATCTGTACACCAGTTGACTGACAGTTGAGAGTCGGGGCGAAAGAGCCAGAGCTCAACCCCAGCAAGCACAACTAGGTGAGCACACACAGCTCTGACTAAAATAACCAAAGCTTTGCACCTTCCCTCCCTCCCTCCTTCCCTCTCTCCTCCTGAGAAGCTAAGTTTTCCTTACCTGTCAGCCCCCAAGACAGCCACACTGTCACCCACTAATTGCATCCACAGCTTTTCATCACCATCTGCCTCTCAATATAGTCCACTACGGGCTCACCATAGCCCGTGCTACTTAGAACTCTTTGTTCCAGGTAGCGAATCTTAAACAACAACAACAACAACATCTGCCTCTCTCTATCCAGAAACAACCACCCTAACCTAACCTATCTACGCCGAGGCACAGAAAACGTCAACATTTCGGTGGCGTTACGCTCTATTAATGCTAATCGCATTTTTAGTGGATTATAATCGATTCCGTGCAAAGTGCGACGTATTAGGTGACAGAACGGGTTTCACCGACAGCATGGCACTTTTACCTAGCAGTAAATAGGTACCTGGGAGTTAGACAGCTGCTACGGGCTGCTCTTGGGGATGTGTAACAAAAAGAAGGCCTGGTCGAGGACCGGGCCGCGGGGACGCTAAGCCCCGAAATCATCTCAAGATAACCTCAAGAGATCCCAAGAATAAGAATAGAATGGCTCACCCCGCATCCTTAATATAGACTGCTAATACATTATATAATAATGCTAATACAACAGGATACAATTTAATAGCATACAATTTAACATGAAACAAAATAACATGATACAAATTAACATGATACAAATTAACATGATACAAATTACCAGGATACAAATTAACATGATACAATTTAACAGGATACAAATTAACATGATACAAATTAACAAGATACAAATTAACAGGATACAAATTAACATGATACAAATTAACATGATACAAATTAACATGATACAAATTAACATGATACAAATTAACATGATACAAATTAACAGGATACGACTTAACAGAATACAATATGACTCACAATGTACTATATTAGTTAATCAGCTGTTAATTAGAAACAGGTTTTATAGTAATTTGAAATAGATTAACACGCAGGATATTGCTTCATATATATATATATATATATATATATATATATATATATATATATATATATATATATATATATATATATATATATATATATATATATAATGTTAATAATGTCTTTTCAGGGGTCATCAGACGGGTATGTCTTCGCTCGCACCGCAGTGACCCACCACGACCCTCAGTGACCTCGTATGGTCACTGAGGTCAGGTCATAACAGGTCAGGTCGTTTGGATACGACCTGACCTGTTATGGTCCGGGAATACGTCTGTATCTATCTACAAATGGTCTCTGGTCGGAATGTAATCTGTTCTAGCCTGCGTCTGGGCGGAATGTGGCCTATTTTGACCTGTCTCCAGGAACACCGTGACCTCTGGTGACAGGTCACCGTAGGTCACGGTGGTGATGGTGATGATAATGACAGTGATTGATGACAACAATGACAGTGAGTGATGACAACAATGACAGTGATTGATGACAACAATGCCAGTGAGTGACTTAACGCATCACTATATTAATGATGATGATACGAATGATATCTGGGATATTAAATAATAAAAAATAGGGAAATAGGAAGAAGAGAAACAGAACACAAGACCCAATTTCAGACAACAAGGGACGTACTCCACGGATTTTGACTCCCAGTTTTAATCCCTATTTTTGTTCCAATTCCCTTCCCCCTAGTTGTTCGGTCGCCCCCTTTCCCTTCTTCTCGTACCCTTTTCTGTCTTCCTCTCCCACTTGACACATTCGGACGCTGTGCCTCTTCACTTTTCTCCCCACGATTCTCACCAATAAGCAGATTGGGTTTCACGCAGATTGGGTTTCACGCAGATTTGGATTTCAATATTCAACGAGAGTGAATTATGAATTAATGTGAGATGGATTTTCCAGCAAATGGTGCATTGCATTTTGCATTAGAGCGAGAGAGAGAGAGGGAGAAGGGAGGGGAAAGGAATTACTAAGGGGAACGCGCCAAGCCATTACCACTATAGAGCACTTGGATTAGGATAAGGATTAGAGATGGGACGGGTGGAAAGGAATGGTGCCCAACCACTTGGACGGTTCAGCTCTCCTAGAGACGAGTGGTAGTGTTCGACTTATGTCATACCCCACCTCATACCCATTCCACCACCCCCCCCCCAACCACGCCATACCCCTACCCCCCCCCCCACATACCTCATACCTCAACACCTCCCACCCCCCACCCACACCCCCCTTTAGTCTACCACATAGTCAACCCATTCTTTCCCCCCCCCCCGCCCCCCTCGGACATAGGGACAACCAGTATCATGTGTACTGTTTGCTAGTTATGTGACAATAACAGAATATGCAGTATACATATAACTATACCCCCTCCCCCCCCTGTATATAGACATCTTCCTCCTAACACAATGTTCGTATACAAATCATACATATAAACGTACATATTTCAGTAATGAAAAATATTATTAAGGACAATATTGTGTTTGTATAGAATACTAAACAGTATGGAGAGAGATAAATATGTATGTATATTTTGTATATTAAATATATGTAATAAAAATTTACTAATCAGAAACGAGTGAGAAAGTTTCATCATATATTTATCCAAAATGTATTTAAGAGTTTGTAATGCACAGATAATTTTTAATGTCTAAATTGAAATTGAATTATTAAAGATGTAAATATGTGTCAATTTGTATACAACTTTAAAACTGCACTTTACATATTTGCTTTTTGTTTGTTCATGTTTTTATTTATTGATTTATTTCATGAGTTGTGAATTGTGGTGGACAGTTTTCCTCGAGTGAGAAAAAGTGTTTAAGTGTGACGAAGCACTTAACAATAGACATGACACCGAAGTGTGTTTGTATATTCTGTAACAGCCGAAGGTGACTGTGATATAAGACACTTTTGAAAATATCACATAAGGACTAAGACGGGCCTCTGAGGCAGGCCCGTGACGCAGGTTCGAATCCACCGCCCTAGGAATCGAACCGGCGGCCTAGATTTTTTTCCTCGTTGATTTATCACGTTAATGTTGATGTCACTGTGTATGTAATACTTGCTCTCTAAATTGTATATTCACTTTACTGTTGCATAAAACAAGTAAACTAATGAGTGTGTAGCCAAGTTTCATTTGTTTTCTTTTTTTGTTGAGTGGCGTCGACAAGACAATTGTTATGCTGCCATTGTTTTGTTCTTTGTTGCTTGTTTGTGTAGTAACGAGCGAACTACTTCGTTGTTCTTCGTTACTTGTTTGTGTAGTAACGAGCGAACTACTTCGTTGTTCTTCGTTACCAACTTATGTAGTAACGAGCGAACTACTTCGTTGTTCTTCGTTACTTGTTTGTGTAGTAACGAGCGAACTACTTCGTTGTTCTTCGTTACTTGTTTGTGTAGTAACGAGCGAACTACTTCGTTGTTCTTCGTTACTTGTTTGTGTAGTAACGAGCGAACTACTTCGTTGTTCTTCGTTACCAACTTATGTAGTAACGAGCGAACTACTTCGTTGTTCTTCGTTACTTGTTTGTGTAGTAACGAGCGAACTACTTCGTTGTTCTTCGTTACCAGCTTAAGACGTAACGAGCGAACCACCTCGTTGTTCTTCGTTACCAACTTATGTAGTAACGACCGAACCACCTCGTTGTTGAACGAGGTGAGGCACAGGACGGGTTAAGCATGGCGGAGACCTGAGCCCCCGACAATATTTGACCGTCCTCGTTGCCAGGTTAACGACCCTGGGGGGGTGTAACGACCCCCACGTTAACGACCCTTACGGGGTCAAACTACTCAAAGTCATCCATCCTAAGGGGGGAGGGGAGAGGTTCAACTACTCCAGATCATACTGCAATTTAAACAATTGTTTTCAATATTACAACCTGTCTAGGCTTAATTACTGTCTTAATTACCTGTCTTAGGGTTAATTACTTAATTACCCAAGCTGTAATATTCTGGGAATCTATTGTACAATCTTATTCTTCATTAATTTCTAGTTCGAAAACATGTAAAGTGATGTCCACCTTGGCTGTTTACTATTAATAACCATTTTTCCTTAATATCAGTCTAATTACCCTCACAGAAGTCTGATTATGCTTAAAGCAGTCTAATTATCATCAGATGAATCAGATTATCCCCAGAGTAATCTGAAATCTGATTAATCAGACTGTAGGCTGCAATCTGATTAATCAGACTGCAGTCTGCAATCTGATTAATCAAACTGCAGTCTGCAATCTTGACTGCCATTCTAACCATTTCTCACAGGATTTCCGAGCTGTTGGTCTGATCACCCGCAGCCAGCTTAATTACATATTCAATCGTTTACTGCAACTTTTAATCAATCATTAAATTGAAGGAAGACTGAGCCAGTATGCTCAGTAATCGTTAACAAAAATGTAATTGATCAAAAATGTATATTAACAGGTTAAATCATCTAAAAGATTCACGTTTATTTTTGCTAGTTAAGAAAGGCTTCATGTCCAATTCAACTGCTTTTGCGGTTACAAGTAAAAGAGAATCTCGAATCTTGAATCTTCAAGAATCTTGAAGAAATTCCTTCCTTACGTGGATCTCAGGCCCTTCACCATCATGTCGGTAGTTCCAACCACTTGGGCTGGACGGTAGAGCGACGGTCTCGCTTCATGCAGGGCCGGCGTTCAATCCCCGACCGTCCACAAGTGGTTGGGGCACCATTCCTTTTCCCCTCCGCCGTCCCATCCCAAGTCCTTATATCCCGATCCCTTCAAAGTGCCATATAGTCGTAATAGCTTGGCGCTTTCTCCTGTTATCGGAGGAGGGGAAGAGAAGGGAACTAACTACTCCCTTGGAAGACGCTGTTCAGCTTTAATAGCTCCTCTGAACCTTTGAGTAAATCTTGAGAAAAATTACCCACAAGGGTCAAGCAAATGTTAACGTGTAAATGAATTGGTAAATATTTACAATATATTTACAATATATTTACAAAAAGGCGTGTCTACTGCAATGATAATTTACACACTTTTCAAACCAAAAAAAAATTCTTACATAATCCATACCATTATTTGAATAGACCATGTAACCCATGTAATGGAACAATGACTTATTCTAATGACCCGTGCCGCCAATTCACGCGAACAAAGTCGTCAATCTAATGGTCAATTGCATTGTCCCAACGAGCCATATTACCATTTTAATAGTCTGTCATTATTTGATATTAATGAACCATGTCATTCTTCTGAGCCATTTGTCACCATTATCGCTGGTATCATCTCGTGCTACTGAATTATTTCACCAAAATAATGGTTGATATCATCAAGGTAATGGCTAAAAACCACCATTTTATATAACATGTCGCTTGTGTAATGTGCTCTGTAAGCATTCTAATGGAATAGTCCACCATTCTAATGGAATACTCAATCATTCAAATGGAATACTCTATCATTCTAATGGAATAGTCCACCATTCTAATGGAATACTCAATCATTCAAATGGAATACTCTATCATTCTAATGGAATACTCCACCATTCTAATGGAATACTCAATCATTCGAATGGAATACTCCATCATTCTAATGGAACACTCCACAATTCTAATGGAACACTCCATCATGATAATGGAACACTCCATCATTCTAATGGAACACTCCACCATTCTAATGGAACACTCCACCATTCTAATGGAACACTCCACCATTCTAATGGAATACTCCATCATGCTAATGGAACACTCCACCATTCTAATGGAATACTCCATCATTCCAATGGAACAGTCCATCATTCTAATGGAACACTCCACCATTCTAATGGAACACTCCACCATTCTAATGGAATACTCCATCATTCTAATGGAACACTCTATCATGCTAATGGAACACTCCACCATTCTAATGGAACACTCCACCATTCTAATGGAATACTCCACCATTCTAATGGAATACTCAATCATTCAAATGGAATACTCCATCATTCTAATGGAACACTCCACAATTCTAATGGAACACTCCATCATGCTAATGGAACACTCCACCATTCTAATGGAACACTCCACAATTCTAATGGAACACTCCATCATTCTAATGGAACACTCCACCATTCTAATGGAATACTCCACCATTCTAATGGAACACTCCACCATTCTAATGGAACACTCCACCATTCTAATGGAATACTCCATCATTCTAATGGAACACTCCACCATTCTAATGGAATACTCCATCATTCTAATGGAACACTCTATCATGCTAATGGAACACTCTACCATTCTAATGGAATACTCCACCATTCTAATGGAATACTCCACCATTCTAATGGAACTTGACCTCGTCGTTCTAATGGAACACGTCCTCATGCGAATAATAGTCAACGTTATCATATATCATTGTTGTATATCCCATTTCAGCCCATTTGAGTATGTGACATTTGTGTGTTAGTGAGTTCTCTCTTTCCGTAAAATATTGAACTATTAACTTTAAATCCGTTTCCCCATCTAAAGATAACGAAAATCTACGTATTATTATCAATAACGCATTAGTTAAAGAAACTATAGGATGCTCGCAGGTTCATACGAGCCAGCTACTGTATCATAGCCATCCAAAGGCTGTATGTTGTATGTAGTTTTTTTCGACATATACAACATCGACACATACAATAGATACAATAGACAGACAAAAACACATGTATGTGTTTTTTTTTCTTTCTTTCTCTCTTTCATCAACAAGGAAGTTTTCTAATTTGTGGGATTAACTTAATAATAATAATAATAATTTTTATTTAGGTAAGGTACATACATAAAGAGATTTAACAAAGTTTGTTGGCTTTATAGATAGAGCTAGTACATACAATGCCTAAAGCCACTATTACGCAAAGCGTTTCGGGCAACTTTGTCATCCTACGCTGAATGTGTTGTTAAAGATTCGCTACTCGGAACAAAAAGTTCTAAGCAGCACGGACAATGGTGAGTCCGTAATGTTGAAGTGAACTTACGTTCATTTTATAGCATGGCGATCAAAGCTCAACTGCATAATCTAAATGGGGCCTAACACGAGCAAGATATATAGGTGAAGAGTAACAACAT
>NC_091159.1:23760873-23768373 GCF_040958095.1 Procambarus clarkii
AAGCGCACCAAAATATTGCCTCCAAAACCAGGTAATAATCTTAGCTTCCGTAACCACTCATTTCCTCTGCTTCTGAGACAAGGCAAAATCTGCGATCCCAACTCTCAAGATTTGTTGCAGGCGAAGGCAGTAGCCAGCGACGGTGACAGTCAGTGTTCAGCTTGTCATAGGGCCTTCCCTGTCACCAGTTGGTTATAACTCGGTACAGTGACAGGTGGACAGGGAGGTGGACAGACAGGGGGGAAGAGGATACTGTGACTGAAATCAATAGAGGACGGTACAATGATTCGGTGAAATCTCATTATTATTCTGCACGAGTTCTGGCCTCCTCATCACGAGCTGGTCCTCCTTGGCTCTCTTCCTGAGTCTTCGTCTTCCTTATAGACACTCTTCCTCTCTCTTTACTGACTCCCTCTTCCTTATAGACACTCTTCCTCTCTCTTTACTTGCTCCCTCTTCCTTATAGACACTCTTCTTCTCTCTTTACTTGCTCCCTCTTCCTTATAGACACTCTCCCTCTCTCTTTACTTGCTCCCTCTTCCTTATAGACACTCTTCTCTCTTTACTTGCTCCCTCTTCCTTATAGACACTCTTCCTCTCTTTACTGACTCTCCCTTCCTTATAGACATTCTTCCTCTCTCTTTACTGACTCTCCCTTCCTTATAGACACTCTTCCTCTCTCTTTACTTGCTCCCTCTTCCTTATAGACACTCTTCTTCTCTCTTTACTTGCTCCCTCTTCCTTATAGACACTCTTCTTCTCTCTTTACTTGCTCCCTCTTCCTTATAGACACTCTCCCTCTCTCTTTACTTGCTCCCTCTTCCTTATAGACACTCTTCTTCTCTCTTTACTTGCTCCCTCTTCCTTATAGACACTCTTCCTCTCTCTTTACTGACTCCCTCTTCCTTATAGACACTCTTCTTCTCTCTTTACTTGCTCCCTCTTCCTTATAGACACTCTTCTTCTCTCTTTACTTGCTCCCTCTTCCTTATAGACACTCTTCTTCTCTCTTTACTTGCTCCCTCTTCCTTATAGACACTCTCCCTCTCTCTTTACTTGCTCCCTCTTCCTTATAGACACTCTTCTTCTCTCTTTACTTGCTCCCTCTTCCTTATAGACACTCTTCTTCTCTCTTTACTTGCTCCCTCTTCCTTATAGACACTCTTCTTCTCTCTTTACTTGCTCCCTCTTCCTTATAGACACTCTCCCTCTCTCTTTACTTGCTCCCTCTTCCTTATAGACACTCTTCTTCTCTCTTTACTTGCTCCCTCTTCCTTATAGACACTCTTCTTCTCTCTTTACTTGCTCCCTCTTCCTTATAGACACTCTTCTTCTCTCTTTACTTGCTCCCTCTTCCTTATAGACACTCTTCCTCTCTCTTTCCTGGTTCCCTCTTCCTTATAGCCACCCACCCTCTCACCGTCCTTGCTTGCTCTTCCCCTTCCTTCCTCCTTAACTTGTCCCCTATACACACACTTATGAGAAACATGCACATATAAAAAAAGTAGCTAGAGAGGAGTATAGAGCAGCTGTAATAACACAATTAACAATGATACGAGTTATAATGAAAAGAGTCATCTCTTTCTTCCTCCTCCTTCTCTTCTTCTTTCCCCTCTTCTTCTTCTTCTTTCCCCTCTTCTCTTTGTTCATGATTTACCTTTCCAAGAATTCACTTTTGTTTGAAATATTGTCTCAGGGAATTGAATTGAAACCCTTAGTGTGTATTCATCTAGTTGTACTCACCTAGTTGTGCTTGCGGGGCTTGAGCTCTGGCTCTTTGGTCCCGCCTCTCAACCTTCAATCAACAGGTGTACAGGTTCCTGAGCCTACTGGGCTCTATCATATCTACATTTGAAACTGTGTATGGAGTCAGCCTCCACCACATCACTGCCTAATGCATGCCACCCGTTAACTACTCTGACACTGAAAACGTTCATTCTAACGTCCCTGTGACTCATTTGGGTACTCATTCTCCACCTGTGTCCCCTTGTTCGCGTACCACTTGTGTTAAATAATCTGTCTTCATCAACCCGAATAAATTTCCTTAATAATTTTGTATGTGCGTGCGTGAGAGCCTCTGTTCCAACATGTGTGTAAAACATATGTTATTTGTTTACATTTCTGCCTGTGTTCGGGTGTTAGTAGCCACACACCACACGAACACAAGCGCGGGTAAACCGCCATCACGCGGCCTACGACCTTGCTAAAGTGACCCGTACTTAATCATTGACTTATTCTCGTCATCAATTTACTTATTCTCATCAATTTCGTCACCAGCTGAGCCTGAGACACGACGCTAATATGATTCACTTTTCCTTGTTTGTTTGTTTGCCAACACGGCGTGTGAAGAGTGCGTGTATATACACCACTACGATGAGTACTGATGGCTACCAACCCCAGCTCTCTCTGTTGACATAACAGCTTACAACAGCCTTTAACAATGTTGACAGAGAACTGTGAAAACAACTTTGACAGCGTTGCCAGACCTTCGTGCGTTGGTAAAGCACACATCTGCAGAGGTGACAACATTGTAACAACCCCCCCCCTCTGCAACAAATAAATTGCAACAAAAATAACACAAAGGAGTCAGATATATTGTGCTCAGGTGTGTGTTTGTTGGTCTGTGATCCACAATGTCATTCCAATTTTAATTAAACTAAGTATAAATCCCATTGGTCAGTCCCTTTTGTGGATACCACTGCAGCCACTAATGTAAATCCCCAAAGGCATATCCAACATAAATCTCACTATTTCTTCCGCTGTAAATCCCTTAATGACCATTAGATCCACACACACACACATATATATATATATATATATATATATATATATATATATATATATATATATATATATATATATATATATATATATATATATATATATATTGGTGTATACTGGCAGCAGGTTTTCTTTCAAACATGTTTCATTGAATATGACCGCATATTCTGTATTTATTATTTTCTGGTTTAGGGCTTCTATCCCTCTAACTATTTTCTTAGCATCAGGGCTTAATTGAAATAGGAGTCCTCCAAAACTCATTTTCGTACTTTTAAGGTGAAGAAAAGAAGTGATTTACTATAGAGTGTATTACACTTATTTGTATAATTTGCACGACGTTTCGAACCTCCATGGTTCATTCTCAAGTGAACAGATCTTACAATACTAGTTGATTTTATACCCGCATTAGGTCAGGTGATAATACAATGAAGGTGAAAAACATGGGGGGATACATAAGGGATAAATGTGAGGTGAAACATAGAGGCTGCAGAAGGCTTATTGGCCCATACGAGACATCTCTTATCTAAACACAAAGATTAATCCAGTGTGATTGGCCTGTTATGTTGGACATTGTCTTCTGTGTTGGCATCGATATGTTCTTGTCTTGTCCTTACTCTCATGGTGGGTAGAGTAATTAGTTCCGTGATTTGGGTGTTCATGGTAGGTCGCTCTATTCTTATGTGAATTGCCTCAAGAATTTGTAATCTTCTTGCATCTTGGGTTTTGTCTATTATGCAAGTATTCTTGTTCAACATTTCTCTTGTTAGAGTAATGTCATGGGCTTGTCTCATGTGATTCCTAGGGGCACCAGATTGAAGATGGCATGTCAAACGCCTCGTCAGCTTGGTCGACGTAGGAGATGCCTCGTATGGGCCAATAAGCCTTCTGCAGCCCCTATGTTTATCCCTTATGTATCCCCCCATGTTTTTCACCTTCATTGTATTATCACCTGACCTAATGCGGGTATAAAATCAACTAGTATTGTAAGATCTGTTCACTTGAGAATGAACCATGGAGGTTCGAAACGTCGTGCAAATTATACAAATAAGTGTAATACACTCTATAGTAAATCACTTCTTTTCTTCACCTTAAAAGTACGAAAATGAGTTTTGGAGAACTCCTATTTCAATTAAGCCCTGATGCTAAGAAATATATATATATATATATATATATATATATATATATATATATATATATATATATATATATATATATATATATATGTATATATATGGCTTAGTTTGTATTTATTAAGCGTTTACGAACTTGAAAACTTGACAACAACCCGAGGTTATTATACTTATAGACATCCCTTGCTTAATAAGCACAGGCTAAGCTGCCATACCTGAGGAAAGATGCAGTGGTTTCGTCAGTAGATCCTTGACGAAATATGCGCCTGTGAGTCAATATTCTGGTCTCATGGAGCTCTGGGCGTTGCTCTTGGTGACTGTTGTTGTGTAGTGCTTGTTGTGGATTCCCCCCTCCCAGAAAAATATTATCTCCTGAGTGCCATATGGACCAGATGACACATACAATGCTACATTAATTAATATCTATAAAGTCATCTACTTCAACACTCACCGTTCCTCTTCACACCTCATGTTTCCCCAGATCCTGAAAGAGAAACAAAATGGAATTGATAAAATATGCGTATATTTATATAAATATTTTAGTAATCACAAAATATTTAAAGTTCCTAAACTTAAATCAGGTTAAGGTCCCACCAGCAGATAACTATGTTCTCTGTGCATAGGTTGGTTAGGTGGGTACGTTTTAGTACGATTTATTTCGTCCGTTGTGGCAAATCATAGAACCGACTGCCACTGTTATGGGGAATGATTTCTGTGGGAGAAATATTGACCCGGCCGTGGACCGGTTGCTGTGGTGGGCCCAGTACACGAGTCCACTGTGACGGGTTTCACCAGCCACTCCGGTCGAGATGTAGCTCCCGGTATACGCCTCCCAGCAGCAGCAGCAGCAGCAGCAGCAGCAGCAGCCAGCTCACACACGCAAACGCAGGACCACCAGGAAGAGGGCGCAAGCTTTTTGGCCTCCCAGTAAGGCGGCCAAAGAGGCGGGATTATTGTTGATGATGGAATTAACTTTCCAGGAAATCTCGCCCACCCGTGTCTGCTGGAGGCTGTTTATTGGAAACAATGAAGGTAACTTGAACAGCTATTTCTATTTTATTCTCTCTCTCTCTCTCTCTCTCTCTCTCTCTCTCTCTCTCTCTCTCTCTAACAAGACTGCTTCAAGAATAACATTGAATCAAGTAACATCAACATAATATTATGTTGAATAACATCAGGTTCAGAGTTGTCATATTAGAACTGATCACGTATGACAATGACTGAACATTGTTCGTGATCAAACACAAAACAACCCCCCCCCTCCTCCCTCAAACAGGTGTGGCAGTAAAGCACTATCTTCACACTCTACACACTTCTCCGTGAGAGCATTTTTAGACACGACTGTATGGGTCTCGAACCCTGGACCCCACGTGTGTGAGGGCGTAGCTCCATCAACTGGGCTATGAACAGTTTTAATGATATAGTCATAACGTTTATCTATGTTACTGTATCGACTATTTTTGTCTGCCCCTCCACACCCTCTCCCCCCCCCCCTCCCCCACCCCTCCCAAGCCTCCTCCAGCGGCCACGGCATCTTCTACCTTATTGCCTCTGTGATAAAAGGTGCTTTTGTTGGTGCAGCGCCTCGAACGAGCGAACGAGTTTGCTCTACGGCCAGACTCACTCCAGACCTCCCCCCGTCCTCCTCTATCCCCCCCCCCCCACTCCCAATTCACCATTAGAGGAGGAAATTAATTTATCATCGTGTTTGTTACGCGTCCTCTGTCCCCCCCTCCCCCCTCCCCCACCCCCCTCCCCCCACCCCCCTCCCCCTCCCCCTCCCCCTCCCCCATCCCCCCCTGCCCCCCCCCCACCACTATAGATTATGACCGAGCCTTTTAAAAGCCCTACACAAAGTCCACGTCCTTATATAAAAACATTTTTCCCACTTAGGGGACAAAGGGGTTTAGGGAGCAGCCGGCCTGTTGACCCACTAAGCCCATTATAAGGCCACCATCCTCACCCCTTTCATCCAGACGCATATTCCTCTTCCTTTATTTAAACCTGTTAAACTAGGTCTCAATAATGCTCGCCGGCCGCCCGGCCCGCTCACCGGGGCAGTTTGACAGCAAGCAGGTTTGCCGCACGTGTGTGTGGTGGTGGTGGGGGGGGGGGGGGGGATTTTCTCCGTCAAAGTTCAACTTTTATTTCTCGGTCAGAAACATCAAATTTGGTCTGGCCTGCAACACGTGGTTGCGTCTGCAGCAGAGTCCTGTTTATTCATGCAGGTCGGCGTTCAATTCCCCGAGACCTTCCACCAAGTAGTTGGGCACCATTCCCTTCCCCCGTCCCATCCCAAATCCATATCCCTGGTCCCTTCCCAGTGCTATATAGTCTAATGGCTTAGCCCTTCCTCCTCATAGTTCCCTTCCCCCTTTGTTCACAGTTATTAAACAGTTTATGAGCTCCGAAGAACTATAAAAGCACTATAACAATAACAACCTTGTTGTTATTGTTACAACAATAAGCCGGCTTTGGCAACAAAGCCGACATGATTGCTGAAAGATGCACAGCTTTCGTAAGCGGTCGTGTAAATAAATCCTGACCCCTGACCCCAGTGCGCCAGGAAAGGGAGACCAACTTCGTAAAGTAGACATTTGATGGAACAATTCTGAGAGTATTGATCACAGGATTAAACACACACTCACAGGCTAACATTTGTTACGTAATGACCTCGAGACGGAAGAATGACGATGTTTGTGTTATATTTTATAATGACCTTCAGCGAGGGCGGATAACAAAGGCTTTGCTTCTATAATGAGAAACAGAGGCGTGTTGATGTATTGTGAGGCCCTGATACTGTGAGGCCCTGATACTGTGAGGCCCTGATACTGTGAGGCCCCTGATACTGTGAGACCCTGATACTGTGAGGCCCTGATACTGTGAGGCCCTGATACTGTGAGGCCCTGATACTGTGAGGCCCTGATACTGTGAGGCCCCTGATACTGTGAGGCCCTGATACTGTGAGGCCCTGATACTGTGAGGCCCTGATACTGTGATGCCCTGATACTGTGAGACCCTGATACTGTGATGCCCTGATACTGTGATGCCCTGATACTGTGAGGCCCTGATACTGTGAGGTCCTGATGTGTGTACGCGCCTAGTTGTGCCCACCTATTTGACCTTGCGGGGGTTGAGCTCTGGCTCTTTGGTCCCGCCTCTCAACTGTCAATCAACTGGTGTACAGGTTCCTGAGCCTACTGGGCTCTATCATATCTACATTTGAAACTGTGTATGAAGTCAGCCTCCACCACATCACTGCATTCCATTTACTAACAACTCTAACACTGAAAAAGTTCTTTCTGACGTCCCTTCTGGCTCATTTGGGTACTCAGTCTCCACCTGTGTCTCCTTGTTCGCGTACCACCCGTGTTAAACAGTTTATACTTATCTACCCTGTCAATTCCACTGAGAATATTGTAGGAAGTGATCATGTCTCCCCTTACTCTTCTGTCTTCCAGTGTCGAAAGGTGCATTTCCCGCAGCCTTTCCTCGTAACTCATGCCTCTTAGTTCTTGGACTAGCCTAGTGGCATACCTCTGAGCTTTTTCCAGCTTCGTCTTGTGCTTGACACGGTACGGGCTCAATG
>NC_091159.1:23773373-23893373 GCF_040958095.1 Procambarus clarkii
ACTTTCTCCAAACTTTCAACACACTTTCACCAAACTTTCTCCTCACTTTCACCAAACGTTCTCCTAACTTTCTCCACAATTTTCCTCTAACATTCTCAACAATTTCACCATACTTTCACCCCACCTTCACCAGTCTAGCACCAATGTCCTCTTATTTTTACATCACTTCAAATTACATACAGAAGGTTCAAATATATTACTCTTTAGGATTAATATAATCGTGGTATAATCCTTTATCATACGTTAATATTAAATGATTTCCGCCATTTTAATAAATCCTGTTTTTAAAGGGAAAGTTTAAAAGATACTTTCGCAATCTGATTTCAATATCAATTTCAAATTACGTGAATAACACGATGATAGATTTTTTTTAACCGGATTGATCCTTCGTTTAATCGGATTCGTCCTTTGTTTAAAGGGGATGATCATTTGACCAATCAGATTGACTCTTCCATTAACCGACCTGAATCTTTCATAAACTGGACTTTTTCATATATAAAATGGACTGTTTCATATATAAAATGGACTGTTTTATATACAAACTGGACTGTTTCATATACAAACTGGACTGTTTTATATATAAACTGGACTGTATCATATATAAAATGGACTGTTTCATATATAAAATTGACTTTCATATATAAAATGGACAGTTTCATATATAAAATGGACTGTTTCATATACAAATACAAAATGAACTGTTTCATATATAAAATGGACTGTTTCATATATAAAATGGACTGTTTCATATATAAAATGGACTGTTTCATATATAAAATGGACTGTTTCATATATAAAATGGACTGTTTCATATACAAAATGGACTGTTTCATATATAAAATAGACTGTTTCATATATAAAATGGACTGTTTCATATATAAATGGACTGTTTCATATACAAACTGGACTGTTATATATAAAATGGACTGTTTCATATACAAAATGGACTGTTTCACATATAAAATGGACTGTTTCACATACAAAATGGACTGTTTCATATATAAAATGAACTGTTTCATATATAAAATGGACTGTTTCATATATAAAATGGACTGTTTCATATATAAAATGAACTGTTTCATATATAAAATGGACTGTTTCATATATAAAATATACTGTTTCACATATAAAATGGACTGTTTCACATATAAAATGGACTGTTTCATATATAAAATATACTGTTTCACATATAAAATGGACTGTTTCACATATAAAATGGACTGTTTCACATATAAAATGGACTGTTTCATATACAAACTGGACTGTTTCATATATAAAATGAACTCTTCCACAGACAAACCGGTTAAACTCTCACCAACCTTTTTTCTCAATGTTATATAAGATATCTCTCAAGACTACTCTCACTAGATGGTTTTTATTGACATAAATATCGGCTTTGTCGTTCAGAGGACCGAGGGAAACAATGACTCAAACACACAAAGATTAACACATTCAAAGCTCACAGATTAACACATTCAAAGCTCACAGATTAACACATTCACAGACACAATTAAAAAAATATAGTTGCTATGTTTCCGCTGCTATCAACAGATGCACTTGCTACGTCACGATCGACATATGAATTGAAAATTAATAATTCCAGTGTGGAATTTTGGTACTTATATATTTTTTTTCGACCTTTGGAGTGAAATTTTACAACTGAATTCCTAAAAATCACTGTTCAGGTCTACCTTTTTGCATGTGCTTCATTGGTTAATCACACACACACACACACACACACACACACACACACACACACACACACACACACACGCACACACACACACACACACACACACACACACACACACACACACACACACACACAGCCCAGTAGGCTTAGGAATTTGTACACCAATTGATTGACAGTTGAGAGGCGGGACAAAAGAGCCAAAGCTCAACCCCCGCAAGCACAATTAGGTGAGTACAATTAGGTGAGTACACACACACACACAGGGTCCCGCGGATGAGTGGACACCGCTCGGTGGTCGTAGTCCTAAGGGCCCGGGTTCGATCCCCGGGTGAGGCGGAAACAAATGGGCAGAGTTTCTTTCACCCTGATGCATCTGTTCATCTAGCAGTAAATAGGTACTTGGGAGTTAGACAGCTGCTACGGGCTGCTTCCTGGGGATGTGTGTGTGTGTGTGTGTGTGTTAGAGAGAGAAATATATGTAGTAGACATAACATATGAAAAATAGATTGGTTAGAAAGGCGGAGTTCAAGAGCTAATAGCTCGATTCTGCAGGCGCAAATACAAATAGTAAATACACACACACGAACCCAGCTCGATCCTGCAGGCAGAAAAAATAAATGCACACACCTACGTAGAAATACAGTAGCCTATACGTAGAAATACAGTAGTAGCCTTTACGGAGAAATACAGTAGCCTTTACGGAGAAATACAGTAGCCTTAACGGAGAAATACAGTAGCTTTTACGGAGAAATACAGTAGCCTTAACGGAGAAATACAGTATACTTTACGGAGAAATACAGTAGCCTTTACGGAGAAATCCAGTAGCCTTTACGGAGAAATCCAGTAGCCTATACATAGAAAGACAAGAGCCTTCGCAGAAATACAGTAGCCTTTACGGAGAAATACAGTAGCCTATACATAGAAATACAACAGCTAACAATATTGCACAATCAACCCACTCGACTTCACCAAATACATTACCTCTTGACACTCGATCTCTTGACACACTCTCCGCCACCTCCTGATACATTGAATTTTCCTCAGAAATACACTGAAACTGCTGAGAATTGTTGCATGATTACAAACATACTCGACCTAGTTGCAGCCTCGACCCCCTGCAACCCTTGACCGGGAGGAGGAGGCACATCAACATGGTCAATGTTGACCACACCACACACTAGAAGGTGAAGGGACGACGACGTTTCGGTCCGTCGTCGTCCCTTCACCTTCTAGTGTGTGGTCTGGTCAACATACTTCGGCTACGTTATTGTGACTCCTCGTTATTGTGACTCCAAGACTGTTTTCAACAGACGATGAGTCACAATAACGTGGCTGAAGTATGTTGAGCAGACCACACACTAGAAGTTGAAGGGACGACGACGTTTCGGTCCGTCGTCGTCCCTTCACCTTCTAGTGTATGGTCTGGTCAACATACGTCAGCCACGTTATTGTGACTCGTCGCCTGAACACCGTCAACCTTGACAGGTACGGGCTGCAGGTTAATGAAATAATTCGAGGGGTGTCGGTAATTAAACACCTCTAATTGCTTTGTTTTTGCTTATGTCGTGAAGACATTTCTTAGGCTCTGAAGGGAGGAGGAGGAGGAGGAGAGAGAAGAAAAGAGAATAGATGAAGGGAGAAGGGAATAGAAGGTGGAGCTGTAGGGAGGGTGAATGTAGTAGAAAAGGAGTAAAGGGAAGGATAGGAGACAAAAGAACAGGAGAAGAGTAATAGAACACGGGGAGGGAGAGAGTAATAGAACACGGGGAGGGAGAGAGTATTAGAACACGGGGAGGGAGAGAGCAATAGAACACGGGGAGGGAGAGAGTAATAGAACACAGGGAGGAGGGGGAGAGTAATAGAACACGGGGAGGGAGAGAGCAATAGAACACGGGGAGGGAGAGAGTAATAGAACACGGGGAGGGAGAGAGTAATAGAACACGGGGAGGGAGAGAGTAATAGAACACGGGGAGGGAGAGAGCAATAGAACACGGGGAGGGAGAGAGTATTAGAACACGGGGAGGGAGAGAGCAATAGAACACGGGGAGGGAGAGAGTAATAGAACACAGGGAGGAGGGGGAGAGTAATAGAACACGGGGAGGGAGAGAGCAATAGAACACGGGGAGGGAGAGAGTAATAGAACACGGGGAGGGAGAGAGTAATAGAACACGGGGAGGGAGAGAGTAATAGAACACAGGGAGGAGGGGGAGAGTAATAGAACACGGGGAGGGAGAGAGCAATAGAACACGGGGAGGGAGAGAGTAATAGAACACGGGGAGGGAGAGAGTAATAGAACACGGGGAGGGAGAGAGTAATAGAACACGGGGAGGGAGAGAGTAATAGAACACGGGGAGGGAGAGAGTAATAGAACACGGGGAGGGAGAGAGTATTAGAACACGGGGAGGGAGAGAGCAATAGAACACGGGGAGGGAGAGAGTAATAGAACACGGGGAGGGAGAGAGTAATAGAACACGGGGAGGGAGAGAGCAATAGAACACGGGGAGGGAGAGAGTAATAGAACACGGGGAGGGAGTTAGTAATAGAACACGGGGAGGGAGAGAGTAATAGAACACGGGGAGGGAGAGAGTAATAGAACACGGGGAGGGAGAGAGTAATAGAACACAGCGAGGAGGGGGAGAGTAAGAGGAGAAGACTAGACAAAGCAAGGGAAGAAAACAAAAGAATTAATCAAAGAATATGAAAATAATCCGATAGGAGGCAGTAATGGAGCAGGTTAATTTTAAAATATAAAGAAAGCGAGAACACTCAGAAGATATCGAGCGATCCCACAGCACCAAGAACGCTCCCGCAGCACCAAGAACGCTCCCGCAGCACCAAGAACACTCCCACAGCACCAAGAACACTCCCACAGCACCAAGAACACTCCCACAGCACCAAGAACACTCCCACAGCACCAAGAACGCTCCCGCAGCACCAAGAACACTCCTACAGCACCAAGAACACTCCCACAGCACCAAGAACACTCCCACAGCACCAAGAACACTCCCACAGCACCAAGAACACTCCCACAGCACCAAGAACGCTCCCGCAGCACCAAGAACGCTCCCGCAGCACCAAGAACGCTCCCGCAGCACCAAGAACACTCCCACAGCACCAAGAACACTCCCACAGCACCAAGAACGCTCCCACAGCACCAAGAACACTCCCACAGCACCAAGAACGCTCCCACAGCACCAAGAACACTCCCGCAGCACCAAGAACACTCCCACAGCACCAAGAACACTCCCACAGCACCAAGAACACTCCCGCAGCACCAAGAACACTCCCACAGCACCAAGAACACTCCCGCAGCACCAAGAACACTCCCACAGCACCAAGAACACTCCCGCAGCACCAAGAACACTCCCGCAGCACCAAGAACACTCCCACAGCACCAAGAACACTCCCGCAGCACCAAGAACACTCCCGCAGCACCAAGAACACTCCCGCAGCACCAAGAACACTCCCACAGCACCAAGAACACTCCCGCAGCACCAAGAACACTCCCACAGCACCAAGAACACTCCCGCAGCACCAAGAACACTCCCACAGCACCAAGAACACTCCCGCAGCACCAAGAACACTCCCACAGCACCAAGAACACTCCCACAGCACCAAGAACACTCCCGCAGCACCAAGAACACTCCCGCAGCACCAAGAACACTCCCGCAGCACCAAGAACACTCCCACAGCACCAAGAACACTCCCGCAGCACCAAGAACACTCCCACAGCACCAAGAACACTCCCACAGCACCAAGAACACTCCCGCAGCACCAAGAACACTCCCACAGCACCAAGAACACTCCCGCAGCACCAAGAACACTCCCACAGCACCAAGAACACCCCTACAGCACCAAGAACACTCCCACAGCACCAAGAACACTCCTACAGCACCAAGAACACTCCCACAGCACCAAGAACACTCCTACAGCACCAAGAACACTCCCACAGCACCAAGAACACTCCCACAGCACCAAGAACACTCCCACAGCACCAAGAACGCTCCCACAGCACCAAGAACGCTCCCACAGCACCAAGAACGCTCCCGCAGCACCAAGAACACTCCCACAGCACCAAGAACGCTCCCACAGCACCAAGAACACTCCCACAGCACCAAGAACACTCCCACAGCACCAAGAACACTCCCGCAGCACCAAGAACGCTCCCGCAGCACCAAGAACGCTCCCACAGCACCAAGAACACTCCCGCAGCACCAAGAACACTCCCACAGCACCAAGAACACTCCCACAGCACCAAGAACACTCCCGCAGCACCAAGAACACTCCCGCAGCACCAAGAACACTCCCGCAGCACCAAGAACACTCCCACAGCACCAAGAACACTCCCGCAGCACCAAGAACACTCCCACAGCACCAAGAACACTCCCACAGCACCAAGAACACTCCCGCAGCACCAAGAACACTCCCACAGCACCAAGAACACTCCCGCAGCACCAAGAACACTCCCACAGCACCAAGAACACCCCTACAGCACCAAGAACACTCCCACAGCACCAAGAACACTCCTACAGCACCAAGAACACTCCCACAGCACCAAGAACACTCCTACAGCACCAAGAACACTCCCACAGCACCAAGAACACTCCCACAGCACCAAGAACACTCCCACAGCACCAAGAACGCTCCCACAGCACCAAGAACGCTCCCACAGCACCAAGAACGCTCCCGCAGCACCAAGAACACTCCCACAGCACCAAGAACGCTCCCACAGCACCAAGAACACTCCCACAGCACCAAGAACACTCCCACAGCACCAAGAACACTCCCGCAGCACCAAGAACGCTCCCGCAGCACCAAGAACGCTCCCACAGCACCAAGAACACTCCCGCAGCACCAAGAACACTCCCACAGCACCAAGAACACTCCCACAGCACCAAGAACACTCCCGCAGCACCAAGAACACTCCCACAGCACCAAGAACACTCCCACAGCACCAAGAACACTCCCGCAGCACCAAGAACACTCCCACAGCACCAAGAACACTCCCACAGCACCAAGAACACTCCCACAGCACCAAGAACACTCCCGCAGCACCAAGAACACTCCCACAGCACCAAGAACACTCCCACAGCACCAAGAACACTCCCGCAGCACCAAGAACACTCCCACAGCACCAAGAACGCTCCCACAGCACCAAGAACACTCCCACAGCACCAAGAACACTCCCACAGCACCAAGAACACTCCCGCAGCACCAAGAACACTCCCACAGCACCAAGAACGCTCCCACAGCACCAAGAACACTCCCACAGCACCAAGAACACTCCCACAGCACCAAGAACACTCCCGCAGCACCAAGAACGCTCCCGCAGCACCAAGAACGCTCCCACAGCACCAAGAACACTCCCGCAGCACCAAGAACACTCCCACAGCACCAAGAACACTCCCACAGGACCAAAAACACTCCCGCATCACCAAGAACGCTCCCACAGCACCAAGAACACTCCCGCAGCACCAAGAACGCTCCCGCAGCACCAAGAACGCTCCCGCAGCACCAAGAACGCTCCCGCAGCACCAAGAACGCTCCCACAGCACCAAGAACAGTCCCGCATCACCAAGAACGCTCAGAACGCATGAAGACTGAGCGGTAAAGCTCGGTGTGTTAATCAGTGCGTCGTTTAATTTGTCTTAGAGTTTAATTAAGCTTGGAGGATTCTTCAGAAAGACGAAGTGAATACTGCTAATTGATGAGTCTTGCTGAGTCAGTGTCCGCCCCCGGGGGGCTATTTTTATCTTCAAGTGTCAGGAAAGATGCCAGGCACCAGGTGTGGGGGGGCCAGACACCAGGTGTGGGAGACCGGGCACCAGGTGTGGGCGGCCAGGCACCAGGTGTGGGAGACCGGGCACCAGGTGTGGGAGGCCAAGCACCAGGTGTGGGAGACCAGGCACCAGGCGTGGGCGGCCAGGCATCAGGTGTGGGAGGCCAGGCACCAGGTGTGGGGGGGCCAGACACCAGGTGTGGGGGGCCAGACACCAGGTGTGGGAGACCGGGCACCAGGTGTGGGGGGCCAGACACCAGGTGTGGGAGACCGGGCACCAGGTGTGGGAGGCCAAGCACCAGGTGTGGGAGACCAGGCACCAGGCGTGGGCGGCCAGGCATCAGGTGTGGGAGGCCAGGCACCAGGTGTGGGGGGGCCAGACACCAGGTGTGGGGGGCCAGACACCAGGTGTGGGAGACCGGGCACCAGGTGTGGGGGGCCAGACACCAGGTGTGGGAGACCGGGCACCAGGTGTGGGAGGCCAAGCACCAGGTGTGGGAGACCAGGCACCAGGTGTGGGCGGCCAGGCACCAGATGTGGGAGGCCAGGCACCAGGTGTGAGAGGCCAGGCACCAGGTGTGGGAGGCCAGGCACCAGGTGTGGGAGACCGGGCACCAGGTGTGGGAGGCCAAGCACCAGGTGTGGGAGACCAGGCACCAGGTGTGGGCGGCCAGGCACCAGGTGTGGGAGGCCAGGCACCAGGTGTGGGAGACCGGGCACCAGGTGTGGGAGGCCAAGCACCAGGTGTGGGAGACCAGGCACCAGGTGTGGGCGGCCAGGCATCAGGTGTGGGAGGCCAGGCACCAGGTGTGGGAGACCAGGCACCAGGTGTGGGAGGCCAGGCACACCAGGTGTGGGAGGCCAGGCACCAGGTGTGGGAGGCCAGGCACCAGATGTGGGAGGCCAGGCACCAGGTGTGAGAGGCCAGGCACCAGGTGTGGGAGGCCAGGCACCAGGTGTGGGAGGCCAGGCACCAGGTGTGGGAGGCCAGGCACCAGGTGTGGGAGGCCAGGCACCAGGTGTGGGCGGCCAGGCACCAGGTGTGGGCGGCCAGGCACCAGGTGTGAGCGGCCAGACACCAGGTGTGGGACGCCAGGCACCAGGTGTGGGCGGCCAGGCACCAGGTGTAGGAGGCCAGGCACCAGGTGTGAGAGGCCAGGCACCAGGTGTGGGAAGCCAGGCACCAGGTGTGGGCGGCTAGGCACCAGGTGTGGGAGGCCAGGCACCAGGTGTGGGAGGCCAGGCACCAGGTGTGGGAGGCCAGGCACCAGGTGTGGGAGGCCAGGCACCAGGTGTGGGAGGCCAGGCACCAGGTGTGGGAGGTCAGGCACCAGGTGTGGAAGGCCAGGCACCAGGTGTGGGAGGTCAGGCACCAGGTGTGGGAGGCCAGGCACCAGGTGTGGGAGGCCAGGCACCAGGTGTGGGAGGCCAGCCACCAGGTGTGGAAGGCCAGGCACCAGGTGTGGGAGGTCAGGCACCAGGTGTGGAAGGCCAGGCACCAGGTGTGGGAGGTCAGGCACCAGGTGTGGGAGGCCAGGCACCAGGTGTGGGAGGCCAGCCACCAGGTGTGGGAGGCCAGGTACCAGGTGTGGGAGGTCAGGCACCAGGTGTGGGAGGTCAGCCACCAGGTGTGGGAGGCCAGGCACCAGATGTGGGCGGCCAGGCACCAGGTGTGGGAGGCCAGGCACCAGGTGTGGGAGGCCAGGCACCAGGTGTGGGAGGTCAGGCACCAGGTGTGGAAGGCCAGGCACCAGGTGTGGGAGGTCAGGCACCAGGTGTGGGAGGCCAGGCACCAGGTGTGGGAGGTCAGGCACCAGATGTGGGAGGCCAGGCACCAGATGTGGGCGGCCAGGCCCCAGGTGTGGGAGGCCAGGCACCAGGTGTGGGAGGCCAGGCACCAGATGTGGCCGGCCAGGCCCCAGGTGTGGGAGGCCAGGCACCAGGTGTGGGAGACCACGCACCAGGTGTGCCTGACCTGCTGCTTTAATAATTGTAAATAAAGCCGTCAAAGATTGAGAAAAGATGGACAGGTTCGTAAGTGTTTGCGTAACTGCTTCGTGAATCTGGCCCCTGTACATCTTTTCTCAATCTTTGGCGGCTTTGTTTACAATTATTAAACAGTTAATGAGCTCCGAAGCACCAGGAGGCTGTTTATAACAATAACAGTTGATTCATATAATATATATATTCATATATATATTCTATATATTCTACTCTTAGAAAATATATAAGAATATATATAATATATATATTCTACTCTTTCTCCTGCCTATTCATTGCTATTTCCTCCGCCATCTATTCCATTTTCCCACTTTATACCTCATTTCCTCTCCGGTTTAACCAAATCTCCGGTCTTCGTACAGCACTTTCTACCCCCGCCTCTCCTCTCAACTCTCACTCAGGCCACTTCTCTCTCTCCGAACACCTTTTATCATCATTTCCCCTCTTCCTTCCTTCCTTCCTTCCTAGTCCCAAGTTGTCTTCCTACCATATTTTAACATATTTTACCATTTTATCTTTCTCTCCTACCTTTAGTCCTTTCTCTTTCCTCTGTTCCTTCTTGTTTTCCAATCTATTTCCCCTTTTCCATTACTCCCTAATTGCCTACCTCTCTACTTTTCGTTTCCTACCTGTCCCCTTTTCTGGCTCCTCCATATTTGTACGCCATCTGGTGTCGGCTGACGTAACATGTTGGGGTCTCTCCTCACTGTTCTTATGAGGTTCTCTCATGATGCTCTTATGAGGCGAGTCATCTTTAAGACATGTGTGAGTAGATGTACTCATAAATCCTCCGAGTGGAGGTGTCTTCACTGAGGCAACGGAGGACGTTCGATTCTATTATACAAAGCGAATTAGAATCTATTTGTGAATATGTTGGCTGTTGTACGGGTCTGTTTATCTGGGTACAAGTGCAGCGCGCGAGCCACAGTAACCTGACTGTACCAGATATCCCGACCCATGTCGCTGACGTGACAGTCACAGCGCTCTGGACCTTGGTCCAGTTTGTGGTATAGCTGAAATGGTGGAGTGAATCTCTGTCTCTCTCTCTCTGTCTCTCTCTCTCTCTGTCTCTCTCTGTCTCTCTCTCTCTCTCTTTCTCTCTCTCTCTCTCTCTCTCTCTCTCTCTCTCTCTCTCTCTCTCTCTCTCTCTCTCTCTGTCTGTCTCTCTCTCTCTCTCTCTCTCTCTCTCTCTCTCTCTCTCTCTCTCTCTCTCTCTCTCTCTCTCTGTCACTACACGATGTCCATCTTATCACTACCTGATGTCCCCATCACTGACGTCTCTACCTGACGTCAATACCTGACGTCCCCATCACTGACGTCTCTACCTGACGTCTCTACCTGACGTCACCGGCTCACATCTACCTCAGGACAAACTCACGCTGCGCTACAAGTGACCTTTGAAGAAAAATAAAGATTTCCTTTATGCCCGTCGTGTGCGGCCTTACTGATTGACTGACTGACAGGTTGATGAGATCTGTCCTCCCTGACAGCACGTGCACTCTACTTTATGCCTTGTTTCTCTCTCACGCTGATGACCTGTCAATCATTTCCTGACCAGTACGTTTTTGTGTTCAAGTGCTCAACCAGCCCATTATTTTCGATTTGCCACTACGTAAAAAAAATGTAGCTATTTAGCCTAACCAGAAACGTACCAACCCAAGCAGCCCACCTAACCTATCGAGTCCGATGCATAGAAAACGTCGCAACAGGGGGGGGGGATGGAGGGAAGGAGAGGGGATGCGATTGGTTACAGAGGGGGGGGGGGGTGTGGGGGGGTGCAGAGAGGTGTGTGTGTGTGTGTGTGTGTGTGTGTGTGTGTGTGTGTGTGTGTGTGTGTGTGTGTGTGTGTGTGTGTGTGTGTGTGTGTGTGTGTGTGTATCTCAATCCACATATCAACACACACACACACAAATCCAACCCAAGAACTACACGAAACAAGGACGCGGGGTAACAAGCCAGTTCTGGAAATCAACCTCTAAATTCCAGCAATATGCCTTGGCCAGACTCAGCGATGTATAACCTCCCTAGTCTTTGATCCCCCAGGCCGAGCTATAAGGTCGCTTGCCAGCCCACAACCCAACCTGCTGTTCCCAACCGTAACGTAATACCGGCCTCAGACAAATTTACATTTCCACCCGGAATGTGAGAGTAGATTAAAGACTTGAATTAATTCCTGCTAATCGCGAGATTTAGATGATCAAAACACGCGTTGCCACAGGTAAGTTTAGGAAGAAAAAGCTTAATCCCATAAAGCTGTCGGCGGGAGAGGCTTTATAAGGCTTTAGAGCAGCGGAGCTTTATAAAGTATATGATAAAATACGAAATAAATACATTACAGTGGATAATATACGTGTGGGATGGATATATCCACGTCATACAGAATGAATGGATCGATAAGAGGCTTTGGGGAAATGCAATACATCTTGAACAGCAGTACATACAACAGCGATATACAACATATTGTATAACGACAAGGAGGAGCTGGAGGCTAACCTTTAAGTCAAGAGCAACGAAGGGTGAAAATCCCAGCTGAACGAGATGGCGCCTGTCAGAGGAAGCGGAACGCAATAGATAGATTTTGTTGTTAATTAAAGGCAGCTAATCAGAGGCTTAAAGGGGGATCTGTGACATCATTAAATTATCTGTTAAAAAAATTATGCAATCAAACAGAATCAGCTCATGACACTCTTTGTCAGTGTGAGCGTCACTCTTCAGTGTTTCTATACCAGTGTTGTATCCCTTCCTTGTATACATTTATCTATTTGTACGCTGTATCCATTGATAATTTGTTAATTAATTTTAACTGTTTGAATATTTTAACATCACTATGTTTTTTCAAGAAAGTAAACTCTTGACCTGTTTTTTTTTACGAAGAATTCACAATTGCATTAATTATGTTATTCTTTATTTGATGTTTTCAAGATAATTGATGTCCATTCAGGTACAGAGACCAGAACTGTGTACCACACCTCACGTGGGCTTCCTCTAGTGTGGTACAGAGGCCAGAACTGTGTACCACACCTCACGTGGGCTTCCTCTAGTGTAAGGTAAAGATGTAGAATAATGTTAATATTTCCAGTGTTAACCATTGTATATATTAACTCAAGCACCTCTTGTTAGACCTCATTCAAAACACTGACACACCGAAACTCTCTAAGGCACTGCGGGATCACCATAGCCCGTGCTGCTTGGAGCTTTGTTCCAGTTTGCGAACCTTTAACAACAACAACAACAACTGAAACTGTGAAGGGTTCTATGCCTCCACTAACCACTACTCCCTAAATGTGTTGACCCAATTTCCACGTTGCTGACAAAATCAATATTTTTCTTCTCCCGTTCAGAGATGAAGTATTGATTACATCATTCTTGGAACACCATTTAAGAAGCAAGGCGTCAATGCTTTACCCTGCTGTCTGGTCGAAACAATTTATTTCCCTAAAACTAAAATCATATGCATCTATTTTTGTTTAAATCCTGACTACTTATTTCCTGAAAAATACATTTTTTTCCCCTCCTGTATCCAGGTATACATCGGGCATGTCTGTGTATGTAGACGAATAAATGTGGAAAGAAAATATCTTGAGGGTAATATCGGAGAGCAATAAACCGAGACGATGGAATACGCTTAGGTACAGAAGCCAGGGGCCCCCAGGAGACCACAGATACGCCTCCCTGCTTCCTACCTCTGTCCCTGATGGGGTCTGAGTGTGTATATCCCGAAGGCTATTGAGGGGAAGGGAGGGATTATGGGGAGGGGCAAAGGGTAGGGATTATGGCGGGGGAGAACACTTGGAAATTCCATAGTTCATTGTGACTCTCACTGCTCAGCCTGTGCAAGGTTCCTCACACGTGGTAAACGGGGAGTGAACCGTCATCGAAGATCTAGGTCAGGGAACTTGAACTGCTTCCCTCTCTGAGGCTCGCACGTAGCTCCGTCATCACAGTGTCTGATTCATTCCAAGTTTCGGTCGAGGAACTCGGGAATCATGCTATAGAATTGATCCTATGAAGTATAGACAGAGAGCTAAGTCAGTGTGACACAGAGCCAGGTCAGTGTGACACAAAGCTAAGTCAGTGTGACACAGAGCCAGGTCAACGTGCCACAGACCCAGGGTCAGTGCACCACAGAGCCAGGTCAGTGTGACAGAGAGCCAAGACAGTGCACCACAGAGCCAGGTCAGTGTGACAGAGAGCCAAGACAGTGCACCACAGAGCCAGGTCAGTGTGACAGAGACCAAGAAACAAACCACAGACTAACACAACTCCCAGGAGCCATATAACACTACACGCATGTCAGAGTACCTTCCTCTAAGCTTCACGTGACAATCTCCACCTCGACCCGTTCCACCAGCCACATATATTCTCCTTTACCGCGAGAGAATACATATATGTCTTTATCAGCGCCCGAAACCCCTCTGGAGTGGAAGCTTCCAGCGATGAATTTTTCCAGTACCAAGACCGGCAATGTCGTCTGGGTGTCTCAATGAGTCTGGCTTGTTGGCAACTTCCAGGAGTGGTGAGTATGACGAATCTCGTTTTTCTGTGACGCGAGTTCGAATCTCCGATGAGGCAATTTCATTGAAATTGATATAGAAAGGTCTCATTGGGTAATAGCTCGCGGCAGAGAGATCTTTTATTGTTTTTATCTATTGGAAATATATTTGAAGCAACACACTTAGATTTATTATTATTATTATTATTATTATTATTATTATTATTATTATTATTATTATTATATATAAAACAGTTAACCTAAATTAACCTTAACCTAACCTAACCACGGATAGAAAGTAGAAAATAGCGTTCATTACGTAGTCGTTCCTAATACATTTCTTTGAGCGGATCGCCTCCCTAAGGATAGTGTACATCACGCCTATAGTGTGCACACACCCCACAGTGTGCACACCACCACAATGTGCACACACCCCCACAGTGTGCACACACACCCACAGCGTGCACACCACCACAGTGTGCACACACCCCCACAGTGTGCACACCCCCCACAGTGTGCACACACCCCCACAGTGTGCACCCCCCCACAGTGTGCACACCCCCACAGTGTGCACACCCTCACACAGCGTGCACACACACTCACAGCGTGCACACACACCCACAGCGTGCACACACCCCCACAGCGTGCACACGCTCCACAGCGTGCACACACGCCCCACAGCGTGCACACACCCCCACAGCGTGCACACCCCCACAGCGTGCACACCCCCCACAGCGTGCACACCCCCCACAGCGTGCACACCCCCACAGCGTGCACACACCCCACAGCGTGCACACACACCCACAGCGTGCACACACCCCACAGCGTGCACACACACCCACAGCGTGCACACACCCCCACAGCGTGCACAACCCCACAGCGTGCACCCCCCCCCCTTTACAGCGTGCACACACCCCCACAGTGTGCACACACACCCCCACAGCGTGCACACACACCCCTACAGCGTGCACACAACCCCACAGCGTGCACACACGCTCCACAGCGTGCACACACACCCCTACAGCGTGCACACAACCCCACAGCGTGCACACAACCCCACACCGTGCACACCCCCCCCACAGCGTGCACACACACCCCCACAACGTGCACACACCCCCACACCGTGCACACACACCCACACCGTGCACACACCCCCACATTGTGCACACACCCCCATAGAGTGCACCCCCCCACAGCGTGCACACACCCCCACAGGGTGCACACACCCCCACAGCGTGCACACACACCCCCACAGCGTGCACACACCCCCACAGCGTGCACACACCCCCACACCGTGCACACCCCCCCCACAGCGTGCACACACCCCACAGCGTGCACACATCCCACAGCGTGCATACACCCCCACAGCGTGCACACATCCACACAGCGTGCACACACCCCCACATTGTGCACACACTCCCACACCGTGCACACACACCCACAGCGTGCATACACCCCCACAGCGTGCACACCCCCCCACAGAGTGCACCCCCCCCCACAGCGTGCACACACCCCCACAGCGTGCACACACACCCCCACAGCGTGCACACACACCCCTACAGCGTGCACAACCCCACAGCGTGCACCCCCCCCCCACAGCGTGCACACACCCCCACAGCGTGCACACCCCCCCACAGCGTGCACACACCCCACAGCGTGCACACATCCCACAGCGTGCACACCCCCCCCCCCACAGCGTGTACACCCCCCCCCACAGCGTGCACACACACACCCCTACAGCGTGCACACACCCCAACAGCGTGCACACACCCTAGAGCGTGCACACCCCCCCCCGCAGCGTTCACACACCCCACAGCGTGCACACACACCCCTACAGCGTGCACACACCCCAACAGCGTGCACACACCCTAGAGCCTGCACACCCCCCCCCCCCCCCGCAGCGTTCACACACCCCCACAGCGTGCACACACGCCCCACAGCGTGCACACACGCCCCCCCCCCGCAGCGTTCACACACCCCCACAGCGTGCACACACGCCCCACAGCGTGCACACACGCCCCCCCCCCCCCGCAGCGTTCACACACCCCCACAGCGTGCACACACCCTAGAGCGTGCACACCCCCCCCCCCCCGCAGCGTGCACACACCCCCACAGCGTGCACACACCCCCACAGCGTGCACACACACCCCCACAGCGTGCACACCCCCCACAGCGTGCACACACACGCCCCACAGCGTGCACACACACCCCCACAGCGTGCACACACACCCCCACAGCGTGCACACACCCCCACAGCGTGCACACCCCCCACAGCGTGCACACACGCCCCACAGCGTGCACACACCCCCACAGCGTGCACACACCCCCACAGCGTGCACACCCCCCACAGCGTGCACACACGCCCCACAGCGTGCACACACCCCCACAGCGTGCACACACACCCCCACAGCGTGCACACACCCCCACAGCGTGCACACCCGCCACAGCGTGCACACACGCCCCACAGCGTGCACACACACCCCCACAGCGTGCACACACCCCCACAGCGTGCACACACACCCCCACAGCGTGCACACACCCCCACAGCGTGCACACACCCCCACAGCGTGCACACCCGCCACAGCGTGCACACACGCCCCACAGCGTGCACAAACTCGTCAGGGAACACAACGGGTTCATAGTATCCGAGTATTTTTGAAAATTGTTTTCATTTCTCAGTATTGCTATTATATTAATTGTAAAATATACATGTTTTTAATCAATCTCAATAATGGTGACAAGATAAATTGTGAAATACACCTTAAAAATAAATTATGCATCAAGCCAATTGGATTGTTTGTTGAAAGAGTGAAACTCAATATAGTTAACTTTGGACGAAAATATTTATACAGTATACACTTTTTCCATTGCTTTTTTTGTTATTTAAAATTTAAATTTAAATTGTGTTATTTATTTGTATAAAAACTTTTGTATAAATGTTAAAAAAGGAACATTTCTGGCGCCAGTTTGACGTCAGGAAGATAGACAGCAGCGCCACTCGCGGCGATTACCAAAACTAATCTTTGTGTAAATTATCCGACGACATTATAATCTTTTCTCCCGCAAATACAATACTTTTTTTTTACTGTATGAGAAATACACCAATCGTCCTAAATGTTGAGATGTGAATAATACAGCCGGGAGTTGGGCATTGTTTGTGGCTCAGTAAAGCAGATGATGTGTTTTGTTTGTGGTGTGGGAGGGCCTGATAGCTGAGTGGACATCGCTTCCGATTCTGAGGTTCCGGGTTCGATCCCCGGTGGAGGCGGAAGCAAATAGGCATAACTTTTTCACCCTAATGTGCCTGTTACCTAGCAGTAAGTAGGTACCTGGGAGTTAGACAGCTGCTACGAGCTGCTTCCTGGGGGAAGTGTAACAAATAGGCCTGGTCGAGGACCGGGCCGCGGGGACGCTAAGCCCCGAAACCATCTATGGATAACCTAGGGAGTTTGTGGCTAAATAAAGTAAGGAACATTGACTACATAATAATTGTAAAGGTATTGCAAGGTGAGACATAAGTATGGGTGCAACCTGTCCTCACACTTGAAGCAACGTGATTTATAACGCAATCGGCAAAAAACTTCAGAATTCCGGTGCTTTACTGCATTGAAAAGGACCTGAGGCTGTGACTCATACGTCAGGCTGCGAGCAGCCGCGTCCAACAGCCTGGTTGATCAGTCCGGCAACCAGGAGGCCTGGTCGACGACCGGGCCGCGGGGACGCTAAGCCCCGGAAACACCTCAAGGTAACCTCAAGGTAACCGCAATATTGAGGGACTAACCTCCGGAGTGAAAGGGGTGAGAATAGCTTGAGCTACCTCATCCCTTTGTGTGTATTTTACCTCAATAAACTTATTTCAATTTCAATTTCAATTTCAACCTCCGGAGGGGCCTAATAAGGTGCTAATAAGTGTTAAAGTGTGGTCATAGTGGCAACACCTGTGAGAGTGTGAGGACAGGAAGGTCAAGAGGTCACGGCTACACCTGTTGCTTATGACCTGCAGGTGTAGTCTCCGCCGTAAACTGGAGGCTGGAATTAATTTTGTTCCATATTTTTTTTTTATCGTTTCCTGACACGTTTATTTCAGTCGGATTTATCTTCTAATAAAATATTTCGATTATTTATTTGTTATTTACAGGTTTACTTCAACACATTTGTGTTTTCATTTTAGTTTATTTGGTATACGGTATACCAGATTGGGTAACCCGGCGGTGCCCGGGTCCACCCACCATCATTCTACAAAAAATGAAATAATGAGAAATAACGATAATAAATGGGAACATATAATCATGAATGGCGTCCCAACGTATGTCAACAACACTTGGAATCTACCCTGTTCCAGGGTAGATCTTGTTCCAGAGTCGCCCCCTTTCCCCCCCCCCCCTTCATGAAGGTCACCATGGGAGAAGGCCACATTATAATTAGAGTAATGGGGTTCGTCTCCGACACACCCATGTTGGGCACCTACCTCTCAGCAATCACCGTGCAATGTTGGGTGAGGCTAGCTCCAAGCTTCTGGACAAATAAAATAGACACAGCTTATATGAGAGGAGAAAAGCAATTTCTTCTTGTTTGTAATCCTTACACAGAATCAGACCACATTGTTATTTCTAGTATTTTCTAGAAATCTATTTTTTTTTAATAGATTTATTAAATTTTATTTTTTTCTCTGCTCAGTCTGACATGTAGAACTGAAGCAGTCACATAATTTCATTGACCTGGGTTCTAGGAGACTCGAACCCAGGACCCCAAGCGTGTGGGGTCCAACTCTATTGACCGAGCTACTGAGTAGTCTTGTTCGTGCAATTCGTCCTCTCGAACGTTCAGAACGTCACAAAACAGGCGTACTAACTAGCCCGAGCCTACACTCTCCCTCGCAGTTACTCACGGCTCTAGTGCCAGTTAGGGTGACCTTGTTTTCAGCTGTTATTTTCCTCCAATTACTTATCCAACATCAAAAATGTGTCGGAAGTTTCGCTGGGCCATCATTAGGTTAGATTAGCGCGCTATTAAGCAGATTATACGGAGTTAATGAGTAAAACTGGGCACTTTTGGGGTGCTTTGGAGTTCAGGTGTGTAAACCTGACTACCCTTGGGGGTGGGAGGGAGAGAGAGAGGTTCATGTGTGGGAACATAACTGCCTGTCCAGGTGTGGGGGGGGGGCTCTCTCAGAGGCAGGTATTTCAATTGTGTTGAGAGTTCAATTTCAGGTGTAGGCATTACTGAAATAGGATCCAGGTATAGATCTCATTTACAGATCTGTCTTTGTCATGGTGTGGCCCGTAGCGTGGCCACACCTGCACGGTGTGGTTAGGAGACAGGAGAACAGTCTCCCCTGTATGATGTGGCCCCGCAGAGTGACTCATTAAGACTCATCAAGACTCATCAAGCTACCTGAGGATATCCATCAGGACATGCAGACGATGAGCTACAATAACGTGGCAGGAGATATGATGACATGAGGAGATGACGACGTTTCGGTCCGTCCTGGACCATTATCAGGCCGAAACGTCGTCGTCCCCTCCTCTTCTGGTGTGTGGTGTGGTCCTCATACCTCAGGAACCATTGAGATACGTCACCAATAGAGAGAAAGAGAGAAAGTAAGTCTTGGAGTGAAGGCCATTCGGTCCGGCCGCCGGTTCCTGTACCGGATGACCGCATCAAAATACAAAACCTGAATTACAATGATCGCATTATACAAAATACACACAAACTTGGAGACGCTTGTATCTCCAAGTATGTGTTGAGACTTCAGGACATTTTCCACCGGGAGGCAAGCGAACAGGGCGAGCAGAGCGCGTATGAACATAATTTTCCATCCAGGGTATTAAAAAGAAAAAAAATCGGCCTTAATACAAAATCTCAAAACACGAAACTTGTGGAGGTGTAGTCGATAAGACCATCGACGTTACTTTCCCTGTGACAGGTTCGAATCTCCTTGGCGCGCCTGAGGTAAATAGGTTCGTGTTTTACTTTAAATGAGGTGCTCTCTTTATCTTTATCAATGATAATGGCTTCCAGGGTGTGAGTAGAGGTAGAGAGATGGAGAGCGGGCCAGGTGGTGGAACGGGCCAGGTGGGGGAACGATTTAGGAGTTGACTAGACACACCAGGTGGAATGGGAGACCAGGTGGAACGGAACACGTGCTATAACGAGACACCTGCTATAACGAGACACCTGCTATAACGAGACACCTGCTATAGGGAGCTGACTCCTCCCTATAGTTATCTAATTGCAGTTATCTAATTGTGTATTAAATGTGTATTGTGTATTAAAATGAGCTTTTCTCGTGTATAAATCAATATTATTATATATTAGAGACCTATATATAGCTAAGCATAGGTTATATTAGGTGTTTAGGTTGTGTTTGGCGATTATTTGAATTTGAAATACGTGTGTGAAACATTTAGAGAGATTCGAACAGAGGTCATCAGCGAAGCACTGTTCGAACGTTAACAGTTATGAGTCGTGTATAAACCGTTTTTCATTAATAAACAGGGGGGTTTGGCGGCTGGATTAACGAGCCTTTGGCCTTTGTTGTCAAGGACAGGCTGCTTGAACTGAACACTCCGCTAGAACGAGATACTTGCTTCAGCGAGACACTCGGCTAGAACGAGATACTTGCTTCAGCGAGACACTCGGCTAGAACGAGATACTTGCTTCAGCGAGACACTCGGCTAGAACGAGATACTTGCTTCAGCGAGACACTCCGCTAGAACGAGATACTTGCTTGAGCGAGACACTCGGCTAGAACGAGACGCTTGATAGAACGGGTGTCTAGCTACAACGCACCACTCACCTGGCCAAACTAAATGAATCTCAGTGACTGAAGAACAGTTTATATTGTTACGTCACTAGCGGACACGAGACGTCTCAAAGGTAACCCATAAGCCGTGCTACTTGCCCCGCTCCTGTGCCAGGTAAGTTACGGGCTCACCATAGCCCGTGCTACTTGCCCCGCTCCTGTGCCAGGTAAGTTACGGGCTCACCATAGCCCGTGCTACTTGCTCCGCTCCTGTGCCAGGTAAGTTACGGGCTCACCATAGCCCGTGCTGCTTGCCCCGCTCCTGTGCCAGGTAAGTTACGGGCTCACCATAGCCGGTGCTACTTGCCCCGCTCCTGTGCCAGGTAAGTTACGGGCTCACCATAGCCCGTGCTGCTTGCCCCGCTCCTGTGCCAGGTAAGTTAGGAGCTCACCATAGCCCGTGCTACTTGCCCCGCTCTTGTGCCAGGTAAGTTAGGAGCTCACCATAGCCCGTGCTACTTGCCCCGCTCCTGTGCCAGGTAAGTTAGGAGCTCACCATAGCCCGTGCTACTTGCCCCGCTCCTGTGCCAGGTAAGTTAGGAGCTCACCATATCCCGTGCTACTTGCCCCGCTCCTGTGCCAGGTAAGTTAGGAGCTCACCATAGCCCGTGCTACTTGCCCCGCTCCTGTGCCAGGTAAGTTAGGAGCTCACCATAGCCCGTGCTACTTGCCCCGCTCCTGTGCAAGGTAAGTTACGGGTTCACCATTGCCCGTGCTACTTGCCCCGCTCCTGTGCCATGTAAGTTACGGGCTCACCATAGCCCGTGCTACTTGCCCCGCTCCTGTGCCAGGTAAGTTAGGAGCTCACCATAGCCCGTGCTACTTGCCCCGCTCCTGTGCCAGGTAAGTTACGGGTTCACCATAGCCCGTGCTACTTGCCCCGCTCCTGTGCCAGGTAAGTTACGGGTTCACCATAGCCCGTGCTACTTGCCCCGCTCCTGTGCCAGGTAAGTTATGGGTTCACCATAGCCCGTGCTACTTGCCCCGCTCCTGTGCCAGGTAAGTTACGGGCTCACCATAGCCCGTGCTACTTGCCCCGCTCCTGTGCCAGGTAAGTTACGGGCTCACCATAGCCCGTGCTACTTGCCCCGCTCCTGTGCCAGGTAAGTTACGGGCTCACCATAGCCCGTGCTACTTGCCCCGCTCCTGTGCCAGGTAAGTTACGGGCTCACCATAGCCCGTGCTACTTGCCCCGCTCCTGTGCCAGGTAAGTTACGGGCTCACCATAGCCCGTGCTACTTGCCCCGCTCCTGTGCCAGGTAAGTTACGGGCTCACCATAGCCCGTGCTACTTGCCCCGCTCCTGTGCCAGGTAAGTTACGGGCTCACCATAGCCCGTGCTACTTGCCCCGCTCCTGTGCCAGGTAAGTTACGGGCTCACCATAGCCCGTGCTACTTGCCCCGCTCCTGTGCCATGTAAGTTACGGGCTCACCATAGCCCGTGCTACTTGGAACTTTGTCCAGATAGCGAATCTTTAACAACAACAACATCAAACGTAACGTAGGAAGGGACTCACAAACACCCAAAAGTTTTACACACAGAAATCACAATAGCCTGATGCATCAAATGAACAAATCCACAAGGGCCGTGAAGAGGATTCGAACCTACGTCCGAGAGGATTCCAGACGCTGCCTTAATCGACTAGGCCACGACATATAGGAACTCCCGGTTGCAATTCTTTTAACCATGTTGTGGTATAGTCGATTAAGGCGCGTCTGGGATCCTCTCGGACGTAGGGTTCGAACCCTCATCACGGCTCTTGTGGATTTGTTCACCCAAAAGCTTAACTGGAACACTTCCGCTTCCCCGGTCGGCCGAGCGGACAGCACGCTAGACTTGTGATCCTGTGGTCCCGGGTTCGATCCCGGGCGCCGGCGAGAAACAATGGGCAGAGTTTCTTTCACCCTATGCCCCTGTTACCTAGCAGTAAAATAGGTACCTGGGTGTTAGTCAGCTGTCACGGGCTGCTTCCTGGGGGTGGAGGCCTGGTCGAGGACCGGGCCGCGGGGACACTAAAGCCCCGAAATTATCTCAAGATAGAGCTGCATATTGGAAAATTGGTCTGATATATGTGGCATAAAGGATACTAAATGACTCGACATTTGTGTTTCTAAATGCAGTTCTTATGTTCGTCAACCTTACATATACCAGTAACAATATACGCTTGATGCGGGCCTGGAGACACGAACACAAGGACAAAGGTAACTGCAGAAGGTCTATTGGCCCATACGAGGCAGCTCCTATTTATAACCACCCAATCCCACTCATATACATGTCCAACCCACGCTTGAAACAATCGAGGGATCCCACCTCCACCACGTTACGCGGCATTTGGTTCCACAAATCAACAACCCTGTTACCGAACCAGTATTTACCCATGTCTTTCCTAAATCTAAACTTATCCAATTTATACCCATCGTTTCGTGTTCTGTCTTGACAAGTTGGATGGGATATAAATCTTCAACTCTATATCTGTAAGATACCAGGTGGGTTTCTTCTGTCATGAGGAACTCTGAGCCCTGTCTTCTTACCACAACCCAATTTCATTACTTTGCACTTACTTGAGTTAAAATCAAGGGGCCATCTTTTGAATCATTCACCCAGTTTGTCCAGATTATCCTGAGGTATCTGTTAAGCTGATAGTCGTATGGATGAGGTTATTAATTCCATTATCTAGAGTAATACGGTGCATACCTGTATGAAGGGAGATCGCACAAGTACTTCTCTTTAAATCTGCACTTACCACAACCACTATATAATACGTAGTGTGGATCTAATTGACTGTTGCTGCTTGTGCTGTGACAACTTAGCTCCCCCCTCCCCCCCACCATCCTCCCCATTCATCTGCCCACGTCAAGGCACCGTCTATGAAGGGGGGGAGGGGGTGTCTCACTATGATTGATGATTGATGAAGATTAAGCCACCCAAGAGGTGGCACGGGCATGAATAGCCCGGAAACTCACCATGTAACAAGCATCCAATTTGAAGGCTTTTACCGTACATAAACACCACATTACAACCTACTTGACCTATCGAGGGAAACGCTCATTAATTCTGAAGAACATCATTTTCAAAAAAGTTTTTTTTTTCCAGTATGTAGCATTTAGTTTGTGGCGTTGTATCGCCAGCGTCCTGTGTTTAGTGGAGAGGTATACCTACCTAGGTCTGGGAGTCATTGTCCCCACGGCCCGGTCTCTGACCAGGTCATCTGGTTGGTGGCCAGGAGCCAGATTCACGAAGCAGTTACGCAAGTACTTACGAACGTGTACATCTTTCCTCAATCTTTGACGACTTTGGTTACATTTATTAAACAGTTTACAAGCATGAAAACTTCCCAATCAACTGTTGTTATTGTTATAAACAGTCTCCTGGTGCTTCGGAGCTCATTAACTGTTTAATAATGGTAAACAAAGCCGCCAAAGATTGAGAAAAGATGTACAGGTCAGTAAATGCTTGCGTAACTGCTTCGTGAATCTGGCTCCTGGTCAACCAGGCTGTTCGACGCCGCTGCTCGCAGTTTAACGCGAGGATCCCAACCCGGGACGGTGGTAATGAACAATGTTAGATGGAATGAACGATGCTAGAAAATGACTCGTTGGTTTGAAGTAGTTTGTTTTGACTCGTGTCTCAACAGGAGACTAAGGACGACTTTCCCAACCGTGGATCCCGGGTTCGAGCCCCCCACAGGCACGACACAGACCACGTTTCCTTTCACCTGATTCCTCCGATAACGTAACGAGGCACCTGGGAGTCAGGCAACTGTTGTGGGTGGCATCCTAGCGGGGAAGGGGGGAGGGAACTATCAAGGGGAAAGCGCCAAGCCACTACGACTATATAGCACTGGGAAGGGGTCAGGATAAGGATTTGGGATGGAACGGTGGGGAAGGAATGGTGCCCAATCACTTGGCCAGTCGGGGATTGAACGCCGACCTGCATGACGCGAGACCGTCGCACTACTGCCTTGGAGCGGGGTGTGGGGGAGGGAGGACATTAGATTTGCCTAGTTAGGCCTCGATAATCCTAACAGGCTCCCCATCCCCGACGATGGAATATGAGCCGTTGAACAGCTGTTGAACGGCTTTAACGTTGAACTTTAAATTTGAAACGTTGGGTACGATAGCGTAAACAGACCATCGTGACCTATTGGTTGAGTGGACGGGTTGCAACCTGTCAATTCCCTTCCATCCGGTGTGTGAGCAAATCATATAATCCTTCTCACTGTGGAGGCCTGGTCGACGACCGGGCCGCGGGGGCGCTAAGCCCCGAAATCATCTCTCATCAGCTATTTAACTGTGCTACATCAAGGTGTGTATGACTAGACCAAGAGACTGGGCTGGTTGGAGAAAAGTTGGAATACAATCAGTTGGAGTCATTTGTAAGGTGTAAAGTGCTTTAGATTAAGATACAAGAGACATGGCCGCTACGAACAAATCCACAAGGGCAGTGACGAGGATTCGAACCTGCGTCCTGGAGCATCCCAGACGCTGCCTTAGGCCGCTACCTTACCTTGAGGTTACCTTGAGGTGCTTCCGGGGCTTAGCATCCCTGCGGCCCGGTCGTCGACCAGGCCTCCTGGTTGCTGAACTGGTCAACCAGGCTGTTAGACGCGACTGCTCACAGCCTGACGTACGAATCACAGCCTGGTTGGTCCAGCCTGGCTAGACAAAAGTTTTCAACTAAATGTTTGAAAACATGCTGACAAACTCCCAGACTCACACAGACCGGCAAAGTTACTTGTCATTTATGTATCGCAATTCTCAAAAAAAAAAAAATCTTAGAAATTCAACGTTAACAATTTCCTTGAAAGTGTAATAAAGTCGCGATGCACGAGCGTGGAATCAATTTTTCTTCTTCTATGCAACACGGACGAGAAGCAGGAAAATACGCAGTAGTCCCTGCAACATGGTTTTTAAAAGTTTGGAAACACAAGCACAAGGACGTATATTGCAAAAGTTTTTAGTGGTTCATAAATACAAATTGGACGGTCAACCATGTTATTCTTTTGCCCCGGGGAAAGGGGAGGGGGACGAGAAGGGGGTTTGTTTACATGGTAGTGCCTGCCCTCTGGTGAGCGCCAGGACAACCTCACCCAACTTGTCTCAACGCTTGGGTCAAAACAATCACTATGACTATGGAATTCTGTGACCAGGCGACAAAAATTAGGCAAGAAAGAGAAGGGTGGGCAGACTTGTTGTGGATTCCTTCTCACATTGGCATGCAGGAGCATGACAAAGTTGACGCCCTTGCTAAAGCTGCAGTAAATAAAGACAGTATTGAATGGAATCTTGAGTTATCAAATAGGTCCCTTAAAAGTGTCATTAGACGAGAACTCCTAGATGGATTTGAAGAAAGTAGAACAGTGCAAACTGGAACTAGCAGGTCCATTGTTCATGACAATGAAATGTGTGAAGTAAAACATGTGTATGGGGCAAGTAACAAAGTCAGTAGATTAACAGATGTTGTCACAGCTCGTATAAGACTTGGCTACAAGTATCTCTGGCAGTTCGGTTTGTATAGGGATCTAGATGAAGTAAAGTGTAAAGTGTGTGGACATAGGCAGGGACACACACTCGAACACTATATCTTGGATTATTGTAAAATTGAGCCTTTTAGAGATAAATCTAAGCTCACTCTGTAGGATATGGCAACCTATCTTATTACCATGGATAAATTACCTGAAATCCTTGCACTGTATCCACATTTCGCTTCCAGTAGATGAACGACATATGAGATTCAGAAACAAGTAGTGTATTGTGAGGACTAATAATAAACAGAAGCTCCCCTATGACTCTGTAATATCCCCATTGGTCAAACTATTATGTATTAGCGATAAGACCTACCATTAATGTATGATGACTTACTGTAAATATGTAGCTCTTGTAATAGCACTTTCTCTGTAACTAGCTGACATTGTAACTATAAGGTGTGAAGGATAGATGAAATTGTTTATGTAATAATCTAAGATGAGGTCTGATAAAGACCTTTTGTGCCCTCTGTAATGCTTTTGCGTTACCGCTCACAGGATGAGTATGGGGTGCACAATAAACTAGCCGCCTTCGGCGGCAACAATCAAAATCAACTGTATTTTCTTAGACTGTCAGAAAGCCTTTGACACAGTACCCTATAAAAGGCTGTTACAAAAGTTGGAGCAAAAGGTAAAGTCCAGTGGATAAGGAAGTATCTAAGCAACAGGAAACAGCGAGTAACTGTGAGGGGGGAGACATCAGAGTGGCGAGATGTCACCAGCGGAGTCCCACAGGGCTCAGTACTTGGACCCATCCTGTTTCTAATATATATAAACGATCTTCCAGAGGGTATAGACTCGTTCCTCTCAATGTTTGCTGATGATGCAAAAACTATGAGAAGAATCAAGACAGACGAAGATAGACAGAGACTACAGGATGACCTGGACAGGCTGGAGGAATGGTCTATCATCAGCGGCAAATGCTAGGTTGGCCAACATAAGAACTGCCTTTAGAAACTTGTGTAAGGAATCGTTCAGGACCTTGAATACCACTCATGTCAGACCAATTCTGGAGTATGCAGCTCCAGCCTGGAGTCCATACCTAGTTAAACACAATACTAAGTTAGAGAAGATTCAGAATTATTGCACCAGACTGGTCCCAGAACTGAGAGGTATTAGCTACGAGGAAAGGCTACGGGAGCTAAACCTCACGTCCCTGGAAGACAGAAGAGTAAGGGGAGACATGATAACGACCTACAAAATTCTCAGGGGAACTGACAGGATGGACAAAGACAAACTATTTAGCATGGTTGGAATACAAACAAGGGGACACCGGTGGAAACTTAGTATCCAAATCAGCCACAGAGACATTATAAATAATTTTTTCAGTGTCAGAGTAGTTAACCGATGGAATGCATTAGGCAGTGATGTGGTGGAAGCAGACTCCATACACAGTTTCAAACGTAGATTTGATATAGCCAAATAGGCTCCAGAATCTGTACACCTGTTGATTGACAGTTGAGAGGCGGGACCAAAGAGCTAAAGCTCAACCCCCGCAAGCACAACTTGGTGAACTAGGTGAATACACCCACCCACACACACACACACACACACACACACACACACACACACACACACACATATCATACACACACACACACATTACATATCACGTAATCTTGATACTCTACAATCCCCCACCAAACAGTAGAAGGCCCAGGCACATATCATACACACACATATCATACACACACACACACATTACATATCACGTAATCTTGATACTCTACAATCCCCCACCAAACAGTAGAAGGCCCAGGCAGGAGTACGAGGACAGCAACAAGACATGTATGGATGAACTGCAGAGGGCAGCAACTTTAGCGCATAGAATGAGAGCGAAGCTGCTGGTCATGGGGGACCTAAATCACGGAGAGATAGATTGGGAAACGAGGAATCCCCATGGCGGGGAGGAGACCTGGGTAGCGAAGCTGGTAGACGTTATTGACAGGAATTTCCTAACACAGCATGTGAAAGAAGATACTAGGGAAAGAGGAGGGGATACGCCCAGCCTATTAGATCTCATTATCACTCAGAATGTAGAAGACATCGAGCAGTTGGAACATGAAATACCACTAGGAGCTAGTGACCATTGTGTCCTAGCCTTTGACTACATGATGGAGCTTAAAATTGTGACCAAAGGACAAGAGGTCCGGGAAAGGAGACTTGATTACAGAAAAGGGGACTACAGAAGGATAAGGGACTACCTGGGAGAAGTGCAGTGGGAGGAAGAACTTAGAGGAAAAACAGTGCAAGGTATGATGACCCAAGTCATATTGAAATGCAAGGAGGCTGAAGATAGATTTATTCCAACAATAAAGAAAAAAAGCAGGAGGGAATATAATAACCCATGGTTTAATAGACAGTGTCAGGAAGCAAAGGTGAGAAGCAGGAGGGAGTGGAGGAAGTACAGAAGACAAAGGACAGAGGACAACAGGATTAGATGTAACAGAGCTAGGAATGATTACATTAACATAAGACGAGTGTCGGAAAGAAATTATGAGAACGATATTGCAGTCAAAGCGAAAAAGCAACCAAAATTACTACATAGCCATATAAGAAGGAAGATGTCGGTAAATGACCAAGTGACAAGACTGAGGAAAACAGAAGGGGCATATACAGAAAGCGACAAGGAAATCTGCGAGGTACTGAATGCAAAATTCCATGGAGTGTTCACTACCGAGCCTGAGCAGCTCCCATTGTTAGAAGAGATTACCCAAGATGAAAGACTATCAGATATAGAGGTGACAGCAGAGGATGTAATGAAACAGTTGACAACACTGGATGCAAATAAAGCTGTTGGACCAGACAAAGTATCACCGTGGATACTTAAAGAGGCAGCGCAGGCTCTCAGCGTGCCTCTGGCAATGATCTTCAATGAGTCACTTATGTCGGGAGAATTGCCCAGTTGCTGGAAGGAGGCAAATGTCGTACCGATTTTCAAAAAGGGGGATAGGGAGGAGGCACTTAACTACAGACCCGTATCACTGACAAGCATCCCCTGCAAAATACTTGAAAGAATAATTAGGCTAAGACTTGTTGAGCACCTGGAGAGCATTGGGTTTGTAAACAAGCACCAACATGGGTTCTGGACAGGGAAATCATGCCTAACAAACCTTTTAGAATTCTATGATAAAGTAACAAGGATAAGGCAGGACAGAGAAGGCTGGGCAGACTGCATATTTCTTGACTGCCAAAAGGCCTTTGATACGGTACCGCACATGAGACTGCTATACAAACTTGAGAGGCAGGCAGGAGTAAGCGGAAAGGCCCTAGTATGGGTGAAGAACTACCTAACAGGAAGGAGCCAGAGGGTAATGGTAAGGGGCGAAAAGTCGGACTGGCGAACAGTAACAAGTGGAGTACCTCAAGGATCGGTGCTGGGACCAATCCTCTTTCTAATTTACGTAAATGATATGTTTACAGGAGTGGAATCATACATGTCAATGTTTGCAGATGACGCAAAATTAATGAGAAGAGTTGTGACAGACGAGGATTGTAGGATCCTCCAAGAGGACTTACACAGGCTGCAGAGATGGTCAGAGAAATGGCTACTGGAGTTTAACACCAGTAAATGTAAAGTTATGGAAATGGGATCAGGTGACAGGAGACCAAAGGGACAGTACACAATGAAGGGGAACAGCCTACCTGTAACGATTCGAGAAAGAGACCTGGGAGTGGATGTGACACCTAATCTAACTCCTGAGGCACATATAAATAGGATAACGACAGCAGCGTACTCTACACTGGCGAAAATTAGAACTTCATTCAGAAACCTAAATGAGGAAGCTTTTAGGGCGCTTTACACTGCCTACGTGAGACCCGTCTTAGAGTATGCCGCGCCATCATGGAGCCCCCACCTGAAGAAACACATAAAGAAACTGGAGAAGGTTCAGAGGTTTGCGACGAGGCTTGTCCCAGAGCTACGAGGGATGGGATATGAAGAGCGGCTGAAGGAACTGAACCTTACGACACTAGAGAAAAGAAGGGAGAGAGGAGATATGATAGGGACATATAAAATACTCAGGGGAATTGACAAAGTGGAAATAGATCAAATGTTCACACGTAATAATAACAGAACGAGGGGACATGGGTGGAAACTGGAAACTCAGATGAGTCACAGAGATGTTAGGAAGTTTTCTTTTAGCGTGAGAGTAGTAGAAAAATGGACTGCACTTGGGGAACAGGTTGTGGAAGCAAATACTATTCATACTTTTAAAACTAGGTATAATAGGGAAATGGGACAGGAGTCATTGCTGTAAACAACCGATAGCTGGAAAGGCGGGATCCAAGAGTCAATGCTCGATCCTGCAAGCACATATAGGTGAGTACATATAGGTGAGTACACACACACACCGTGTACGAACAGTCTGGGCCGCCACCACAGGGTACAAGAGAGACTGGCGGCCGCCAGCAGCGACCCGGGGCGTCGTACACACCAGCCTGACGCAACACACCAGGTTATTAACCTTTAATTAAATAACTCTTTTTCACCACTGTGCTTTTATATTAGTCTGTTGCTAGTGAGACACTCAAAGGTTCAGCACATGAGGCTTCGTTGTCAAACGCGGCATAATATGAGGCTTCTTGATGAAAGGCTTCAACACCTGGGGGGATACGAACCCACACCAAACAGCTGGAGAAGAGTGCGCCTCCCCCTCTAAGGCTTCCTAGGTCTATTCTCATGTACATTAGTAATTCTCACATGTGTGTGTGTGTGCTCTCGTGTATCTATACGTGCTTGCAGGCCGAGCTTCAGCTCTCAAGCTCCGGTATTCAGTCGCCGATCGCCAATTGTAATGGCTGCTTCGTATCCCTCTTGCTTCGTGGCATAGTTAATGTTAACTGTGGCTTCAGTTAGCTTCAACTTCAACCCATTTCAACTCGCTGCTCTTGCTCCAACCCGTTCTCGCAAATTTAATAAGTCAATATTGACTTATTAAATATGTGCATAGGTGACATACTTAACATAATAGATACCCTTAAAAAGATTAATAGAAAACACCGACCTTACCTAACCTTTTTAGTATCTTAAGATAAGCATCTTATTGCTTCGAATATACAATTATTACCTAACCTATAATAGGTATAGGTTAAGTAATAATTGTAATTACGAAGCAATAAGATGCTTATCTTAAGATACTAACAGGTTAGGTAAGGTCGGTGTTTTCTATTAATCTTTTTAAGGGTATCTATTATGTTTAGTATGTCACCTATGCACGTAGTTAATAAGTCAATATTGACTTTACGAATTTGCGAGAACGGGTTGCTTGCTCACTACTCTTACGCTGAAGAAGTGCTTTCTTCAGTGTGTGGGTTGATGTATGTGAGTTGGTGTATATGGGTGTGCAACCCGTCCTCGCAAATTTAATAAGTCAATATTGACTTATTAAATATGTGCATAGGTGACATACTTACATAATAGTTTCCCTTGAAAAGCTTCATAGAAAACACCGACCTTACCTAACCTACTTAGTATGTTAAGATAAGCATCTTATTGCTTCGTAATTACAATTATTACCTAACCTATACCTATAATAGGTTAAGTAACAATTGTAATTAAGAAGCTATAAGATGCTTATTTTAACATACTAAGTAGGTTAGGTAAGGTCGGTGTTTTTTATGAAGCTTTTCAAGGGAAACTATTATGTTTAGTATGTCACCTATGCACGTAACTAATAAGTCAATATTGACTTATTAAATTTGCGAGGACGGGTTGGGGTGTGGGTGTATTCACCTGGGTGTATTCACCTAGTTGTGCTTGCGGGGGTTGAGCTCTGCTCTTTCGGCCCGCCTCTCAACTGTCAATCAATCAATTTTTTTTCACACACACCCCTCTCCCCCAGGAAGCAGCCCGTAGCAGCTGTTTAACTCCCAGGTACTTATTTACTAATAGGTAACAGGGGGCATCAGGGTGAAAGAAACTCTGCCCATTTGTTTCCGCCATGACCGGGGATCGAACCCTGCGGTCCCTAGGATTGCGAGTTCCGAGCGCTGTCCACTCACAGGCCCCAGACCCCCTGAAATATACAGAGGGGCTCCCCATCATATACATCAGCAGGTGTAGGTGTATATGGGTGTAGGTGTATATGGGTGTAGGTGTATATGGGTGTAGGTGTATATGGGTGTAGGTGTATATGGGTGTAGCTGGTTTTGTGCATGCAAATATCTACATCATCCCACTACACTACACTACACACAGAAATCACGATAGCGTGATGCATCAAATGAAGAAATCCTCAAGGGCCGTGACGAGGACTCGAACCTGCGCCCGAGAGCATCCCAGACGCTGCCTTAATCGACTGAGCTACGACATGGTCAAAAGACATCTGCGACGTCCACGTCATCCAACGTGTAAACAAAAAATACCTCAGTAGCAGATGATAAACTGAGGCTCCCCGCATAATGCCAACCAATTAACCTGACCTTCTTATTTTGACTTCTCACCTTGACTTACACCCCCAAGCCGCTCCCACGGGCTCAAGACCCCCAGGCTTCATCCACCAGCTTCATCCACCAGCATCATCCACCAGCATCATCCACCAGCTGCAAAAGTTGAAATTGGAGTTCGGCCTCGCGCGCCGCTTAGGAAATTTTGCAAATTTTCTGGTTCGCTCTACTGGTTGCTTAAATTAAATGTGGAGTGAATATTAATGTGGCGCGGGGCAGCTACGGGAACACCCACGTTAATATCCACTAAAGACGCAGACGAAGCAGCGGCAGGAGGAGGGGCAGGGAAAGATGAACCGCGAATAACAGAAGGAGAACACATCCCAGAAGCAGTCGTTACTGCACCAGAAGCGGTAATAGAAGCATTAAACCATTAGCAAATTTAGCCATTAAAACTAATTTGCATTTTCCGGAAGTCAGAGGACAAGAAATCACAAGCTACAGCTACGATTTGGCAAGATTCCATTCTAACATTTTGTTTTTTTTCAAAAGATTACTTCGGCCTCCGACTTGGTCCTTTTCCTGTGGGTGAATTTTTCTTGCGAAAAGTTGGGTTTGCAAGCACTTTCCAGGAACCTGGTGAAAGCCTAATGCTTTGCTCATTCACTCGTGGGCGCCAAGCATGGAAACCCGCGCCAGAGGAAAAGTTTGGTATAAGAGTTGTTTCTTAGGTGAGAGAAGCCCCAGGCAAGGTGGAGAGGAGGGAGGGAAGGAGGGAGAGAGAGAGGGAGGGAAGCTGTGTGTGGCCTTGGGGAGGTGGCATAGAAAACTGTTTTGTCAACTGACGTAGTAACTCTTCCTGCCAGAGGCAGCCTTTCACTCCACTAACTTTGTCTTCCTATCGTTCATCTTTATTTGTTCTCTCCTCACATTCCTTCCTCCCTCTCTATATCCCTCCCTCTCTATATCCCTCCCTCTCTATATCCCTCTCTCTCTCTCTCTCTCTCTCTCTCTCTCTCTCTCTCTCCATTTTCCTCATTACATCCATCTTATTGTTAAAAACAACAGCAACAACGGCTGGTATGGAGTAGTGGACCCCATACTAATCTTGTGGGCGGTAGTGGACCCCATACTAATCTTGTGGGCGGTAGTGGACCCCATACTAATCTTGTGGGCGGTAGTGGACCCCATACTAATCTTGTGGGCGGTAGTGGACCCCATACTAATCTTGTGGGCGGTAGTGGACCCCATACTAATCTTGTGGGCGGTAGTGGACCCCATACTAATCTTGTGGGCGGTAGTGGACCCCATACTAATCTTGTGGGCGGTAGTGGACCCCATACTAATCTTGTGGGCGGTAGTGGACCCCATACTAATCTTGTGGGCGGTAGTGGACCCCATACCAATCTTGTGGGCGGTAGTGGACCCCATACCAATCTTGTGGGCGGTAGTGGACCCCATACCAATCTTGTGGGCGGTAGTGGACCCCATACCAATCTTGTGGGCGGTAGTGGACCCCATACCAATCTTGTGGGCGGTAGTGGACCCCATACCCATACCGTGGGCGGTAGTGGACCCCATACCCATACCGTGGGCGGTAGTGGACCCCATACCCATACCGTGGGCGGTAGTGGACCCCATACCCATACCGTGGGCGGTAGTGGACCCCATACCCATACCGTGGGCGGTAGTGGACCCCATACCCATACCGTGGGCGGTAGTGGACCCCATACCCATACCGTGGGCGGTAGTGGACCCCATACCCATACCGTGGGCGGTAGTGGACCCCATACCCATACCGTGAGCGGTAGTGGACCCCATACCCATACCGTGGGCGGTAGTGGACCCCATACCCATACCGTGGGCGGTAGTGGACCCCATACCCATACCGTGGGCGGTAGTGGACCCCATAACAATCATGTGAGTCGTAATGGAGCCAATACCCATCCTGTGGGCGGTAGTGACGAACATCCCAGAGATACATAACAGAGCCATGAACCTCACCACGTCACTAACCCACCACACTGACAAGTTTCCCCAGAGGCCTGCAAGCACTCTTCACAGCGATCCCGCCGCTTAAATACCAACATTGTGTATTTAACTCAAGGAAATGGTTATTGCTAAATTCCAAGAACTCCTTAGGAGAGGTTTAAGATTGCCTTAAGTGTTCATAAAAGACATGTGAAGACCCCTGAAGGATCAGAGTTTGTTGGGGAAAACAGAGATGTTAACAGTAATCTGAATCTACAAAATATACTTAAATGTGTTAGTTAAATAATATGTTAGTTAAATAATTTGTTTAGTTAGTGCACATTAGTGTGGGGAGTAGAAGATGGGGTTCTTGTGGATTAGAAGATGATGGGGTTCTAGAGGAGTAGAAGAACTCCCAGAATCAAGCAGGTATCAAGCAGGTATCTAACAGGTATCAAGCAGGTATCAAGCAGGTAGGGGGGTAAGTGATAATATTTCTCATACACTTAAGAATTTGTATGTGGTGTATATCCCCCTTTTGTTATGGGTTTGTTTAATTCGTTTGGCTGATATATGTGACTTTTTACTGCCCCTAAGTGTGTACTCACCTAATTGTGTTTGCGGGGGTTGAGCTCTGGCTCTTTGGTCCCGCCTCTCAACCGTCAAACAACTGGTGTACAGGTTCCTGAGCCTATTGGGCTCTATCATATCTACACTTGAAACTGTGTATGGAGTCAGCCTCCACCACATCACGTGTGTGTGTGTACTCACCTATTTGTACTCACCTATTTGTGCTTGCGGGGGTTGAGCTTTGGCTCTTTGGTCCCGCCTCTCAACTGTCAATCAACTGGTGTACAGATTCCTGAGCCTACTGGGCTCTATCATATCTACATTTAAAACTGTGTATGGAGTCAGCCTCCACCACATCACTGCCTAATGCATTCCATCCGTTAACTACTCTGACACTGAAAAAGTTCCTTCTAACGTCTCTGTGGCTCATGTGGGTACTCAGTTTCCACCTGTGTCCCCTTGTTCGCGTCCCACCAGTGTTGAATAGTTTATCCTTGTTTACCCGGTCGATTCCTCTGAGGATTTTGTAGGTTGTGATCATGTCTCCCCTTACTCTTCTGTCTTCCAGTGTCGTAAAGTGCGTGTGTGTGTGTGTGTGTGTGTGTGTGTGTGTGTGTGTGTGTGTGCGTGTGTGTGTGTGTGTGTGTGTGTGTGTGTGTGTGTGTGTGTGTGTGTGTGTGTGTCTGTGTGTATTATGTATACGTCACATAAATGGTACTCAAAATACATCAAGTACCATCTTACCGTTTTCGAAAACAGTATTTCCTCAGGTCATACCTTAGTAACACACACTTCTCACTTACTAATACTAATTTGGGAGATAATAAAAAGTTCAAGAAAATACAATGGGAAAGATGAATGACATTAAGGAATAAAATACTTCAATAAACACTGTATCCTGGAATAATTGGGATTATTACCTGGGATAATTGGGATTATTACCTGGGATAATTGGGATTATTACCTGGGATAGTTAGTAACATCAGACACAAAAAAAACACAATAATGGAGGAAGCTGTAGAAGGTATACTGGCTAATTCAGCTCCTATTGCTCTCTCTCTCTCTCTCTCTCTCTCTCTCTCTCTCTCTCTCTCTCTCTCTCTCTCTCTCTCTCTCTCACGTATCAAGAGGAAACTAATGGAACATTTAGATAAATTGAATTTTGTTTAAAAAAGCAAGAGCAAGTTGAGTTTACCGAAGGAAAGTGTGGCCTTACGGAGCCACTAGACCGTAATAAGAGCTTTACGACAAGATGACAGCCATAAAATAAGATATTGAAGGCCAGGCAGACTGCATCTTCCTAGACTATCAGTAGATATTTGACACAGTCCCGAACAGCAAAACTATTATATAAAGTCGAGGCGAATCCTGGAGCAACAGAGATGGAGTAACTCGCATGTATATTAAATCATCTCTTCACCTGGCCGGGTAAATAATCTAAAATCTAACGCAGTGGAGCACATCATCAAAATGACAATTGGAAAATACAAAACCTTAAAGAACATAAGAACATAAGAACAAAGGTAACTGCAGAAGGCCTATTGGCCCATACGAGGCAGCTCCTATCTATAACCACCCAATCCCACTCATATACTTGTCCAACCCGCGCTTGAAACAATCGAGGGACCCCACGTCCACCACGTTACGCGGCAATTGGTTCCACAAATCAACAACCCTGTTACTGAACCAGTATTTACCCAAGTCTTTCCTAAATCTAAACTTATCCAATTTATACCTACAAGTTAGGTAAGGTAAAGTTAGGTAAGCGTCAGAAACCTACGTAAGGAAGCCATCTTAAGGCTGCATAGAACCTACGTGAGACTTATCCTCGACTATGTAGCTCTTGGGCATCTGTAGCACCAGAGCTGAAATAAATAACTAGAGAAATTTTAGAAATACGTAAGAGAGGCTGAACGAGGAATTGAGAATAATTAGCTACAGTGAATTTGATCTCACAACAGTAGAAGAGTAACGGAGACATGATCGCAGCATACAAGATTGATGTGTATCTCCACAATACACGAATAATCAACGCTCTAGAGGAGAAATGGAAGAACAAGAGTCATTTGTAGAACATAATTACACAAGTGAATCTCAACGACGAGAGGTTATATATTTAGCGTAGATGTAAACGAGTAAATTTGGTTAACATATAATTCTTCATTTCTACTTTGCTGTTCTTTAAAACAAAAATATTGACCCTCGTTACACCGACCACCTGAGAGCCTCGTTAACCCAAGGTGAACACGGAGACTCCACGCCCCCACCCCCCACTCGTTAAGCCTTCGTGTACACCTTCGTATTTTTCTTGAATAATTCAACAAAATATATTAACGAAAAAATATTTACGGGAGACAGGAAAATAAGTCCAATGCCGCCATCTCCTCCACTCAGCACCAACAGACTATAATCTCCACCTTCCAGCCCTAATTACTCCCCCCCCTCCCCCCCTCCCCCCTCCCCCCTCCCCTCCTTCGCAGCTTATACGAAAAAAGCGAGATTGAATTCTTGGAAACCGGTTCGAAGTACACGAACTGCGTTAAGATGACTTTTCATCTTCGTAATTCAGAGTATCGCTGCGTCTTGAATAGTAATGCTAGAACGGACATGTGAAAGTACAAACATAATAGTTTGTTTGATCACTTCCGCCTGGGGTCATTAATTTGACGAGACATGTTATTGGCGCGAGGCTTGTAAGAGTCTCTTCCCGGCCCATAGTCAAGTGAATCACGAATTAAACTGCAGAAGGCATATTGGTCCATACGAGGCAGCTCCTATTGACCCATACGAGGCAGCTCCTATTGGTCCAAGAGAGGCAGCTCCTATTGGTCCAAGAGAGGCAGCTCCCACATCCACCCAAACTCAAGTCACATATACGTGTCCAACCTGCGCTTGAAACAACCCACGTATCCCACATGTGTCATTTTACCCAACAATTAGTTGCGTAAATCAACAAATTCACCGGTACAGTAATGAAGACATGTGATATCTTCTTATCGTCACCGCAACACGTGATATCAACTCTTTTCCCCCGACCATATTAACTTAATTGGCTGTTAGGAAATATAACCTACGAACGAGTGATGGATGTAATGGCGTAGCGGGACAGGACAGACAGAACAGAACACAGAACAGACAGAACAGGACAGACACACACCTACAGAGATACCAGGGCGATCCACCAGTTGGTTATCTGGTGTAATTAATTAATGACATGTATTTTCCATTCATTTGAAATAGATTTTTTGTTATTTTTTTAACACGAGTCGTGAAACATGCGTCTGATTGATGTTAAATCATGCATCTGTTGATGTCAAATGCGAAGGCTGCTTATCAATAGATTCAGAGTATAAATTGTCTATATTTGTAATCATTCACACTGTCTCATCACAATTATAATTGTATGATGCATGTTTTCCCAATCTGTCTCACTGCTCAAAGTGACAAATATATCTTCTAAATCTAAATCTAATTTATACAATAATTATAATTACGTGTTATGCTTATAATTTGACTACATAATGTACTGATATTGTGTAAACTCGACATTAAATGAATAAACAGTTATGGTTAGTTTTTCATTTGAATGAGTGAATATAGTTACACCCCAGCCCGTCCCGTCCTAAAGTTTCCCCAACGTTGAGAAACTGTCGTACTAAAGTGCCCTTATCCAAACCTACCAGAGGACCCAAAACAGAAAACGGGACAGTATGTCAATTTCGCCAGCTGCTTCCATTTTCTAGTGCGACGATTTTTGACTTCAGGTGTATGTCAAAATGCGACGTTCTATTAGGAGGACGGAGTTGAGCCTGTCCTCCTATGACCAGACAGCATACTCACAGGCGTGCTCGGGTGTTGCGTGCACGTGTAGCCTACTCCGCTAGTGAGATCCTGGCAGCAACACGAGGAGACAATGGTACGACATGTTTTCCAGCGAGACAGTGACAGAGAAAATGAAAGAGAGAACGAGAGAGGGGAGAAAGAGAGATAAGATAAACTGATAGGTAAAATATTACCAGAAAACCATACGCCCACATTATCTCCTTGCTTGTAGCCACTTGGGCTGGACGGTAGAGCGACGGTCTCGCTTCATGCAGGTCAGCGTTCAATCCCCCGACCGTCCAAGTGGCTGGGTACCATTCCTTCCCTCCGTCCCATCCCAAATTCTTATCCTGACCCCCTTCCCAGTGCTATATAGTCGTAATGGCTTGGTGCTTTTCCTTGTCAGTTCCCTCCCCTCTCCTAGCCCATATCTCTCTCCCATTCACAAGCACCAATCAACCCGCTTCAACATAATTAAGTGTCCACTTTGAGCTGTAAAATGCGTCGGTTTGTTAAGGGTAGTGATGAGCCTTCGTGTACCGACCAATCACGGCCCGCATCGTGCCGCCTTGCTCTATACAAACCTGCAATTGGACTAAAAGGTTTTGCGGTGTTCCTCCCGTGTTCGAGGTGCTCAAGTGAATGGTGTTCGGGTTTATGTATTATATGGTGGAGAGTGTGTGTGTGTGTGTGTGTGTGTGTGTGTGTGTGTGTGTGTGTGTGTGTGTGTGTGTGTGTGTGTGTGTGTGTGTGTGTGTGTGTGTGTGTGTGTGTGTGTGACTAATCACTAATGTCATTGCTCAAGATCCAACTTTATCTCACGGGCTCCGTCATTCTGCCAGCAGTAATTCCCAATCTTCTCAATTCCTATGATATTTGCTTTGCAGACTGCGAATCGAATTAGGTTATCCCGTCTCCCCCTTCTAGTTAATCACATTCACTCACAGCTCTCACACAGACAAATACTGCACTGCATGTACAAGGCTGCCATATATATACCCCGCTCCGTTTTCAATCATATTGCTTTTCATTTTTTAGCATCTAACCTCCCTTCCTGTCAGTCCTCTCTAGAATATGCGGCTGTAACATGCGTTGTTATAGCCGACTTGTGGAATCACAGCGACGGTCTCGCTTCATGCAGGTCGGCGTTCGATCCCCCGACCGTCCATTAAGTGGTTGGGCACCATTCCTTCCCTCCCCCCCCCCCCCCCCCGTCCCATCCCAAATCCTTATTCTGACGCAACTAATGGCTGCCACACTTTGGACAGTGTTGACGTGACTTGCAGCCACAGATTGGTGTGATTGGTGTGTTAGGAGGTAAATACAGATGCAGTATAGGACGTCTCCGAGGTTGCAGAAAGAGCCCAGCACATTAGAGCCAAGCTACAAGACTCTAACATCAGTTATGGAACAAAACACAACATGGAATGAACACGAGGCAAAAAGCTTGTAGAGGCAGTGAAAGGAATTTCCTTACTCAATACGGTACAGACGATACTAGGAAAAAAAAAAGAGATAACCTCCCACTTCTGCTAGACCTGACTTTGGCAAAGAATGAGACATAGAATAAGACATGACCTTGGAAATGAGTAACCTTTGACGAAGAATGAGACATGGAATAAGACATGACCTTGGAAATGAGTAACCTTTGACCAAGAATGAGACATGGAATAAGACTTGCCCTTGGAAATGAGTAACCTTTGACGAAGAATGAGACATGGAAGAAGACATGACCTTGGAAATGAGTAACCTTTGACCAAGAATGAGACATGGAATAAGACTTGCCCTTGGAAATGAGTAACCTTTGTGAGTAAGACATCAGTAACTACAGGGTTCGGAGGAGGAGGAGAAGAGGCTGAAGAAAGAAGATTACCAAATGGGAAGAGAACTACCGAAGAACGATCACAGTGGAAAGGAAAGGTCTTTGGCAGATCTCTTCAAGAAATGATGGACTTCATAGCTAAAAAATACAATGAAGTGTAAGAAGTTTATGTATAGCAGGTTGTAGGAGGACGGGTTGTAGGAAGACAGGTTGTAGGAGGACAGGTTGTAGGAGGGCAGGTTGTAGGAGGACAGGTTGTAGGAGGACAGGTTGTAGGAGGGCAGGTTGTAGGAGGACAGGTTGTAAGAGGACAGGTTGTAGGTGGACAGGTTGTAGGAGGACAGGTTGTAGGAGGACAGGTTGTAGGAGGACAGGTTGTAGGATGACAGGTTGCAGGAGGGCAGGTTGCAGGAGGACAGGTTGTAGGAGGACAGGTTGCACGAGGACAGGTAGCACGAGGACAGGTTGTAGGAGGACAGGTTGTAGGATGACAGGTTGCAGGAGGGCAGGTTGCAGGAGGACAGGTTATAGGAGGACAGGTTGCACGAGGACAGGTAGCACGAGGACAGGTTGTAGGAGGACAGGTTGTAAGAGGACAGGTTGTAGGAGGACAGGTTGTAGGAGGACAGGTTGCAGGAGGACAGGTTGCAGGAGGACAGGTTGTAAGAGGACAGGTTGTAGGAGGACAGGTTGTAGGAGGACAGGTTGCAGGAGGACAGGTTGTAGGAGGACAGGTTGTAGGAGGACAGGTTGTAGGAGGACAGGTTGTAGGAGGACAGGTTGTAGGAGGACAGGTTGTAGGAAGACAGGTTGTAGGAAGACAGGTTGTAGGAGGACAGGTTGTAGGAGGACAGGTTGTATGAGGACAGGTTGCAGGAGGACAGGTTGCACGAGGACACGTTGCACGAGGACAGGTTGTAAGAGGACAGGTTGCAGGAGGACAGGTTGCAGGAGGACAGGTTGTAGGAGGACAGGTTGCAGGAGGACAGGTTGTAGGAGGACAGGTTGCAGGAGGACAGGTTGTAGGAGGACAGGTTGCAGGAGGACAGGTTGCACGAGGACAGGTTGTAGGAGGACAGGTTGTAAGAGGACAGGTTGCAGGAGGACAGGTTGCACGAGGACACGTTGCACGAGGACAGGTTGTAAGAGGACAGGTTGTAGGAGGACAGGTTGTAGGATGACAGGTTGCAGGAGGACAGGTTGTAGGAGGACAGGTTGCAGGAGGACAGGTTGTAGGAGGACAGGTTGCAGGAGGACAGGTTGCACGAGGACAGGTTGTAGGAGGACAGGTTGCAGGAGGACAGGTTGTAGGAGGACAGGTTGCAGGAGGACAGGTTGTAGGAGGACAGGTTGTAGGAGGACAGGTTGCACGAGGACAGGTAGCACGAGGACAGGTTGTAGGAGGACAGGTTGTAGGATGACAGGTTGCAGGAGGGCAGGTTGCAGGAGGACAGGTTATAGGAGGACAGGTTGCACGAGGACAGGTAGCACGAGGACAGGTTGTAGGAGGACAGGTTGTAAGAGGACAGGTTGTAGGAGGACAGGTTGTAGGAGGACAGGTTGCAGGAGGACAGGTTGCAGGAGGACAGGTTGTAAGAGGACAGGTTGTAGGAGGACAGGTTGTAGGAGGACAGGTTGCAGGAGGACAGGTTGTAGGAGGACAGGTTGTAGGAGGACAGGTTGTAGGAGGACAGGTTGTAGGAGGACAGGTTGTAGGAGGACAGGTTGTAGGAAGACAGGTTGTAGGAAGACAGGTTGTAGGAGGACAGGTTGTAGGAGGACAGGTTGTAAGAGGACAGGTTGCAGGAGGACAGGTTGCACGAGGACACGTTGCACGAGGACAGGTTGTAAGAGGACAGGTTGCAGGAGGACAGGTTGCAGGAGGACAGGTTGTAGGAGGACAGGTTGCAGGAGGACAGGTTGTAGGAGGACAGGTTGCAGGAGGACAGGTTGTAGGAGGACAGGTTGCAGGAGGACAGGTTGCACGAGGACAGGTTGTAGGAGGACAGGTTGTAAGAGGACAGGTTGCAGGAGGACAGGTTGCACGAGGACACGTTGCACGAGGACAGGTTGTAAGAGGACAGGTTGCAGGAGGACAGGTTGTAGGATGACAGGTTGCAGGAGGACAGGTTGTAGGAGGACAGGTTGCAGGAGGACAGGTTGTAGGAGGACAGGTTGCAGGAGGACAGGTTGCACGAGGACAGGTTGTAGGAGGACAGGTTGCAGGAGGACAGGTTGCAGGAGGACAGGTTGTAAGAGGACAGGTTGTAGGAGGACAGGTTGTAGGAGGACAGGTTGCAGGAGGACAGGTTGTAGGAGGACAGGTTGTAGGAGGACAGGTTGTAGGAGGACAGGTTGTAGGAGGACAGGTTGTAGGAAGACAGGTTGTAGGAAGACAGGTTGTAGGAGGACAGGTTGTAGGAGGACAGGTTGTAGGAGGACAGGTTGCAGGAGGACAGGTTGTAGGAGGACAGGTTGTAGGAGGACAGGTTGTAGGAGGACAGGTTGCAGGAGGACAGGTTGCAGGAGGACAGGTTGCAGGAGGACAGGTTGCAGGAGGACAGGTTGTAGGAGGACAGGTTGCAGGAGGACAGGTTGCAGGAGGACAGGTTGCAGGAGGACAGGTTGTAGGAGGACAGGTTGTAGGAGGACAGGTTGCAGGAGGACAGGTTGTAGGAGGACAGGTTGTAGGAGGACAGGTTGTAGGAGGACAGGTTGCAGGAGGACAGGTTGCAGGAGGACAGGTTGCAGGAGGACAGGTTGCAGGAGGACAGGTTGTAGGAGGACAGGTTGTAGGAGGACAGGTTGTAGGAGGACAGGTTGCAGGAGGACAGGTTGCAAGAGGACAGGTTGTAGGAGGACAGGTTGTAGAAGGACAGGTTGTAGGAGGACAGGTTGCAGGAGGACAGGTTGCAGGAGGACAGGTTGCAGGAGGACAGGTTGCATGAGTGACCATCCAAGCAATGAACCACACTGCCATTGAAGCCTCTACCCTCATAACACTGGCAATAGCAACAGAGCAAAATACCTTGCAACTGGGGGAAGACTGCTCAAACCTTGCTCTCTAAAAAATGCAGGAAATTGTGTTTGGGAAATTGAATGTGAAGGAAAAGACTTGCAACAGTTTCACAATGAAACAATTCTGTTCAAAGGAGAATGAGTGACATGACCATTGACATCAAGGGGCAAGTTGTCCAGAGCAAGTCTGCAACATTTGCCTTATTTTCATGTTGATGAATTGAAAATCAACGAAATGTGACATATTCTGTTCCTAGTTGCTGGTGATTAGAAAATATGTTCACTCAGGTTTATGTAAAAAGGAGAATCTCAATTCTTCTCTTGAAGCAAATACCAAGATCTCCAAAATATTCTGGAAAAGTTTTTATCTTCATTTGGAACTGAAATCTGTTTTGGGGGATAGTGTGTGTGGGTGTTGTACAGACGGAGCACCACCTGTGTGTGGGTGTTGTACAGACGGAGCACCACCTGTGTGTGGGTGTTGTACAGACGGAGCACCACCTGTGTGTGGGTGTTGTACAGACGGAGCACCACCTGTGTGTGGGTGTTGTACAGACGGAGCACCACCTGTGTGTGGGTGTTGTACAGACGGAGCACCACCTGTGTGTGGGTGTTGTACAGACGGAGCACCACCTGTGTGTGGGTGTTGTACAGACGGAGCACCACCTGTGTGTGGGTGTTGTACAGACGGAGCACCACCTGTGTGTGGGTGTTGTACAGACGGAGCACCACCTGTGTGTGGGTGTTGTACAGACGGAGCACCACCTGTGTGTGGGTGTTGTACAGACGGAGCACCACCTGTGTGTGGGTGTTGTACAGACGGAGCACCACCTGTGTGTGGGTGTTGTACAGACGGAGCACCACCTGTGTGTGGGTGTTGTACAGACGGAGCACCACCTGTGTGTGGGTGTTGTACAGACGGAGCACCACCTGTGTGTGGGTGTTGTACAGACGGAGCACCACCTGTGTGTGGGTGTTGTTCAGACGGAGCACCACCTGTGTGTGGGTGTTGTACAGACGGAGCACCACCTGTGTGTGGGTGTTGTTCAGACGGAGCACCACCTGTGTGTGGGTGTTGTACAGACGGAGCACCACCTGTGTGTGGGTGTTGTACAGACGGAGCACCACCTGTGTGTGGGTGTTGTACAGACGGAGCACCACCTGTGTGTGGGTGTTGTACAGACGGAGCACCACCTGTGTGTGGGTGTTGTACAGACGGAGCACCACCTGTGTGTGGGTGTTGTACAGACGGAGAACCACCTGTGTGTGGGTGTTGTACAGACGGAGCACCACCTGTGTTGGGGATAAACTCTGCACTTGAAGCTGGTGTAAACAAAAGTGAACTCCAAAAGTGGAAGTTATTCATTGTATGATTCATCGTCAGGCTCCGGCCTCACCAACACTTCCAGCTTCACTATGAAATGTTTCGAACCCAAGAATTAAAATTCAGAATGTTGTCCAAGGAGGAACTTTCACCTTGTCCAATGAGGAGCTCTCAACTTTGACCAAGAAGTCTCAAGTTTGTCCAAGAAGTCTCAACTTTGGCCAAGGAGGAGCCACCAACTTAGTCGAAGGAGTCTCAACTTTGGCCAAGGAGGAGCCACCAACTTTGTCCAAGGAGTCTCAAGTTTGTCCAACAAGGAGCCCTCAACTTTGTCCAAGGAGTCTCAAGTTTGGCCAAGGAGTCTCAAGTTTGGCCAAGGAAGAGCCACCAACTTTGTCCAAGGAGTCTCAAGTTTGTCCAAGGAGTCTCAAGTTTGGCCAAGGAGTCTCAAGTTTGGCCAAGGAGTCTCAAGTTTGGCCAAGGAGTCTCAAGTTTGGCCAAGGAGTCTCAAGTTTGGCCAAGGAGTCTCAAGTTTGGCCAAGGAAGAGCCACCAACTTTGTCCAAGGAGTCTCAAGTTTGGCCAAGGAGGAGCCCTCAACTTTGTCCAAGGCGTCTCAACTTTGTCCAAAGAAGAGCCCTCAACTTTGTCCAAGGCGTCTCAACTTTGTCCAAAGAAGAGCCCTCAACTTTGTCCAATGAGTCTCAAGTTTGGCCAAGGAGGAGCCCTCAACTGTGTCCAAGGAGTCTCAACTTTGTCCAAGGAGTCTCAACTTTGTCCAAGGAGTCTCAAGTTTGTCCAAGGAGTCTCAAGTTTGTCCAAGGAGTCTCAAGTTTGGCCAAGGAGGAGCCCTCAACTTTGTCCAAGGAGTCTCAACTTTGTCCAAGGAGCCTCAAGTTTGTCCCAGGAGTCTCAACTTTGTCCAGGTATTGACAAGACTGCATGCAAGCTGTCAATGGCGTCTTTTCCACACAAATGTTCAATGAGTTTCAGGAGTAAATGCAAGGGCGCCAGTGTGTGAGATAAGACACGAGCTCAAATTAAGTTTTGGTGTTGAGGGTTAGCTGGAACTTTTTGGCCGTAGGATCATGAGTAATGAACCACGTGTCTGGTATGTTTTGTTGACATTTTTGAGCAGCTCAATAAGCTGAATCTTTTGATGCAAGAAAGCAATACAAACATGGTAAAATTCATTGATTAAAAGCTTTCACGGAGAAGCTGGAAAACTGGAAGAGTTAAAATTTAAAATTTTAACGAGTTAATATTTTGTAATGTTTGAGAAACTTCCGCCAGTTTTTGTTGCTGGTGATGATGAGCAAGGGAACTATCAGGGGGGGAAAGCGCCAAGCCATTACGACTATATAGCACTGGGACAGGGTCAGGATAAGGTTTTGGGATGGGACGGTGGGAAGGAATGGTGACCAACCACTTGGACCGTAGGGGATTGAACGCCAACCTGCATGAAGCGAGACCGTCGCTCTACCGTCCACCCCAAGTGGTTGGGCTGAAGACGACCAAGTGTATCCACAGTTCGTCAAAATGAAATACTGCAGCATTTGACAGCACTGGAAAATTAATAAAACCGATATTTTCCTAAACTCGGTGATGAGGAGTTGGCTTTAGTGCGAAATCAATTCAAACCGTTCGTTGAAAAAGTTCCTGATGCTTGACAAGATGAATTTCTGGCGATTCTGGCGCAAGAGAGATACTCAGATGAGAAACCAATCACAGAACTGTTCACCCTTGATGTGCAATCCCTTCCCAAAAGTGACGGAAAAGAGGTATCCTTACACTGCTTCCATGTATGTCGATACATCTTTGCAAGGTAGGCTTCCCAGCTGTGTTGCAAGGGAGCCCGAAGCAACGAAGTGGACCTGAGGTTGAAAATGACCCGTATGCAGGGGCCGTTTGCAGCACTACTCCGCGTGTAAAAGAATTTCACTCAAGAAGAAATAAACACAGGTAGGAATAGCCTTCCGCCGGTCGGCGTTCAATCCCCGACCGTCCAATTGGTTGGACACCATTCCTTCCCTCCCCGTCTCATCCCAAATCCTTATCCTGATCCCTTGCCAGTGCTATATAGTCGTCATGGCTTGGCGCTTTCCCGACAATTCCCTTCCCTTCCCCTTCAATAAACTGATTGACAATACCCAGACATTCTAGTGAACTTGTTGTGTAGGGAGGTGTACTTCAGTGTAGTTTAACTACTTAGTTATGAATACCTAAAACACAAACTAGTATTATTCATGTTTTAAAATCCATCAACATTTGTTTGTTTTTAAATTTGTAAAAACTCTAATGCAAAATAATCCAAGTATATAGATTTACCATGATTATATATATATATATATATATATATATATATATATATATATATATATATATATATATATATATATATATATATATATATATATATATATCTATATATATATATATATATATATATATATATATATATATATATATATATATATATATATATATATATATATATATATGGAGTCGTATCCAGCAAGCAGTCCTCTCAACTAACAGGTATCATTCTCTACACTACGGTCCCCCAACGGATAAAATAATGAGTACCGTGACAAGTAACAGTTCACAAGTATCCACCTTCTGCTATGCGGAAATTGCTTACATTAAATGGGTTGCATGCGTTCGTACGTGTTAATACCCCTTATTTTGTACGTTGTGGCAAGTGAAGAGAAAGGGGCCGCCTATGCACCACCAAATCCCACCACTCAACCCGTCGCCACCAAGGACTGAGCCACCAGAGGAGTTGATGTATATATAATATACATCAACTGGTATGTATATACCATTATATATAAGAAACCAGTTTCCAGTTTCTTATATACCAGTATATATAAGAAACTGGAAGCGTTACCAGACTGCTAGCGGGGCCATAGGAGCTTTCAGCTACACATATAAAAAAAACTGACTCTTAATTTACTTTATAGAAAAGGCCAACGGGGACATGATCACGGCATATATTATTAATCAAGAAATGGGTTAGGAAGACCAGGATATGAGCTGTACATATTCTTCCCCAGAGCTTCCAGGTCGTCCTCAGCGCTCATGGCTAGTCACGGAGCTGCTGGATTGTTAGCAACAGGATAACATGAGAGAAACTCCTAAAGATCTCTTATATTTACCATTTACCTTCTCCTGCGTGTCAGGAAGACATTCACAAGCCACAACCCACCCCCACAAACCACCCCCCCCCCCACCGCCACAAACCCCCCCCCCCACAACCCACAACCCCCCCCCCCCCACGGGAGGGGGTTGTGGGGATTGGATTGTATGCTGTTGTTTGCGAACACATTCTTGAGCGTGGCGGCGCCGCCTCCACCAGTCCGCACCATCACTTCCAGTGTCTCACGCTCTTCAATCCCCAAGATGCTTCCTTATTCTTTCCTCTCCTCGCTCACTCCCTGCCCACATGTTCCATCCCTCCCTGCCCAAATGTTCCCTCCCTCCCTGCCCACTTCCCTCCATGCTCCCTCTCTTCCTTCTTTTCAGCCTCTCCAACTTCCCTTTCCATCATATTCTCCCCTTCTTTTCAACTTCCCTCCTTATCCCTTACCTTATATTCTCTCTCATCCACTCTTCATCACTCCTCCTCCTACCCCCCCCCCTACCCTTAACCCCAGTGTTACGACCCTGGGTTCTCCAGTGGAAACCAGAGGTCAAAATTGAGCTATTAAACTTTCTGGTAGTACAGTAGAGTGCATCACGAGCGGCAATTGTTTGTATCTTCCCTGCCAGACGTAAGACTATTCTTGTTTTTCAAAGAGCATTTAAAGACTGAGCTGGGGGTTGATTATTAAATAATAACATAGGCACCAACTATGTTTACTAGTACTTTAATCATTTGTAAGTAACAATACGTTGCATAGGGGAAGATCTTTAATGTGCTTAGCTGCACGATCAATTAGGCTCCTTCCGGCACCACGACATGCGGGAGGCCTAGCTGGTCGCTAGGAGCGTTCTTCTCTGGCTGGCGTTCGTGGGGACGAGACCTACTCTGTGGCTGCACCCCTACTCTCCTCCCCTCTCCTCTTACTTATTTCCCTTACCTGAAGTTCCTGTACCATTAAGTTAAGTACGGGGCATTTTTAAGTGTACCTACTCTGGTAGTAACGATTGGTGAGACCTGGGGGTAGTATTTGCCAGTGTTTTGGGTACCCCTAAGTGTTGTGTTTTGTATTAGGGTACCACGTGGTGTCACTACCCTAAGCTGCATCCAGCTTCAGTGCTTATCCAGTAGTACTTTACCCTCGCTTGTTCTTAGTGTAAACCTTGTATCCTGCCTAAGTGGACAAAGGCTTTTTAACGTAAGGTAGTGTGGTAAAGTTATTATTATTATTATTGTTATTGATGTGAGTGTATATGGGGGGTTGTTAAAGGGTTAATAAATAAGTACATGAATTACAGAGTATCCCTTCTTCCTGTGTGGGAGTGCATTGATCAACCCTTAGACTGACATATATGGTCTAGTAGCAAGGTATTATTACTGTGGATAGTTTATTTTGGGGGCCGGGCCTTTTAGCTCTCCCATATTTGATACTCTGTCTTCTAACTACCCTTACCCCTTAATAATACCAAGTCCCCCATAGCAAGCCCCACACAATATTGTTTATAACAAGCTACATATATTTATATATATATATTTATATTCTTTTTTTTTAGAAGGCCATCGTACGGAAGGAGGTCGACTTCTTGCTCCAGCACGGCCTCATCCGGCCGAGCCAGGGCTCTTGGTGCTCGCCCTGCCTTTTGGTCCCCAAACCAGACGGCTCCTGGCGATTATGCACCGACTATCGGCAGCTCAACAAGGTGACCATTGTGGATGCCTATCCGCTGCCCCTCCTCGAGGACTGCATCGACGAGTTGGGAAACGCCAAGTACGTTTCGAAATTCGACCTCTCGAGGGGGTATTATGAAATCCCGCTCACTGAACGTGCTAAACAACTAACTGCGTTCGTGACACCCGAGGGTGTTTTTGAGTATCAAGTGTTACCGTTCGGCTTGCGTAATGCTCCTGCCACGTTCCAGAGACTCATGAACTCTCTGCTCGCTAAGGTGCCAAATTGTCGGGCGTATTTAGATGATATCGTGCTTTTTGACAGTAATTGGGCTGACCACATAGCTAGGTTATGCCAGTTGTTTGCAATCTTGAAAAGGGCAAATCTTACCTTAAATGCTAAAAAGTGTCATTTTGGCCAAGGCACAGTGACGTACCTTGGTTATGAAGTGGGCCAAGGAAAAGTGTTACCTCGGCAAGATAAAATCAGTGCCATTCTGGAGTATCCAGTACTAAAGTCTAAAAAGGACGTTCAAAGATTTATCTGTATGTGTGCGTACTATCGACGTTTTTGTCAGAACTTTTCCAGTGTTGCCACTCCTCTCACAGACTTGTTGCGGAAAGCCGTTAAATTTAAGTGGTCATCAGACTGTGCAGAGGCATTTAAAAATTTGAAATTGATCTTAGCTTCCGCCCCAGTGCTTGCTAGTTCAAGGTTCGATCGACCGTTTAAAATTCATGTGGACGCGTCTGACTCGGGTGCTGGTGCAGTGTTGTTGCAAACTGGGGATGATCAAGTGGAACACCCAGTATATTATTACTCTGTGAAATTCGACAAGGCGCAATGCAATTATTCAGTGGTAGAAAAAGAGGCGTTGGCGCTAGTGTTAACATGTAAAAAGTTCGAAGTTTACCTCACAGGTAATATAGTGGAAGTGTACACGGATCATAACCCACTAGTCTTCCTGACTCAGATGAAGGGTAAGAATAAACGCATCCTCAGGTGGGCGTTGTACCTACAGGACTTCAATCTTTCCATTACCCACCTACCGGGCCGACTCAACGTGATGGCCGACGCTTTGTCCAGGTTGCCGGAATAACATTCATCTAGGCCACAGGAAGCCATTTACCAACTGTCATGCTTTAGTTATTTTTTTTTTTAGGTTCTCCTGTGACATTAAATATTCCGTGTCCAATTTATTTACTTCCCTGTTTTTTTTTGTTTTTTTGTGTATGTTTTTTTTTTCTTTCAGAGAACTCCTTGTATTTTTCTTGCAGAGAAATTGTTGTTTTTGATTTATTTTTTGTTTTTGTCATATGTTTTTTCTTTTTATTCTCTGTATACTCTTACAAAAAAATATGACTACTATTCTAGTAGTCACATTTTTTTGTCTCTGAAGGGGGGAGGAGTGTTACGACCCTGGGTTCTCCAGTGGAAACCAGAGGTCAAAATTGAGCTATTAAACTTTCTGGTAGTACAGTAGAGTGCATCACGAGCGGCAATTGTTTGTACCTTCCCTGCCAGACGTAAGACTATTCTTGTTTTTCAAAGAGCATTTAAAGACTGAGCTGGGGGTTGATTATTAAATAATAACATAGGCACCAACTATGTTTACTAGTACTTTAATCATTTGTAAGTAACAATACATTGCATAGGGGAAGATCTTTAATGTGCTTAGCTGCACGATCAATTAGGCTCCTTCCGGTACCACGACATGCGGGAGGCCTAGCTGGTCGCTAGGAGCGTTCTTCTCTGGCTGGCGTTCGTGGGGATGAGACCTACTCTGTGGCTGCACCCCTACTCTCCTCCCTTCTCCTCTTACTTATTTCCCTTACCTGAAGTTCCTGTACCATTAAGTTAAGTACGGGGCATTTTTAAGTGTACCTACTCTGGTAGTAACGATTGGTGAGACCTGGGGGTAGTATTTGCCAGTGTTTTGGGTACCCCTAAGTGTTGTGTTTTGTATTAGGGTACCACGTGGTGTCACTACCCTAAGCTGCATCCAGCTTCAGTGCTTATCCAGTAGTACTTTACCCTCGCTTGTTCTTAGTGTAAACCTTGTATCCTGCCTAAGTGGACAAAGGCTTTTTAACGTAAGGTAGTGTGGTAAAGTTATTATTATTATTATTGTTATTGATGTGAGTGTATATGGGGGGTTGTTAAGGGGTTAATAAATAAGTACATGAATTACAGAGTATCCATTCTTCCTGTGTGGGAGTGCATTGATCAACCCTTAGACTAACATATATGGTCTAGTAGCAAGGTATTATTACTGTGGATAGTTTATTTTGGGGGCCGGGCCTTTTAGCTCTCCCATATTTGATACTCTGTCTTCTAACTACCCTTACCCCTTAATAATACCAAGTCCCCCATAGCAAGCCCCACACAACATTATTTATAACACCCCCCTCCCTCACCCTCTCGTCCCCCCTCCCTCACCCCCTCCTTCCCCCCTCCCTCACCCCCTCCTCCCCCTCCCCCCTGCCATGATATTCTCTCTTCTAAGTTCCACTGACCATAAGCATTTATTCTCAATCATCATTTCCCCTCCCATTCCTATCTCTCCCCCCATCTCACCCCCCCTCTCCCCCTCCTCCCTCTCTCACCCCCTTCTCCCCCTCCTCCCCCTCTCCCCCCAACCGCCACCGTCTCTTCTTCCCTCGGTCTATAAGACAGTATATAGGAGATGAGATATATAAATATATGTAATAGAGTATATATGTAATAAAGTATATATGTAATAATATAAATATAAGTATAAATCAGTCGTAGATAGTATCAATACTCCGGCTATACTCCGTCTAGTATATGATGATATATGATCAATATATGATCAACGGAGCCGGTCGGCCGAGCGGACAGCACGCTGGACTAGTGATCCTGTGGTCCCGGGTTCGATCCCGGGCGCCGGCGAGAAACAATGGGAAATGTTTATTTCACCCTATGCCCCTGTTGCCTAGCAGTAAAATAGGTACCTGGGTGTTAGTCAGCTGTCACGGGCTGCTTCCTGGGGGTAGAGGCCTGGTCGAGGACCGGGCCGCGGGGACACCAAAGCCCCGAAATCATCTCAAGATAACCTCTCAAGATAACGGGGGTAGCACTGAAGACATGGAAAATATTATTGAAAGAGAAATAGATTTTTCAGTCAGATGTGTTATCTCCGGGTGGGACAAATGACTTCCTCAATCTCCATGACTTTATCTTTACTCTCAGTCTGGCGTGGGTGGTGCACGCTGTCAGCCCTCACTCTCAGCCTGGCGTGGGTGGTGCACGCTGTCAGCCCTCACTCTCAGTCTGGTGTGGGTGGTGCACGCTGTCAGCCCTCACTCTCAGCCTGGTGTGGGTGGTGCACGCTGCCAGCCCTCACTCTCAGTCTGGTGTGGGTGGTGCACGCTGGCAGCTCTCACTCTCAGCCTGGCGTGGGGGGTGCACGCTGTCAGCTCTCACTCTCAGTCTGGCGTGGGGGGTGCACGCTGGCAGCACTCACTCTCAGTCTGGCGTGGGTGGTGCACGCTGTCAGCTCTCACTCTCAGCCTGGTGTAGGTGGTGCACGCTGTCAGCTCTCACTCTCAGCCTGGTGTGGGTGGTGCACGCTGTCAGCTCTCACTCTCAGTCTGGTGTGGGAGGTGCACGCTGTCAGATTTCACTCTCAGTCTGGCGTGGGGGGTGCACGCTGTCAGCTCTCATTCTCAGTCTGGTGTGGGAGGTGCACGCTGTCAGCCCTCACTCTCAGCCTGGTGTGGGTGGTGCACGCTGTCAGCTCTCACTCTCAGCCTGGTGTGGGTGGTGCACGCTGTCAGCTCTCACTCTCAGCCTGGTGTGGGTGGTGCACGCTGTCAGCTCTCACTCTCAGTCTGGTGTGGGAGGTGCACGCTGTCAGATTTCACTCTCAGTCTGGCGTGGGGGGTGCACGCTGTCAGCTCTCATTCTCAGTCTGGTGTGGGTGGTGCACGCAGTCAGCTCTCACTCTCAGTCTGGCGTGGGGGGTGCACGCTGGCAGCTCTCACTCTCAGTCTGGCGTGGGTGGTGCACGCTGTCAGCTCTCACTCTCAGCCTGGTGTGGGTGGTGCACGCTGTCAGCTCTCACTCTCAGCCTGGTGTGGGTGGTGCACGCTGTCAGCTCTCACTCTCAGTCTGGTGTGGGAGGTGCTCGCTGTCAGCTCTCATTCTCAGTCTGGCGTGGGGGGTGCACGCTGTCAGCTCTCACTCTCAGCCTGGTGTGGGTGGTGCACGCTGTCAGCTCTCACTCTCTGTCTGGTGTGGGAGGTGCTCGCTGTCAGCTCTCATTCTCAGTCTGGCGTGGGGGGTGCACGTTGGCAGCTCTCACTCTCAGCCTGGTGTGGGTGGTGCACGCTGTCAGCTCTCACTCTCAGCCTGGTGTGGGTGGTGCACGCTGTCAGCTCTCACTCTCAGTCTGGTGTGGGTGGTGCACGCTGTCAGCTCTCACTCTCAGTCTGGTGTGGGAGGTGCTCGCTGTCAGCTCTCATTCTCAGTCTGGCGTGGGTGGTGCACGCTGTCAGCTCTCACTCTCAGCCTGGTGTGGGTGGTGCACGCTGTCAGCTCTCACTCTCAGCCTGGTGTGGGTGGTGCACGCTGTCAGCTCTCACTCTCAGTCTGGTGTGGGTGGTGCACGCTGTCAGCTCTCACTCTCAGTCTGGCGTGGGTGGTGCACGCTGTCAGCTCTCACTCTCAGTCTGGCGTGGGTGGTGCACGCTGTCAGCTCTCACTCTCAGCCTGGTGTGGGTGGTGCACGCTGTCAGCTCTCACTCTCAGTCTGGTGTGGGTGGTGCACGCTGTCAGCTGTCACTCTCAGTCTGGTGTGGGTGGTGCACGCTGTCAGCACTCAGTCTCGCGTGGGGGGTGCACGCTGTCAGCTCTCACTCTCAGCCTGGTGTGGGTGGTGCACGCTGTCAGCTGTCACTCTCAGTCTGGTGTGGGTGGTGCACGCTGTCAGCTCTCACTCTCAGCCTGGTGTGGGTGGTGCACGCTATCAGCTCTCACTCTCAGTCTGGCGTGGGTGGTGCACGCTGTCAGCTCTCACTCTCAGTCTGGCGTGGGTGGTGCACGCTGTCAGCTCTCACTCTCAGTCTGGCGTGGGTGGTGCACGCTGTCAGCTCTCACTCTCAGCCTGGTGTGGGTGGTGCACGCTGTCAGCTCTCACTCTCAGTCTGGTGTGGGTGGTGCACGCTGTCAGCTCTCACTCTCAGTCTGGTGTGGGAGGTGCACGCTGTCAGATTTCACTCTCAGTCTGGTGTGGGAGGTGCTCGCTGTCAGCTCTCATTCTCAGTCTGGCGTGGGTGGTGCACGCTGTCAGCTCTCACTCTCAGCCTGGTGTGGGGGGGTGCTCGCTGTCAGCTCTCATTCTCAGTCTGGCGTGGGTGGTGCACGCTGTCAGCTCTCACTCTCAGCCTGGTGTGGGAGGTGCACGCTGGCAGCTCTCACTCTCAGTCTGGTGTGGGTGGTGCACGCTGTCAGCTCTAACTCTCAGTCTGGTGTGGGTGGTGCACGCTGTCAGCTCTCACTCTCAGCCTGGTGTGGGTGGTGCACGCTGTCAGCTCTCACTCTCAGCCTGGTGTGGGAGGTGCACGCTGTCAGCTGTCACTCTCAGCCTGGTGTGGGTGGTGCACGCTGTCAGCTCTCAGTCTGGCGTGGGGGGTGCTCGCTGTCAGCTCTCATTCTCAGTCTGGTGTGGGTCGTGCACGCTGTCAGCTCTCATTCTCAGCCTGGTGTGGGTGGTGCACGCTGTCAGCTCTCACTCTCAGCCTGGTGTGGGTGGTGCACGCTGTCAGCTGTCACTCTCAGTCTGGTGTGGGTGGTGCACGCTGTCAGCTCTCACTCTCAGCCTGGTGTGGGAGGTGCTCGCTGTCAGCTCTCATTCTCAGTCTGGTGTGGGTGGTGCACGCTGTCAGCTCTCATTCTCAGTCTGGCGTGGGTGGTGCACGCTGTCAGCTCTCACTCTCAGTCTGGTGTGGGTGGTGCACGCTGTCAGCTGTCACTCTTAGTCTGGTGTGGGTGGTGCACGCTGTCAGCTCTCAGTCTGGCGTGGGGGGTGCACGCTGTCAGCTCTCACTCTCAGCCTGGTGTGGGTGGTGCACGCTGTCAGCTGTCACTCTCAGTCTGGTGTGGGTGGTGCACGCTTTCAGCTGTCACTCTCAGCCTGGTGTGGGTGGTGCACGCTGTCAGCCCTCACTCTCAGCCTGGTGTGGGTGGTGCACGCTGTCAGCTCTCACTCTCAGTCTGGTGTGGGTGGTGCACGCTGTCAGCTGTCACTCTCAGTCTGGTGTGGGTGGTGCACGCTGTCAGCCCTCACTCTCAGCCTGGTGTGGGTGGTGCACGCTGTCAGCTGTCACTCTCAGTCTGGTGTGGGTGGTGCACGCTGTCATCTGTCACTCTCAGTCTGGTGTGGGTGGTGCACGCTGCCAGCTCTCACTCTCAGCCTGGTGTGGGTGGTGCACGCTGTCAGCTCTCACTCTGAGCCTGGTGTGGGTGGTGCACGCTGTCAGCCCTCACTCTCAGCCTGGTGTGGGTGGTGCACGCTGTCAGCTCTCAGTCTGGTGTGGGTGGTGCACGCTGTCAGCTGTCACTCTCAGTCTGGTGTGGGAGGTGCACGCTGTCAGCCCTCACTCTCAGCCTGGTGTGGGTGGTGCACGCTGTCAGCTCTCACTCTGAGCCTGGTGTGGGTGGTGCACGCTGTCAGCTGTCACTCTTAGTCTGGTGTGGGTGGTGCACGCTGTCAGCTCTCAGTCTGGCGTGGGGGGTGCACGCTGTCAGCTCTCACTCTCAGCCTGGTGTGGGTGGTGCACGCTGTCAGCTGTCACTCTCAGTCTGGTGTGGGTGGTGCACGCTTTCAGCTGTCACTCTCAGCCTGGTGTGGGTGGTGCACGCTGTCAGCTCTCACTCTCAGCCTGGTGTGGGTGGTGCACGCTGTCAGCTCTCACTCTGAGCCTGGTGTGGGTGGTGCACGCTGTCAGCCCTCACTCTCAGCCTGGTGTGGGTGGTGCACGCTGTCAGCTCTCACTCTCAGCCTGGTGTGGGTGGTGCACGCTGTCAGCCCTCACTCTCAGCTTGGTGTGGGTGGTGCACGCTGTCAGCTGCCACTCTCAGCCTGGTGTGGGTGGTGCACGCTGTCAGATTTCACTCTCAGTCTGGTGTGGGTGGTGCACGCTGTCAGCTCTCACTCTCAGCCTGGTGTGGGTGGTGCACGCTGTCAGCTCTCACTCTCAGCCTGGTGTGGGTGGTGCACGCTGTCAGCTCTCACTCTCAGCCTGGTGTGGGTGGTGCACGCTGTCAGCTCTCACTCTCAGTCTGGCGTGGGGGGTGCACGCTGTCAGCTCTCACTCTCAGTCTGGTGTGGGTGGTGCACGCTGTCAGCTGTCACTCTCAGTCTGGTGTGGGTGGTGCACGCTGTCAGCCCTCACTCTCAGCCTGGTGTGGGTGGTGCACGCTGTCAGCTGTCACTCTCAGTCTGGTGTGGGGGGTGCACGCTGTCAGCCCTCACTCTCAGCCTGGTGTGGGTGGTGCACGCTGTCAGCTCTCACTCTCAGTCTGGTGTGGGTGGTGCACGCTGTCAGCTGTCACTCTCAGTCTGGTGTGGGTGGTGCACGCTGTCAGCCCTCACTCTCAGCCTGGTGTGGGTGGTGCACGCTGTCAGCTGTCACTCTCAGTCTGGTGTGGGTGGTGCACGCTGTCATCTGTCACTCTCAGTCTGGTGTGGGTGGTGCACGCTGTCAGCTCTCACTCTCAGCCTGGTGTGGGTGGTGCACGCTGTCAGCTCTCACTCTGAGCCTGGTGTGGGTGGTGCACGCTGTCAGCCCTCACTCTCAGCCTGGTGTGGGTGGTGCACGCTGTCAGCTCTCAGTCTGGTGTGGGTGGTGCACGCTGTCAGCTGTCACTCTCAGTCTGGTGTGGGTGGTGCACGCTGTCAGCCCTCACTCTCAGCCTGGTGTGGGTGGTGCACGCTGTCAGCTCTCACTCTGAGCCTGGTGTGGGTGGTGCACGCTGTCAGCTGTCGCTCTTAGTCTGGTGTGGGTGGTGCACGCTGTCAGCTCTCAGTCTGGCGTGGGGGGTGCACGCTGTCAGCTCTCACTCTCAGCCTGGTGTGGGTGGTGCACGCTGTCAGCTGTCACTCTCAGTCTGGTGTGGGTGGTGCACGCTTTCAGCTGTCACTCTCAGCCTGGTGTGGGTGGTGCACGCTGTCAGCTCTCACTCTCAGCCTGGTGTGGGTGGTGCACGCTGTCAGCTCTCACTCTGAGCCTGGTGTGGGTGGTGCACGCTGTCAGCCCTCACTCTCAGCCTGGTGTGGGTGGTGCACGCTGTCAGCTCTCACTCTCAGCCTGGTGTGGGTGGTGCACGCTGTCAGCCCTCACTCTCAGCTTGGTGTGGGTGGTGCACGCTGTCAGCTGCCACTCTCAGCCTGGTGTGGGTGGTGCACGCTGTCAGATTTCACTCTCAGTCTGGTGTGGGTGGTGCACGCTGTCAGCTCTCACTCTCAGCCTGGTGTGGGTGGTGCACGCTGTCAGCTCTCACTCTCAGCCTGGTGTGGGTGGTGCACGCTGTCAGCTCTCACTCTCAGCCTGGTGTGGGTGGTGCACGCTGTCAGCTCTCACTCTCAGTCTGGCGTGGGGGGTGCACGCTGTCAGCTCTCACTCTCAGTCTGGTGTGGGTGGTGCACGCTGTCAGCTGTCACTCTCAGTCTGGTGTGGGTGGTGCACGCTGTCAGCCCTCACTCTCAGCCTGGTGTGGGTGGTGCACGCTGTCAGCTGTCACTCTCAGTCTGGTGTGGGGGGTGCACGCTGTCAGCCCTCACTCTCAGCCTGGTGTGGGTGGTGCACGCTGTCAGCTGTCACTCTCAGCCTGGTGTGGGGGGTGCACGCTGTCAGCTGTCACTCTCAGCCTGGTGTGGGTGGTGCACGCTGTCAGCTGTCACTCTCAGTCTGGTGTGGGTGGTGCACGCTGTCAGCTCTCACTCTCAGCCTGGTGTGGGTGGTGCACGCTGGCAGCTGTCACTCTCAGCCTGGTGTGGGTGGTGCACGCTGTCAGCTCTCACTCTCAGCCTGGTGTGGGTGGTGCACGCTGTCAGCTGTCACTCTCAGCCTGGTGTGGGTGGTGCACGCTGTCAGATTTCACTCTCAGCCTGGCGTGGGGGGTGGGGGTGCAGGGTGGTTATCAGGGAGAGAGGTTATCAAGGAGGGTAGTTATCAAGGAGAGAGGTTATCAAGGAGGGTAGTTATCAAGGAGAGAGGTTATCGTGTAGGGATAGGGTTGTTAAGGGCAGGTAAGCACCAATGGCAACTTTCCGAGAAATCTTACGACTTATGAAGGCAGGATATTATATAACGAGACTGTGGGGAAATATTGAGAAGATAGCGAGCAATATATATCGCTCCTCGGGAGGATAACGTCTTTTTGGAGAGAGTTGTTATCACTTCAAGATAACAGCCACACACCACTTTGAGTTTGCTAAATATATCACAGGTCATTATATTTATTATTTGTGGTGGCTACTGTGGAGGATAACACCTCGCTGCACGCACACACGCACGCGCACACACTCAGAGGGTGCTGGTGGCTGAGTGGACAGCACGCTGGTCACGTAATCCTGTGGACCGGGGTTCGCTTCCCGGCGCCGTCGAGAATGAAAAATGGGCAGAGTTTCTTTTACCCTGATGCTCCCTGTTACCTAGCAGTAAATCTGGGAGTTATAATCTAACCTGGGAGTTAAGACAGCTGTTACGGGCTGCTTCGTGTGTGTGTGTGTGTGTGTGTGTGTGTGTGTGTGTGTGTGTGTGTGTGTGTGTGTGTGTGTGTGTGTGTGTGTGTGTGTGGAAAAAAATAGTAGTTAGTAACAGTTGATTGATTGACAGTTGAGCGGCGGGCAGAAAGAGCAGAGCTCAACCCCCGCAAGCACAACTAGGTGAATACACACACACACACACACACACACACACACACACACACACACACACACACACACACACACACACACACACACACACACACACAAGTGGAGTACCTCAAGGATCGGTGCTGGGACCAATCCTCTTTCTAATTTACGTAAATGATATGTTTACAGGAGTGGAATCATACATGTCAATGTTTGCAGATGACGCAAAATTAATGAGAAGAGTTGTGACAGACGAGGATTGTAGGATCCTCCAAGAGGACTTAAACAGGCTGCAGAGATGGTCAGGGAAATGGCTACTGGAGTTTAACACCAGTAAATGTAAAGTTATGGAAATGGGATCAGGTGACAGGAGACCAAAGGGACAGTACACAATGAAGGGGAACAGCCTACCTGTAACGATTCGAGAAAGAGACCTGGGAGTGGATGTGACACCTAATCTAACTCCTGAGGCACATATAAATAGGATAACGACAGCAGCGTACTCTACACTGGCGAAAATTAGAACTTCATTCAGAAACCTAAATGAGGAAGCTTTTAGGGCGCTTTACACTGCCTACGTGAGACCCGTCTTAGAGTATGCCGCGCCATCATGGAGCCCCCACCTGAAGAAACACATAAAGAAACTGGAGAAGGTTCAGAGGTTTGCGACGAGGCTTGTCCCAGAGCTACGAGGGATGGGATATGAAGAGCGGCTGAAGGAACTGAACCTTACGACACTAGAGAAAAGAAGGGAGAGAGGAGATATGATAGGGACATATAAAATACTCAGGGGAATTGACAAAGTGGAAATAGATGAAATGTTCACACGTAATAATAACAGAACGAGGGGACATGGGTGGAAACTGGAAACTCAGATGAGTCACAGAGATGTTAGGAAGTTTTCTTTTAGCGTGAGAGTAGTAGAAAAATGGAATGCACTTGGGGAACAGGTTGTGGAAGCAAATACTATTCATACTTTTAAAACTAGGTATGATAGGGAAATGGGACAGGAGTCATTGCTGTAAACAACCGATAGCTAGAAAGGCGGGATCCAAGAGTCAATGCTCGATCCTGCAAGCACATATAGGTGAGTACATATAGGTGAGTACACACACACACACACACACACACACACACACACACAACAACAACACGAGGCAGAGAGTCGTAGTGAGAATGGAGATATTAGAATCTATAGTAATAACTACCGTAATTCCACGGACGCATACCGTTAACCACCACTCAACTGCCAATCTCCTGACAGTAGTATGAACCTGTAGGTGTCTGAGACGAGAGCCAAGGAGCAGACACCACACTGGACCATCTTCCCGAAGCCCAGAGAGTAAAGGCTTGAGATGAAAGCTATATACACACACACACACACTCTGGTTATCACAAAGCTAAACTACTCAAGTCAATTGAAGGTCAACAAGCGCACTCAAAGCTGGTACTCAAGACTCCACGAGTACACTTAAACAAACACAAATGTATAAAATCCTAAGCACACACAAACAAACACAAACACACGTGTATAATTAGCATGTGTATCTGGCCTACACTTGAAGCTCGCCACCCGAAATCAATGCCCAATACGACATGCAAGAATTGCATCTGATTGGCAATATTCGCCGCCTTTTTCATTCTCCATTGGCATCATGGGAGAGGAGGGGTCGGGAGGGTGGAGGAGGGGGGGCAGGAGGGAAGGAAGGGTAGAGGGAAGGAAGAGAAGGAAAGAGGAACAGAAGGGAAGGAGAGGGACAGACGAGACTCACAAATGGCCTGAAACCATCACAATTAGATCACCATTAATCTTCACCACACCCCACTAATGCCCGGGAAGTAATTTCAACCATTTAGGGTGATTGAGCGGGCCAGCCAGCGGCTTAAGGCCCGCGCAACACTATCCTAGCAAAAAGAAGTATTCATATCGGTAATGAAATATCAGAGAGCGAGTGTGTGTTGTACGGGGGGAGGGAAGGGAGGGGCTCGCTGCTCCACCCGTCTGGTGGAGCAGAACAGAACAGAACAGTTCTGACCTGGCTTGCAGAACAGAACTGTGCTGTGCCCCACTCGATCTAACATCCCCCAACACGCCATTCCACATCAGTACATACCCTCCCGCCCTCCACAACAACAAACCATTAAGCTTACCTTCAAGACCATTTCAGGTCACCCTGGGCCCTAGAAGTGCCGCTCCTTCCATAAACGGCGGATATTCTCCTTGGAAGGTAGGTGAAGTTCTAACGTGCCGGAATGTCAACATAAAACCCGTGTCCGTACTCGGCCTATTCATCGAGACGTCCGTAACCTCATCCAGTCTCCTCAGAGTCTAAGAGATAAAGCCAAGAGATAAAGCCTGATTTATTCTTGTTCCTTTTGGGTCCCAACACAGTGAAATGTGTGTGTGGTGCCATGTGTGGGTGTAGTAACCCTGGATATATACACCCTTATCTTCAGTGCGGCTCCGAAATTTGTGACCAAAGCCATACTAACTTAGACCTTATCATTACCGAAGAAAGAGTTCGTTTGCAGATCTTCCACAGACAATCTTCAGCCTCATGTTTACACACACTGATGCTTTATCACAGCATCTTCCAGTGACTCTGTGTGTGTGTGTGTGTCTCCCACGACTGCTGGAGGAAGGTTCACTTCTGTGTTGTCGTCCTCCACGGAGTTTAAGTGTTTAGTTTGTCAATACTTTGCAGCCTTTTCTAACTCTTAGGCGTCTGCGGTAATGCATTCGTATCTTCTTTGTCGATTTATCTTGTATGGACATATTGTTGGCGGGTGATTCTTATCTGAACGTGTGTACCACGAACCTATCTTCCGTGGACATATATTCCGTGGACATATCTTCCTTGGACATATATTCCGTGGACATATCTTACGTACTCTCTCCATCAACTTCTAATTTATTGTTTACTTGTTTGCATTCTTCCAAATTTCTCTATAAAAGTCCCCAATGATTTTTTCAACAGTGTCCTTGTTGAAAAATGTATTTCTAATACATGTATTGTATTCCTAAAATAGGTTTCAGGTATTTTTGTTTCATTATTTAAGCTTTGATCATTTTTCTTCTGAGCTTATAAGGAATTCATTTTTGTTCATGAATTGTAATGCTTTTACACATATCTTTAACTCAAGACTTCAAAATAAACGTGTGAGCGCGGACACACACACACACACACACTCACACACACACACACACACACACACACACACACACACACACACACACACACACACACACACAAAAGACGAAGAATATACACTGGAGAATTTCAATAGAATATATAAAAAGGAGGAACCATATAAAAGCATATATATAAAAAGGAGGAACAACATTTTCACAGGATTTTAATTCGCAGAAAAATATGATATTTGACATAACAAGAATGACTCGATGATCTTCTACTCTACCTCCGTGTTTCTAGTGTTGCAACAGTCTGGAATGGAACCTCTACTTAATGATCACATAGTGAAACTTGAGACGACTCACAGATTTGCAACAGGACTATTCCCAGACGTTTGCAACAGGACTATTCCCAGACGTTTGCAACAGGACTATTCCCAGACGTTTGCAACAGGACTATTCCCAGACGTTTGCAACAGGACTATTCCCAGACGTTTGCAACAGGACTATTCCCAGACGTTTGCAACAGGACTATTCCCAGACATTTGCAACAGGACTACTTCCCAGACGTTTGCAACAGGACTATTCCCAGACGTTTGCAACAGGACTACTTCCAAAAGTTTGCAACAGAACTCCTCCCTGATCTTAGGAGGTTGAACTAGCACTCCAGGAGTGCAATCCTGGAGTGCTCAGGATTTATATTTGTTAACACATTTAGGTACATCTGCATTTGTGCAGCTACCCTAGATTATATGAAGGGGAGTACAGTGTGTCAAGAAGCTAGGTACGTGATGCTAAAAATCCCCATCACACAGGATGGTTAGTCATACAGAGGCACGTGATAAGTAGTCTGCACTGGCAAACTTTGGACACTTATTATACGTCTGTTAAAGTCTACGGACTCTGAGCAGAACATTTAACATCAAAATATTTTCCTCGATGTCTACGGATTCTGAGCAGAACATTTCACATCAAAATATTTTCCTCAAAGTCTACGGACTCTGAGCATAACATTTCACTTCAAAAATATTTTCCTCAAAGTCTACGGATTCTGAGCAGAATATTTCACATTAAAATATTTTAATTAAAGTCTACGGACTCTGAGCAGACCATTTCACATCATCCACATATTCTCCTCTATATTTTTTGTTTTTTTCTTCAGTGTATTTCGTTGCATGGCCGAAGGATTTCCAGCAAGTTCTTTGAAAGGAATTTTTCTCATCCTCGTTCAAAGATTTCTCGTCTTGTGTCTTAAAAGATTTCAGCCATCGTCTCTCCCAGCCTCTCCTGGTTCACCGCCTGGCGCTGAACACACTCCCAGACGTCCTGAATGTTCCTCTCCTCGTTAGCCCCAGACAACACCACCATCAGTGGTTAGTGATCTCCTTCTCTTCCGGCTCCTCTTCCTTCTCTTCTACCTTGCCCTTTCCTAATCCCATAAGACCCTAGTCTCTATCTTCTTGAGGTTATCTTGAGATGATTTCGGGGCTTAGTGTCCCCGCGGCCCGGTCCTCGACCAGGCCTCCACCCCCAGGAAGCAGCCCGTAGCAGCTGTCTAACTCCCAGGTACCTATTTTCTGCTAGGTAACAGGGGCATCAGGGTGAAAGAAACATATTGCCCATTTGTCTTCGCCTCCACCGGGGATCGAACCCGGAACCTCAGGACTACGATTCCGAACCTCAGGACTACGATTCCGAAGCGCTGGCCATCCAGCTGTCAGGCGCCCTAGCATGCTGTTTGGCGATATCCACCTCCTTTTCCTCCTCTTTCTTGTCTACCTTTTCATTTCTTGATGGCTTAGTTTACCTTATTTATGAACGAGGTGAAGTACCCGGCGGGACCCGGGGTAGTTTGATTCTCAACCCCCCCCCCCCACCCCCCCATTCCTCCCCTCTTTACATCCCTACTCTTCCCTCCATCTCCCTCCCTTTCTTCCCTCTCACCTCCCACATTTGTCCCCTCCTTCCATCTCCCCCGTCACACCCTCCCCCCCCCCCCCTTCGAACAGACAGACATTACCATTTATGTATATAGAATGGGTACCCGGTTGTACCCGGGTCTCTTTCCCCCTCTTTCCAACGTTTCTCCCTCTTCCCACCCCTTTCCACCCAATCTTCCCCTTGACCCCCCTCGTCCCCCCTCGTCCCCCATCCTCTTGGTCACCCTTTCGTTCCTCCCCTCAACCCCTCGACCCCTTCTCCCCATTCACTCAGTAAATGCATTATTAAGAAGACCCCCCTTAGAAAATATATTATTTTCCCATCTTCTACGACAGTCGCTAATACTGCTTATGGTGCCTTGTGGTGCCTGTTCAACGTTGTATTGATCAGCAACGTGGCCCCCTTGGCACTCTTTGGGATGTGAGTATTGAGAAAATACTAATTCACTAATACTAATACTAATAATGTATCGTTTCACAAAATATATTAACTATATTCGTCTCTTAACTCTAAAAAAAAAGTTGTAACTCCTATTGATATGTAAGTTACCGCGAAGGAGAGTGAGGTGACTCTCCTGGAAGCAAGAGTTCCTCTCACAAGGTAACATCTAAGGTCATTAAATAAATCTTAAAACACTTCTGTTTGCATGTATTTTTAATATTCTGTATGATGTTTGTAGGGACTGGGATTTGAGCTCTATTTCAACAGCGATCTTTAAAGCCTAAGATTTAATGTATTGCTATATCAAGTCCCTCTGTTGACAGCGGATATACAGCTCCTTATCTCCAAAGAACCGCTTATCAGTGAATTCAAATAAATGGCAAAAAGAAAAAGAAAAAATAAGTTGTTGAAAGTCTAGACTCCCTGCCAAGGGTCCGGTACCAGTGTTCATCAGTATTCCACTAGGCCCTGGAATCCAATATAGGGAGATGAAGTGGTATTGAATTCCTCCTGGTGCAGACACCACACACACACCTACGTGGCGCCCACAGGTAATGTGTCACCTCTTGGGATCCCACACCTGTCGTTACCTCCAGGTGTGTCAGGGGGAGACAAGCACACTTGGGCTGGATGGTAGAGCGACGATCTCGCTTTATGCGGGTCGGCGTTCAATCTCCGACCGTCCAAGTGGTTGGGCACCATTCTTTTTCCCACCGTCCCATCCCAAATTCTTATCCTGACCCCTTCCAAGTGCTATATAGATATAATGGCTTGGAGCTTTCCCCCTGATTGTTCCTTTCTTTTCTCCGTCAGTAGCATCTAAACAGGAGGATGAATTTTAATATATATATATATATATATATATATATATATATATATATATATATATATATATATATATATATATATATATATATATATATCACCTCATTCTTTGGGGCACACGTGAGAAACACAAATTCTCACGTCAAATTCATTTTGATTTGGTAAAATGCTATGCCCAAGATTATATATATATATATATATATATATATATATATATATATATATATATATATATATATATATATATATATATATATATATATATATATATGGATCCAGAAACGACAGATCAATGCACTGGTTATTTACATTTAACAGACAGAAAAATATGAAGACGCAGAAACAATACAAAAATACTTATGTTCTGAAAGAATACAGAATATTCCTTCAGAGCAAAGAAACACTCAGAGCAAAAAGGTTAAACACAAAAATACAGCGAACAAACACAAGAATGAGGTCACGTTGAATTGGCCTGGGAGGTAGTATGAGTGTGTTGTTGTTCTGTGTTATGCCTCAGTGCGCCAAGATGTTGTGGAGAACACAAGTGTTCTCTCAAGAGTTATGCAAGGGGGGGCGCGCCTCCCGGTGTTTAAATTATAAGTGTGTATTACCCGTCTCTTGGGGGGAATGACCGAGTACAGGTTTACAACGTTGGTACACTGGTATATACTGAGAGGTACTCTGAAGGTAAGATACCAAGTCACAGGTACTCTGAGGGTTAGAGACCAAGTCAGAGGTACTCTGAGGGTTAGAGACCAAGTCAGAGGTACTCTGAGGGTTAGAGACCAAGTCAGAGGTACTCTGAGGGTTAGAGACCAAGTCAGAGGTACTCTGAAGGTAAGATACCAAGTCACAGGTACTCTGAGGGTTAGAGACCAAGTCAGAGGTACTCTGAGGGTTAGAGACCAAGTCAGAGGTACTCTGAGGGTTAGAGACCAAGTCACAGGTACTCTGAGGGTTAGAGACCAAGTCAGAGGTACTCTGAGGGTTAGAGACCAAGTCAGAGGTACTCTGAGGGTTAGAGACCAAGTCAGAGGTACTCCGAGGGGTAAGATAGCAAAGCAGAGGTACTCTGTGGGTAAGATAACAAAGCAGAGGTACTCTGTGGGTAAGATAGCAATGCAGAGGTACTCTGTGGGTAAGATAGCAAAGCAGAGGTACTCTGTGGGTAAGATAACAAAGCAGAGGTACTCTGAGGGTAAGATAACAATGCAGAGGTACTCTGAGGGTAAGATAGCAATGCAGAGGTACTCTGAGGGTAAGATAACAAAGCAGAGGTACTCTGAGGGTAAGATAACAATGCAGAGGTACTCTGTGGGTAAGATAACAATGCAGAGGTACTCTGAGGGTAAGATAACAATGCAGAGGTACTCCGAGGGGTAAGATAGCAAAGCAGAGGTACTCTGAGGGCAAGATAGCAAAGCAGAGGTACTCTGTGGGTAAGATAACAAAGCAGAGGTACTCTGTTGGTATGATAGCAATGCAAAGGTACTCTGTGGGTAAGATAACAAAGCAGAGGTACTCTGTGGGTAAGATAGCAAAGCAGAGGTACTCTGAGGGTAAGATAACAATGAAGAGGTACTCTGTGGGTAAGATAACAATGCAGAGGTACTCTGAGGGTAAGATAACAAAGCAGAGGTACTCTGTGGGTAAGATAACAAAGCAGAGGTACTCTGTGGGTAAGATAGCAATGCAGAGGTACTCGGAGGGGTAAGATAGCAATGCAGAGGTACTCTGAGGGTAAGATAGCAAGTCAGAGGTACTCTGAGGGTAAGATAAAAAAGCAGAGGTACTCTGAGGGTAAGATAGCAAGTCAGAGGTACTCTGAGGGTAAGATAACAAAGCAGAGGTACTCTGAGGGTAAGATAGCAAGTCAGAGGTACTCTGAGGGTAAGATAACAAAGCAGAGGTACTCTGTGGGTAAGATAACAATGAAGAGGTACTCTGTGGGTAAGATAACAATGCAGAGGTACTCTGAGGGTAAGATAACAAAGCAGAGGTACTCTGAGGGTAAGATAGCAAGTCAGAGGTACTCTGAGGGTAAGATAACAATGAAGAGGTACTCTGTGGGTAAGATAACAATGCAGAGGTACTCTGAGGGTAAGATAACAAAGCAGAGGTACTCTGTGGGTAAGATAACAAAGCAGAGGTACACTGAGGGTAAGATAGCAAGTCAGAGGTACTCTGAGGGTAAGATAACAAAGCAGAGGTACTCTGAGGGTAAGATAACAATGCAGAGGTACTCTGAGGGTAAGATAACAATGCAGAGGTACTCTGAGGGTAAGATAACAATGCAGAGGTACTCTGAGGGTAAGATAACAATGCAGAGGTACTCTGAGGGTAAGATAACAATGCAGAGGTACTCTGAGGGTAAGATAACAATGCAGAGGTACTCTGAGGGTAAGAGATGTGGGGTTGATATTATATATTTCATATTACGTCCATCAAACGCTTTCAGACTTAAAATTCACGTCCAGTAAAAATATGTGTACCTTGTTGTCGTGGATCGAAGAGTGAGAGACAGGTCACAGCAACAATAAAGGTGCTCTGGTTGCTAGGGATGACGCGCCTATCAGAAGTGATTGGGCTCTACTGGAGGTGTGTGTGTTAAGACTTACTCAGGCAGACCAGTCATTGTGGTACCAATACAGTCTGTTGAGGGACTGGTGCTGTTGAACTGTTGTACAGCGCTCGGATTGTGTTTGTAGTCACCGTGTAACCCACAGTGAGTGTTGTAGTCCCTGTGTAACCCACAGTGGGTGTTGTAGTCACTGTGTAACTCACAGTGAGTGTTGTAGTCCCTGTGTAACTCACAGTGGGTGTTGTAGTCACTGTGTAACTCACAGTGGGTGTTGTAGTCACTGTGTAACTCAGAGTGAGTGTTGTAGTCACTGTGTAACCCACAGTGAGTGTTGTAGTCACTGTGTAACTCACAGTGAGTGTTGTAGTCACTGTGTAACCCACAGTGAGTGTTGTAGTCACTGTGTAACCCACAGTGAGTGTTGTAGTCACTGTGTAACTCACAGTGAGTGTTGTAGTCACTGTGTAACCCACAGTGAGTGTTGTAGTCACTGTGTAACCCACAGAGGGTGTTGTAGTCACTGTGTAACCCACAGTGAGTGTTGTAGTCACTGTGTAACCCACAGTGGGTGTTGTAGTCACTGTGTAACTCACAGTGAGTGTTGTAGTCACTGTGTAACTCACAGTGGGTGTTGTAGTCACTGTGTAACCCACAGTGAGTGTTGTAGTCACTGTGTAACCCACAGTGAGTGTTGTAGTCACTGTGTAACTCACAGTGAGTGTTGTAGTCACTGTGTAACCCACAGTGAGTGTTGTAGTCACTGTGTAACCCACAGAGGGTGTTGTAGTCACCGTGTAACCCACAGTGAGTGTTGTAGTCACTGTGTAACCCACAGAGGGTGTTGTAGTCACCGTGTAACCCACAGTGAGTGTTGTAGTCACCGTGTAACCCACAGTGGGTGTTGTAGTCACTGTGTAACCCACAGTGGGTGTTGTAGTCACTGTGTAACCCACAGTGGGTGTTGTAGTCACTGTGTAACTCACAGTGAGTGTTGTAGTCACTGTGTAACCCATAGAGGGTGTTGTAGTCACCGTGTAACCCACAGTGGGTGTTGTAGTCACTGTGTAACCCACAGTGGGTGTTGTAGTCACTGTGTAACCCACAGTGGGTGTTGTAGTCACTGTGTAACTCACAGTGAGTGTTGTAGTCACTGTGTAACCCACAGTGAGTGTTGTAGTCACTGTGTAACTCACAGTGAGTGTTGTAGTCACTGTGTAACCCACAGTGAGTGTTGTAGTCACTGTGTAACTCACAGTGAGTGTTGTAGTCACTGTGTAACTCACAGTGGGTGTTGTAGTCACTGTGTAACCCACAGTGAGTGTTGTAGTCACTGTGTAACCCACAGTGAGTGTTGTAGTCACTGTGTAACCCACAGTGGGTGTTGTAGTCACTGTGTAACCCACAGTGGGTGTTGTAGTCACTGTGTAACCCACAGTGGGTGTTGTAGTCACTGTGTAACTCACAGTGAGTGTTGTAGTCACTGTGTAACTCACAGTGGGTGTTGTAGTCACTGTGTAACCCACAATGGGTGTTGTAGTCACTGTGTAACCCACAGTGAGTGTTGTAGTCACCGTGTAACCCACAGTGAGTGTTGTAGTCACTGTGTAACCCACAGTGGGTGTTGTAGTCACTGTGTAACCCACAGTGGGTGTTGTAGTCACTGTGTAACTCACAGTGAGTGTTGTAGTCACTGTGTAACTCACAGTGGGTGTTGTAGTCACTGTGTAACCCACAGTGGGTGTTGTAGTCACTGTGTAACCCACAGTGAGTGTTGTAGTCACCGTGTAACCCACAGTGAGTGTTGTAGTCACTGTGTAACTCACAGTGAGTGTTGTAGTCACTGTGTAAATCACAGTGGGTGTTGTAGTCACTGTGTAACTCACAGTGAGTGTTGTAGTCACTGTGTAACTCACAGTGGGTGTTGTAGTCACTGTGTAACCCACAGTGAGTTTTGTTGTCACCGTGTAACCCACAGTGAGTGTTGTAGTCACTGTGTAACTCACAGTGAGTGTTGTAGTCACTGTGTAACTCACAGTGGGTGTTGTAGTCACTGTGTAACTCACAGTGAGTGTTGTAGTCACTGTGTAACTCACAGTGAGTGTTGTAGTCACCGTGTAACCCACAGTGAGTGTTGTAGTCACTGTGTAACCCACAGTGGGTGTTGTAGTCACTGTGTAACCCACAGTGGGTGTTGTAGTCACTGTGTAACTCACAGTGAGTGTTGTAGTCACTGTGTAACTCACAGTGGGTGTTGTAGTCACCGTGTAACCCACAGTGAGTGTTGTAGTCACTGTGTAACCCACAGAGGGTGTTGTAGTCACCGTGTAACCCACAGTGAGTGTTGTAGTCACCGTGTAACCCAGAGTGGGTGTTGTAGTCACTGTGTAACCCACAGTGGGTGTTGTAGTCACTGTGTAACCCACAGTGGGTGTTGCAGTCACTGTGTAACCCACAGTGGGTGTTGTAGTCACTGTGTAACTCACAGTGAGTGTTGCAGTCACTGTGTAACCCAGAGTGGGTGTTGTAGTCACTGTGTAACCCACAGTGGGTATTGTAGTCACTGTGTAACCCACAGTGGGTGTTGTAGTCACTGTGTAACTCACAGTGAGTGTTGTAGTCACTGTGTAACCCACAGTGGGTGTTGTAGTCACTGTGTAACCCACAGTGGGTGTTGTAGTCACTGTGTAACCCACAGTGAGTGTTGTAGTCACTGTGTAACCCACAGTGGGTGTTGTAGTCACTGTGTAACCCACAGAGGGTGTTGTAGTCACTGTGTAGCCCACAGTGGGTGTTGTAGTCCCTGTGTAACCCACAGTGGATGTTGTATTCACTGTGTAACCCACAGTGAGTGTTGTAGTCACTGTGTAACCCACAGTGGGTGTTGTAGTTACCGTGTAACCCACAGTGGGTGTTGTAGTCACTGTGTAACCCACAGTGGGTGTTTTAGTCACCGTGTAACCCACAGTGGGTGTTGTAGTCACCGTGTAACCCACAGTGGATGTTGTAGTTACCGTGTAACCCACAGTGGGTGTTGTAGTCACTGTGTAACCCACAGTGGGTGTTGTAGTTACCGTGTAACCCACAGTGGGTGTTGTAGTCACTGTGTAACCCACAGTGGGTGTTGTAGTCACTGTGTAACCCACAGTGGGTGTTTTAGTCACCGTGTAACCCACAGTGGGTGTTGTAGTCACCGTGTAACCCACAGTGGGTGTTGTAGTTACCGTGTAACCCACAGTGGGTGTTGTAGTCACTGTGTAACCCACAGTGGGTGTTATAGTTACCGTGTAACCCACAGTGGGTGTTTTAGTCACCGTGTAACCCACAGTGGGTGTTTTAGTCACCGTGTAACCCACAGTGGGTGTTTTAGTCACTGTGTAACCCACAGTGGGTGTTTTAGTCACCGTGTAACCCACAGTGGGTGTTGTAGTTACCGTGTAACCCACAGTGGGTGTTGTAGTCACTGTGTAACCCACAGTGGGTGTTGTAGTAACCGTGTAACCCACAGTGGGTGTTGTAGTCACCGTGTAACCCACAGTGGGTGTTGTAGTCACCGTGTAACCCACAGTGGGTGTTGTAGTCACCGTGTAACCCACAGTGGGTGTTGTAGTCACCGTGTAACCCACAGTGGGTGTTTTAGTCACCGTGTAACCCACAGTGGGTGTTGTAGTCACTGTGTAGCCCACAGTGGGTGTTGTAGTCACTGTGTAGCCCACAAGACTGTGTAGTCACACAGTAACCCACGGAGAGTGTAGCCAGACCAACAACAAAAGGTCAAAGGTCAAGTGCCACAACCGTGAGCATACAATATGATTTTCTTATTTGATTCGAGCAGCAAGTCCCACAATTTCCTCCTTGTGGTGCTCCAGGGGGACACACACACACACACACACACACACACACACACACACACACACACACACACACACACACACACACACACACACACCATTGAATAACCAGACATCTATCCCCAAGTATCCAGCACAAACCTCGCTCAGGTATAGCATTTATGTATAAAATAGATAGATCTATGTATACAAGTATGAAAGAATGTGTATACGTACCACCTGCACTCCCTACAAATTCATCTACCTATACACACGAGATGAATTACAGTAATAATACAGCAGCTTTCATTGTGAAAAATGTGTTCACCAACCCATATCTCAAACTTGTATCAAATGTACTTTCCACTAGAAAAAATAATTTACAGAATACTCAAACCGAAACAAATGATCAAAATTTGATGAAAATAGGAGAAAAACGGCTAAAACAATATTTACAGAATGCCACCATTGTTGATTCGACGGCCAGTAACAGAACGAAGAGCCAATACCATATGTGTCGTCGTCGCCAGTGTAGTGTGAGGGCTGGCCGCTAACTGCATTTGTCAATATTTGACCCATGTTGTCGATACTTATATGACATCACATGCAAACATTTGGTCGGAGATCGTTCACGGAATTTGCTACAGTGAGGTGATATTTTTACATCTCTCTCTCTCACTCTCTCTCTCACACACACTCTCTCTCACACTCTCTCTCACACGCTCTCTCTCACACTCTCTCTCACACGCTCTCTCTCACACTCTTTCTCTCTTTCACACTCTCTCTCACTCTTTCTCACACACTCTCTCACACACTCTCTCACACTCTGTCTCACACTCTCACACTCTCTCACACACACTCTCTCGCACTCTCTCTCTCTCTCTCTCTCTCTCTCTCTCTCTCTCTCTCACTCTCTCACACACACACTCTCTCTCTCTCACACTCTCTCACACGCTCTCTCTCACTCTCTCTCTCACACGCTCTCTCTCACAATCTTTCTCTCTTTCACACTCTCTCTCACTCTCTCTCACACACTCTCTCTCACTCTCTCTCACACACTCTCTCTCACACTCTCTCTCACACTCTCTCTCACCCTCTCTCTCACACTCTCTCTCACACTCTCTCTCTCTCTCGCTAATGGATTAATATACATTTATCTAAGGTAATATTACAAGAGCAATCAAATTACATCACCTCATTTTGAATCATAATCATATAACGAAATAAATTTAATATAAGTTTTTTTAATATATATACATTATATAATGTTAAATTATAATCATATTAGTTACGTGGTGAATACGGAGCCTGCAGTCTACCTAACTTTCATATAGACTGTTGCCTTAATTTCACCAGTATTTAAATGTAAAAATAACATGTTCCAAGAGTGAGTCAGTCTTTGAATTAATGATTACTGATGGAAGGATATTCTTGAGAACTCCGCTACGGTCTGACTGAGCGCCTTGTGTTATAATTACCGTCTCTCCTGGTTACCCATGATGTTGGGTCAGGTGGGACATCTTGAGAACATTAGCCATATACATTAGAGTATGGCTGCCAATTGGTCTAATCAACTCAGGTCGAGGGTAAAGATGGCTGGCAGACCATCCAGGAGCTACACGTGAAGTACACACGAGGAGTCACAATAACGTGGCTGAAATATGTTGACCAGACCGCACACTAGAAAGTGAAGAGATGACGAGGGAGCCGGTCGGCCAAGCGGACAGCACACTGGACTTGTGATCCTGTGGTCCTGGGTTCGATCCTGGGCGCCGGCGAGAAACAATGGGAAGAGTTTCTTTCACCCTATGCCCCCTGTTACCTAGCAGTAAAATAGGTACCTGGGTGTTAGTCAGCTGTCACGGGCTGTTTCCTGGGGGGTGGAGACCTGGTCGAGGACCGGGCCGCGGGGACACTAAAGCCCCGAAATCATCTCAAGATAACCTCAAGATAACGACATTTCGGTCTGTCCTGGACCATTCTCAAGTCGATTGTGTGAATGGTCAATCTCACACAATCGACTTCAGAATGGTCCAGGACGGACCGAAACGTCGTCGTCCCTTCACTTTCTAGTGTGTGGTTTGGTCTACACGTAAAGTCTTATAGTGTGTTGCGCGCCTTGAAGATTGTGACGGAGAAGTGTTTTACCTTATCACTCAAGAAAATAACTTGTTTACGTCTTACGAGAGAGAGGAGATGTAAGGAATAAATGCTGGAAGAACGCTTTGTGTGTGTGTACTTATCTAATTGTGCTTGCTGGGGTTGAGCTTCGGCTCCCTGGTCCCGCCTCTCAACGGTCAAACAACTAGTGTACAGATTCCTGAGACAACTGGCTTCAATTCAATCTGGCTACATTTAAAACTGTGTATGGAGTCAGCCTCCACCACATCACTGCCTAATGCATTCTATTGGTTAACTTCTCTTACACTAAAACAAATCTGTCTAACGTCCCTGTGGCTCATTTGGGTACTCAGTTTCCACCTGTGTTCCCTTGTGCGTGTACCACCAGTGTTAAATAATGTCTATCTATTCTGCCAATTCCGGCCCTCATGGGAACACATTATAAAAATACATTGATGAAGGCATATAAGAAGGATGACATGATACGAGATATAATTGAGAGGAATTGTAAACCTTTCAGTGAAAACGCAAGGATTCGTCCAGTCATTTATCGACCCTACAGCTGTTTGATGGTCCTCCAGTGACCCAGAGGGAAGATGGCAAGCCTGGCGGACACCTTGAAGCCAGAGTCAGATAACGATCACCTCACCTTATCCTTCGGCACTCTATACGATTAATGAGGCTAGGTGAATCGTAGTGAGGTGCACCCACACTTATAAATGTCTAGATTTCTTGTAAGCTCCTTATACCTGTGTCAGCTTAACAGTGAAGTCCTGAAGATGTCACACTCCTGATGAAACTTTGAACAATAAAAATGGAAAGATTAAGTGATCTAATGTTTCTACACTCTCCAGACGGGAGAGAGAGAGAGAGAGAGAGAGAGAGAGAGAGAGAGAGAGAGAGAGAGAGAGAGAGAGAGGAGGAGGACAGAAAGAGGGGGGGGGGGAGAAGAGGAAACATATATCTATATCATCAGTACGGATAAAAGTGCAGCTAGAAACTCTGCCCCGGCCCAAGCCCTTCAAAGCAAACACCCTCCCAAATCCCCCACGAACCGACAGTATCATATACCACCACCAGGAATCTGTGGTCTTCAAAGAAGCTTTTTCTTTTCCACCCGGGTCAGCAGGCGGCTTTACGGGATTAAAACCCGCAACGCATCAAGCAAATGCTAAACCCTGCACTTGGTGATGCTGCACAAGATCTTTTACAACTAACCAGATTTGTCAACACGTGCCCCGGCTGGTGGTGTACCTGAGGTTATGAGGCCGCTCCGTGCACTCAAAAAGAAGGATGGGGGGATCAGGCCAGTCGCTGTTGGCAACACACTCCGTCGCCTGGTTGTCAAGGCTGCCGCCGGCATTGCCAGTCAGGAAGAGGCGGAGTTGCTGAAACGAATTCAGCTAGGATTTGGAAACCCTCTCCCCACCGAGGGTGTGAAGCGGCTGCTCATGCAGCACGAGAGTACATCGTTAACATCTCTGATCAAATCGAACTTTACAACTTCTTTTAACGTGCAGTGATTTTGTGCTGTACATGACCATTTTCGCCCTCTCTACTATTCCATTCATGCTACAGTCAGGAATCCAACTACTTTTTGGCGAACACGAAATCAGCTCAAAACGTGAAGGAGTCCAGCAAGGTGATCCTCTAGTTCCTAATCTTTTCTACTTAATCTTTTTTCTAGTCTTGAAAAGAAATCACCACAAGCTTGTCCAGCGAGTTCATCATCAGGAGTTGGGCGATAGCACTATTGCCGGCTCCTCTTCACCCCTCTTAGACGACATCAGAAGAATAAAGGAGCAAGACAACCTCGTTGTCTTCCTAAGCCCCTCCAAGTGTGACATAGCCTCTTCAAATCTAAACATCATGGAGTAAATATCCGTCTTGCTCTGAGTTCATGTATCAGGCCCGCAGACAGCACTCTCCTTGGAGCCCTTCTCGAGCCTAACGCCATGGACGTGATCCTCAATAGGAAAATCAGGGACCTAAGGAGGACGGAAGACAGGATTGGTGACATCAATGCTCGTGATGCTGTTTATCTTCTCACTAGATGACGCCTTCCCAAGCCTAACCTACTGAGGTGAGCCCCATCTTACAACAGCCCAAAGCTTGAAGAGTATGACATTCTACTGAAGACCATGCTAGGAAAAGCTGTCAACCTTTTCCTCAGTAACCATTGGTGGAAACAAGCCACTCTTCCCGTCAGACTCATTGGCCATGGTGCCCGGAATGCCACGCAAATTGTTGTTCCAGTTTTCCGATCTTCCTCCTTGGCATCGGATAATCTGGTCAAGGAAATCCTATCAGACAACTTGGGGATTCAACGCGGATACATGCCTCATTCCCACATCATGGAATGCAACACAAAATGGGGTACCTTGGCAGACTCAGCACTCAGGCCAACCTTACTGAAAGCCAACAACCAATCCAGCTGCGACAGCACCATTGTGGGACAAAGAAGTCACATCTTTGTTGGAGACATCATCATCCCCCTGTGGTCGTGCTCGCCTCACAACTTCACGGGCTCCCCATGCATGGGATTTCGTTTTGGCATTCCCTTTGTCTGCGACAGGTACATGTCTCGATACGCAGCAGCTCCATACAGTACTGCAGTCGCCCTCCGTCTTGTTGCCCCAATCCACACTGTATATAAAAGTTTATTTGCGGTTATGAAGATGCAGATGAATAAGGATCGCATGGCCTGCACTGTAGAAAATCAGGGTTGGCGCTCAAGACACTACAAAGTCAACATCATTAAGAGGAGCCTTGCCTCTGTCTAGTGTCCAGCAGAGAGAGACCATCGTAATGTAGTGTACCAAAACTCTCTTGTCTTTGCTGATCGATCAGAGGGAATCACACTACGTCCATGGGGAACTGGCAGACAACTGGCGTGGGACTATACTTGCATATCCAACTTTGCAGCCACATACATCAACCTCTGTCAGTCAAGCAGGAAGTGCGGCCATACACAGAGAAAGAGACAAATCAGTCAAGTACAAGGCAAGAGATAACTGGTACAACTTTGTTCTAATAGGATTAGAGACCCATGGACCATGAGGAGAGCGCTTACAAGATTTCTCAAGGATCATGGGTCTAGGCTCGTCGAAACAATAAGAGACCCAAGAGCAGCACGCTTGCTTTTCCAGCGCATTAGTGTGGCGATCCAGAGGGAAAATGCCCCCCCCCCCCCCCGCCCCTGCATCCTCCGTTCCTGCCCGGCGTCAGAGATGTTCGAAGAAATCTACCGCCTCTAGGAAACAAACAGCTACGTAACTATGTCATCTTATATAATACAGTGCTTAATAATAATGAAAGGGGTGGAAGGAGAAGGAAATTCTTATACGTATTTCGAGTCAAACGACAAGTTTTTCACTAAATGCTCATTATTCCTTCTCTGAGCTGGGGAGAAAGAGTTCACACAATTGCATCAAAGGGGGGTACCCCTATATATATATATATATATATATATATATATATATATATATATATATATATATATATATATATATATGTATATATATATATATATATATATATATATATATATATATATATATATATATATATATATGAGAGAGAGAGAGAAAGAAAGAGAGAGAGAGAGAGAGAGAGAGAGAGAGAGAGAGAGAGAGAGAGAAAGAAAGAGAGAGAGAGAGAGAGAGAGAGAGAGAGAGAGAGAGAGAGAGAGAGAGAGAGAGAGAGAGAGAGAGAGAGAGAGAGAGAGAGAGAGAGAGAGAAAGAAAGAGAGAGAGAGAGAGAGAGAGAGAGAGAGAGAGAGAGAGAGAGAGAGAGAGAGAGAGAGAGAGAGAGAGAGAGAGAGAGAGAGAGAGAGATATTTGGCCTTTTAACCTTCCTCATACAAACGAGCACTACAAAAGAAACAACTTAATAAAACACAAAACAAACACCAATTAAAAAAACAAAAAAACGCTCAAAATACTAATCCAAACAAGTAAAAAGAAACGCACTAATGACAAATAAACAAAGGCCTCATTTTCCTGCCTTATTATATTTGCGTTCATTTCCAGTGTTTTCTATTGCATGTGTAGTGCAATTTTTTCTCCCAGGTGAACTTGACGAAGCCTGTGAGTCTCATTAACGCCAGCCGTCACCCTTCCTACGAGAAAAATAACTTTTTCTCCTGTCTTTAATTAAGACCTGCATAAAAAATGAGAGAATATCACTTCATATGAAAAAGAAAACAGTTTGGATGTGTGATAATATGATAGAATACTTATGAGCTACAAGAATTCTGCCCCAAGAGTGTAATACTTATATGCTGTGCTTATAAGTGTACAGCATATAAGTGTATACTGTACACTTACAGCTGTATGTGTACAGCATATATGCTGTGCTTATATTAACATGCAATCAAATGTTTATTCAGGTAAAATGTTATATGGGAGTCTTGCACTGTGGTTTGTGGGTTTGTGCTCACTGGTTTGTGTTCACTGGGTTTGTGTTCACTGGGTTTGTGCTCACTGGGTTTGTGTTCACGGGGTTTGTGTTCACTGGGTTTGTGCTCACTGGGTTTGTGTTCACTGGGTTTGTGTTCACTGGGTTTGTGCTCACTGGGTTTGTGTTCACTGGGTTTGTGCTCACTGGTTTGTGTTCACTGGGTTTGTGCTCACTGGGTTTGTGTTCACGGGGTTTGTGTTCACGGGGTTTGTGTTCACGGGGTTTGTGCTCACTGGTTTGTGTTCACTGGGTTTGTGTTCACTGGGTTTGTGTTCACTGGGTTTGTGTTCACTGGGTTTGTGTTCACTGGGTTTGTGTTCACTGGGTTTGTGTTCACTGGGTTTGTGTTCACTGGTTTTGTGTTCACTGGGTTTGTGTTCACTGGGTTTGTGTTCACTGGTTTTGTGTTCACTGGGTTTGTGTTCACTGGGTTTGTGTTCACTGGGTTTGTGTTCACTGGTTTTGTGTTCACTGGGTTTGTGCTCACTGGGTTTGTGTTCACTGGGTTTGTGTTCACTGGGTTTGTGTTCACTGGTTTTGTGTTCACTGGGTTTGTGTTCACTGGGTTTGTGTTCACTGGGTTTGTGTTCACTGGGTTTGTGTTCAATGGGCTTGTGTTCACTGGGTTTGTACTCACTGGGTTTGTGTTCACTGGGTTTGTGTTCAATGGGCTTGTGTTCACTGGGTTTGTGTTCAATGGGCTTGTGTTCATTGGGTTTGTGTTCAATGGGCTTGTGTTCACTGGGTTTGTGTTCAATGGGCTTGTGTTCACTGGGTTTGTGTTCAATGGGCTTGTGTTCATTGGGTTTGTACTCACTGGGTTTGTGCGTCCCCTTGAGGAACTTGAGGCAGAGGGGGGGGGGGGAGAAATAGCTTAAGCTACTCTAGTCCCTTGAGATGTATTGTATTGTCTCAATAAACGTACTTGAACTTGATGAACTTAAAACAGTAGAGGTAATGATCGTGGTGGTGGTGATTGTGGTTGTGGTGATGGTAGTGGTCACCAGCTGAGATCTCTCACTAGCTGAGACACATCTCTCACCAGCTGAGACACGCCTCTCACCAGCTGAGACGCGTCTCTCACCAGCTGAGACACATCTTTCACCAACTGAGACACATCTCTCACCAGCTGAGACGCGTCTCTCACTAGCTGAGACACATCTCTCACCAGCTGAGACGCGTCTCTCACTAGCTGAGACACATCTCTCACCAGCTGAGACACATCTCTCACCAGCTGAGACGCATCTCTCACTAGCTGAGACACATCTCTCACCAGCTGAGACGCGTCTCTCACTAGCTGAGACACATCTCTCACCAGCTGAGACACATCTCTCACCAACTGAGACACATCTCTCACCAGCTGAGACACATCTTTCACCAGCTGAGACACATCTCTCACCAACTGAGACACATCTCTCACCAGCTGAGACACATCCCTCACCAGCTGAGACGCGTCTCTCACCATCTGAGACACATCCCTCACCAGCTGAGACACATCTCTCACCAGCTGAGACGCGTCTCTCACCATCTGAGACACATCCCTCACCAGCTGAGACACATCTCTCACCAGCTGAGACGCGTCTCTCACCATCTGAGACACATCCCTCACCAGCTGAGACACATCTCTCACCAGCGGCCAGCGTGACACACGAACCTCCCGCCACCAGCAAAATCCTTAAATATTGTGTTACGAGTCTCGACCATCTGTTTTTCACATCGTTTCATGCAATTTTATTCTGAAGGAATTAAACCAACGCTCAATTATGCCGAGCAAGATAACACCACAAAGGTAGATTGAACGTTGAACATCATTGCATTAGCATCATGCCAAAAATGCTGCTTGAAATTGCAGAAAATAGCATGTAAGTTTATTTATACGAGTTCTTTTTGATGCATAGTTTGGTGTGCAGGTGAAAATATATCTTTCCCCCCCTCGAGCGGATGGTGATGATGGTGGTGATGGTGAGGGTGGTGATGGTGGTAATGTAGAAGCCTTTGGTTTACGGCAGTCTGAAGCTTGCAAGAAGTCTCCTGCGATTTATGGATGAAAAATGTGAGTGTGGCTCTTGGCTTGGAGTTCAACATTTCAAAGTCTGGGCTCGGGAAACAAGAGATAAATCTCTAGGAGAGGCACGACAGATGCTTCAGTGCTCGAGGGTGCTCAAGGGCGCTCAAGGGCACTCATGAGTGCTCAAGGGCGCTCACACTGTCATGTCAACCACCTATAAGGAAACAAATACACCTTAACATCCTCACACACACATAATGCAACAGAAAATATACACTATATTCACCACTGCATAAAAATTCCTGTTGCTTTAATTACTTTATAGCGTTGAAACATTGACTCGAACCAACGTTCATGGACTTGGAATGATTATGTGAGGTGTCTATAGGCTCGTCCAACATTTATCAAGCATTTACGCAACACTTACGAAACCTCTACATCTTTTACTTGGTCATGGCGGCTCTGTTTACATTTCGTAAACATGTTACGAGTTTGGAAACTGTGGTTTTAATCGCCAGGTTAAACCCCTTTGGATCTGACCAGTAACTGATTGGGTGACCGCGCGGAGAGCCCCGGTGTTAGCTAGACCTGGGACCTGGATCAGCTTGTCCTCTCCAGTATGTACAACGTCACTAAATTGATGTACTAAATTGCCCGAACCTAACCTAACCGCGGACCAACGTATAGAAAACGGGGACATCTCGTCAATGCTGCAAACCGTTGTGATTTTTAGTATATCAGTTTATTTTTTGCCTTATGGGATTTATACGTCAAAATACGACGAACTATTGGCAAGGACGGGTTGCCTGGATAAGCCTAACAGGCTTGCCCATTCTCTCCGTCAATTTGGTATCCTTTCGCCATACCCAAAATACGCAGTTGCCTAACAGGCCAAAATTCCTTAAAATGCCGGAAAACTCTAAACAAAATTCTTTATTTTTATTCTTTGTAATTTTATTACAAAATTCAATTACCTCACGAAAATTCAGAATTTTCGTGAGGTAATTGTTTGCAAGAATTGGCCTGGTGGACCTTAAAAGTTGCACCATTTAAGTGTCAGGAAACCCTAGAATACAACTGTTGCCATCGGAATATGCAATAATTAGAACATCTAAAAACTCTTGGGAGAAAAATGGAGCCCACCCCACCTATGACAGCCCCCTACCACCTATCAGTCACCCTGCAATGTTAGGTGAGGCTAGTCCAAATGTCTGGGTCAGGCACACAAACCTAACTCTTTTGCATATATACGACCCAACTCCAAGAGTCGACTTCCATAGCGCCCCACCAACGGTATATCTTCCACTATATGCTTCACTTTAGCACAGTGGAAACGTTAAAATGAAACTGACGTTCGTAAAGACTGCAACAAGGCATAACCCTTGTTGGACGGGGCGTGGAGTGGACGGGGCGTGGGGTGGACGGGGCGTGGGGTGGACGGGGCGTGGGGAGGACGGGGTGTGGGGTGGACGGGGCGTGGGGTGGACGGGGCGTGGGGAGGACGGGGTGTGGGGTGTACGGGGCGTGGGGTGGACGGGGCGTAGGGTGGACGGGGCGTGGGGTGGACGGGGCGTGGGGTGGACGGGGCGTGGGGTGGACTGGGCGTGGGGAGGACGGGATGTGGGGTGGACGGGGCGTAGGGTGGACGGGGCGTGGGGTGGACGGGGCGTGGGGTGGACGGGGCGTGGGGTGGACGGGGCGTGGGGTGGACGGGACGTGGGGTGGACGAGGGGTGGGGTGGACGGGACGTGGGGTGGACGAGGGGTGGGGTGGACGGGGCGTGGGGAGGACGGAGCGTGGGGTGGACGAGGGGTGGGGTGGACGGGGCGTGGGGTGGACGGGGCGTGGGGTGGACGGGACGTGGAGTGGGCGGGGCGTGGGGTGGACGGGGCGTGGGGTGGACGGGGCGTGGGGTGGACGGGGCGTGGGGTGGACGGGACGTGGGGTGGACGGGGCGTGGGGTGGACGGGACGTGGGGTGGACGGGGCGTGGGGTGGACGGGGCGTGGGGTGGACGGGGCGTGGGGTGGACGGGACGTGGGGTGGACGGGGCGTGGGGTGGACGGGACGTGGGGTGGACGGGGCGTGGGGAGGACGGGACGTGGGGTGGACGGGGCGTGGGGTGGACGGGGCGTGGGATGGACGGGGCGTGGGGTGGACGGGGCGTGGGGTGGACGGGACGTGGGGTGGACGGGGCTTGGGGTGGACGGGGCGTGGGGTGGACGGGGCGTGGGGTGGACGGGGCGTGGGGTGGACGTCGCGTGGGGTGGACGGGGCGTGGGGTGGACGGGGCGTGGGGTGGACGGGACGTGGGGTAGACGGGGCGTGGGGTGGACGGGGCGTGGGGTGGACGGGGCGTGGGGTGGATGGGGCGTGGGGTGGACGGGGCGTGGGGTGGACGGGACGTGGGGTGGACGGGGCGTGGGGTGGACGGGACGTGGGGTGGACGGGGCGTGGGGTGGACGGGGCGTGGGGTGGACGGGACGTGGGGTGGACGGGGCGTGGGGTGGACGGGGCGTGGGGTGGACGGGGCGTGGGGTGGACGGGGCGTGGGGTGGACGGGGCGTGGGGTGGACGGGGCGTGGGGTGGACGGGGCGTGGGGTGGACAAAACATGTCTGAACGAGGCGACTGACTCTTAATAAAGCGAGATATGAGATCAAGCGGACCAAAAATATAATATTTTAATTGAGAATTTTGTACGAACAGCATTTTAAAACTGACGAACATTATGTTATGGTGCTGCGTGTGTGAGGAAGCGGCTGGTTGAACCCCTTCACACCCACAAATAAGGCCCAACAGGTTCCGGTAACCAAACGTTACTAAACTTGATGTCACAACTTACCATTGGTTCACACACGTCACGTGACCTCATGACGGGAGTGACGTCAGAGCCCTGCTGAGGATAAAAATAAATATCTTAATACATGGAAAATAAATACAGCAACTTCTCACATACAGCTGTATTTTGAATTAAATAAAATATTCAACTAGTCGTTGATGAAGGAAATAGTTCGTGTGGAGGCCAGATGCCTAGGGCTAACCTCGCTAACTTTTCAATATCAACCATTGGAGGGTATGGGAATGCCATCGGTCAGTCGGGGTCTGCCTTAGTGCCACACACTTAGAAATATCGGCATCTATAGGGACCCCCAGCGATTTTCATGAAGACTGAAATAGAATCAGGGAATGTTTTCTGTAGAGTTTTGATGGTTACTCTCGCTGTACTTATTTGGGTTATAGCATTATATTCTCTGAGACAGATGATAGAAAGGAGACAGGGGGAGAGGAAAGAAAAGAGGGTTGTTGGTGAGAAACGTAGAGAGGAGAGAAAGGCGAAAGGATAGTGGAGAGGTGAGAGAGGGGGGAGAAAGGTGCAGAACAGGGGCGATTGAGAGAAAGAACGAAGAGTCGAAAGCGGAAGAGAGGAGGGGGGGGGGTAAAGTGGAAGAGAAATGAGAGCGAGGGGAAGAAAGAGGGAAGGGGGGGAAGGGTAAATACATACACAGCCAAGTACCCCTCAAGTATATGTTTCAAATATCTTGATGTCTGTTCAAGGTTGAATGTAAGATGCACGGGGCATCTTATATTACATACAACTTCTCACTGTGAAATGTGATTGTAAGGGGGGGAGGGAAGAATGTCATAAGAGGTCGGGGGGTCGACCCCTTTGCCCCCTCTTTAAGGAGGACTGCACCCTATTTGGAATTCCAGTGACACGTATGAAGCCTAAAATGGGTGTTTTGTTTTCTATCGTGTTTTTCGACCGTTTTTCTCCTCTTCATATTGAAAATTACATACAACGTAACCATTATTAAACTATGTTTTCTAAACGTTATGCACAATGTTCTTTAAACGTTATGTACAATGTTCTTTAAACGTTATGTACAACGTTCTTTAAACTCTATGTACAACGTTCTTTAAACGTTATGTACAACGGTCTTTAAACGTTATGTACAACGTTCTTTAAACGTTATGTACAACGGTCTTTAAACGTTATGTACAACGTTCTTTAAATGTTATTACAACGTTCCTTAAACTCTATGTACAACGTTCTTTTAACTCTATGTACAAGGGTCTTTAAACTCTATGTACAACTGTCATTAAACTCTATGTACAACGTTCTTTTAACTCTATGTACAACGGTCATTAAACTCTATGTACAACGGTCTTTAAACTCTATGTACAACGTTCTTTTAACTCTATGTACAAGGGTCTTTAAACTCTATGTACAACGGTCATTAAACGCTATGTACAACGGTCTTTAAACTCTATGTACAACGGTCTTTAAACTCTATGTACAACGTTCTTTTAACTCTATGTACAAGGGTCTTTAAACTCTATGTACAACGGTCATTAAACTCTATGTACAACGGTCATTAAACTCTATGTACAAGGGTCTTTAAACTCTATGTACAACGGTCATTAAACTCTATGTACAACGATCATTAAACTCTATGTACAACCGTCTTTAAACTGTATGTACAACGTTCTTTTAACTCTATGTACAACGTTCTTTTAACTCTATGTACAACGGTCATTAAACTCTATGTACAACGGTCATTAAACTCTATGTACAACCGTCTTTAAACTGTATGTACAACGTTCTTTTAACTCTATGTACAACGTTCTTTTAACTCTATGTACAACGTTCTTTAAACTCTATGTACAACGGTCTTTAAACTTTATGTACAACTGTCATTAAACTGTATGTACAACGGTCTTTAAACTCTATGTACAACGTTCTTTTAACTCTATGTACAACGGTCTTTAAACTCTATGTACAACGGTCTTTAAACTCTATGTACAACGGTCTTTACAAGTTATGTACAACGTTCTTTAAACGCTATGTACAACGTTCTTTTAACTCTATGTACAACGGTCTTTAAACTCTATGTACAACGGTCTTTAAACTCTATGTACAACGGTCTTTACAAGTTATGTACAACGTTCTTTAAACGCTATGTACAATGTTCTTTAAAAGTTATGTACAACATTCTTTAAAAGTTATGTATAACGTTCTTTAAACGTTACGAACAACATTCTAACAACTATGGTCTTAAAATGTACCAACTACATGGTTACAACGTTGTAGCAACGTAACACTTTTTCAAAAATACTTGTGGTTCTACCATGGGGTCCCTGCCCGAGGCCCTGCCCGAGGCCCTGCCCGAGGCCCTGCCCGAGGTCCTGCCCGAGGCCCTGCCCGAGGCCCTGCCCGAGGCCCTGCCCGAGGCCCTGCCCGAGGCCCTGCCCGAGGCCCCGCCTGCCAATGGCCACGCCACTAGAATAATCTCCTGCTCTCCACCAGCCTTCTGCCGGCTCACAGGTCTGGCACGTGCCGACTATACGAGTCTACAGTCCTGGTTCTTTTTGCCTGATAGCTTTTGAACAGTTTCCAGCGTCTTATGATATTACATGTTCTGTGTGTGTGTGTGTGTGTGTGTGTGTGTGTGTGTTTGTGTGTGTGTGTGTGTGTGTGTGTGTGTGTGTGTGTGTGTGTGTGTGTGTGTGTGTGTGTGGGTGTGTGTGTGTGGGGGTGTGTGTGTGTGTGTGTGTGTGTGTGTGTGTGTGTGTGTGTGTGTGTGTGTGTGTGTGTACTCAGCTAGTTGTGGTTGTGGGGATTAAGCTTTGGCTCTTTGGTCCCAAGAGAGAGTGTGGGGTGAGGGGAGAGATACGACGGGAGAGAGGGGGATGGGGGGAGAGACAGAGGGGTTAGGAAGAGGGGTGACGAGGGGAAACAGAGACAAAGAGGGGTGGAGAAGAGAAGAGGGGGGGGGCAGAAGGACGGACAGGGACAAGACATAGAGAGAGGAAATTTAAAGGCCTTACCATCTGTGTCTGTCTGTATGTCCAATGTTGAGGGCCAGACGCCTAGGGCTAGCTTTACCCAATTTTTCCCATTAATTGCTGTTGGGTATGTGCATAACATGGGTGGGTCGGGATTGGAGTCACAGAAAACTCGAAAAATCTTCTCAAACAATATGATGACTGAATTATTAATATTATTATAATTATTCGTATTATTTTTTATCAGAAACTGTATGCCCTGTTCATGAAAAATCATAAACACAAATTTTCGATTTAAAGGGTAGGTATTATGACTTGATTTTTTTTTTAATTATTTCATAATTACTGCATACACGTTCCTATATTAAACAAGAATAATAATATTAATAATTCAAAGTCGTCATATATATAGTATGACAAGATTTTCCTTTGACACAAATTACAACTCGTCCATGTTGTGCACTTAACCAACAGTAATTACTGACAACTGGGTAAAGCTTGCCCCAAGCTCCTGGCGCTTAACATCGGTCACTCACTCATTTCCTACTGTACTCTTTGAAAATGTTTAAAAATTATGATAGTACTCTGATTATTTTTCGTTTTATTTCTCGTATGTGAATACTTACGCATAAATGAATCACGTGTTTTTGTTATTAGTCTAGCATGCATATATATATATATATTATATATATATATATATATATATATATATATATATATATATATATATATATATATATATATATATATATATATATATGCGGAAAATCCACAGAGAAATATGAAATGAGGTGAACGTTTCGGCTTTGTTAAAGCCTTTGTCAACACCAGACTGACTCACATGACTCACATGATTTTCCGCATAAAATGATCAGTGTTTTGTGATCGTCAATTGCATATATATATATATATATATATATATATATATATATATATATATATATATATATATATATATATATATATACATATATATATATATATATATATATATATTATATATATATATATATATATATATATATATATATATATATATATATATATTATATATATATATATATATATATATATATATATATATATATATATATATATATATAGCTCATAAAACAGAAGAAAGGGTCCTGAAAGATATTGTTAATAGAAACGTTATCCCTACAGACAAAAATCAGAGGATACAACTGACGATTTACTATAAAACCAGAAAAACGGCCAGCCTACTCATGAGAAACTCAAACCCAGACACAAAGCAGAGCGCTTTAAAAGAGACCAACGTCGTCTATGCCTTCAAATGCCCTCTTGGGGACTGTAAGCTCCAAAAAAACAGTATATAGGCAAGACAACAACATCTCTTTCTAGGCGTTTAACGATGCATAAGCAACAGGGCTCCATTAAGGAACATATAATCTCTTCCCACAACCAAACCATCGCCAGAGAAATCCTAGTAAACAACACAGAAATCATCGATAGATACAGCGATAGCAGACGGCTTGACGTTTGCGAGGCACTACACATTAAAAAGTCAACACCAGCAATCAACAGCCAATTAATGCACAACTATATTCTACCCACCTCAAGACTCCGCTCCAATATAGAAGCATCAAGAAATATGGACCAATAGGCTTTCTATAATCACTTCTATTCAATACCCATTGTTTCGTGTTCTGTCTTGTGTTGATGAAATTAATACCCTATTAATACCACCTCACCCCATCCACTTCACTCAAATGTAGATATAAACAAATCGGAGATGTGTAAGTTCTATTCAGTTGTGTATGTGTAAACTAAAGTCTTTGAAAATGTAATAAGTTTTATGAAACGCGCTCAAGTGTCGCGTCAGACTAGAAATAAAAATGAATTTTGGAGAATTGATTTTTGAATTACCACCAACAGTGAAAAGAAATGTACGAAAGATCGAGAAAATTCGTGTTAGAATTATTAATCTTACTTTTTCGGTCATTAATCTTACTTTTTCTTTATATATATATATATATATATATATATATATATATATATATATATATATATATATATATATATATATATATATATATATTATATATATGTATATATATATGTGTTGTACCTAGTAGCCAGAACGTCATACTCGGTATACTACGCAAGGCTCGATTTGCCTAATAAGCCAAATTTTCCTAAATTTATATGTTTTTCTCACTTTTTGTTATGAAATGATAAATCTGTCCATTTCATTATTTATAAGTTAATTTGTTGAAATTTGAGTTAAAACTAACGTAGATATATGACCTAACCTAACCTAACCTAACCTAACCTAACCTAATCAACCTTACCTAACCTAACCTAACCTATCTAAACCTAACCTAAACTAACACAACTAAGTCAATAATTTATATTCGCAATATATTATAATAATAATAATAATAATTCAAATAAACTAATTGGAAACAATTTATTGAAAATAAAAAAATATCTCTCGGCCTATTAGGCAAATTGGGCCTTGCAGAGCAGGCCAAGAAATGCGTTCTGGCTATTAGGTACGACATATATATATATATATATATATATATATATATATATATATATATATATATATGTCGTACCTAATAGCCAGAACGCACTTCTCAGCCTACTATTCAAGGCCCGATTTGCCTAATAAGCCAAGTTTTCATGAATTAATGTTTTTTCGTCTACCTAACCTACCTAACCTAACCTAACCTAGCTTTTTGTGGCTACCTAACCTAACCTTACCTATAAATATAGGTTAGGTTAGGTTAGGTAGGGTTGGTTAGGTTCGGTCATATATCTACGTTAATTTTAACTCCAATAAAAAAAATTGACCTCATACATAATGAAATGGGTAGCTTTATCATTTCATAAGAAAAAAATTAGAGAAAATACATTAATTCACTAAAACTTGGCTTGTTAGGCAAATCGGGCCTTGCATAGTAGGCTGAGAAGTGCGTTCTGGCTACTAGGTACGACATATATATATATATATATATATATATATATATATATATATATATATATATATATATATATATATATATATATATATATATATATGTCGTACCTAATAGCCAGAACGCACTTCTCAGCCTACTATGCAAGGCCCGATTTGCCTAATACGCCAAGTTTTCCTGAATTAATATATTTTCTCTAATTTTTTTCTTATGAAATGATAAAGCTACCCATTTCATTATGTATGAGGTCAATTTTTTTTTTATTAGAGTTAAAATTAACGTAGATATATGACCGAACCTAACCATCCCTACCTAACCTAACCTAACCTATCTTTATAGGTTAGGTTCGGTTAGGTAGCAGAAAAAGTTAGGTTAGGTCAGGTTAGGTAGGTTAGGTAGTCGAAAAACAAATAATTCATGAAAACTTGGCTTATTAGGCAAATTGGGCCTTGCATAGTAGGCTGAGAAGTGCGTTCTGGCTACTAGGTACGACATATATATATATATATATATATATATATATATATATATATATATATATATATATATATATATATATATATATATATATATATATATATATACAAACCCTTATAATTGAAACTGAAAATATCAAAATTCTTCTTAAACTCAATTTTCTGGAATTCCTTTGATGTGTTCTCATCCTTATATAAAAACCTTGTTCGCTGCTAAAATACTATTATTTTCTAGTGTGCATTAACATTTAAACAACAGAGGCAGTGTTATTCTGAACGAATTCCGTGTTGCTTTTCATGAAATACTTACATCAGTCCCCCCCCCTCCCCCCCCTCCCCCCCCCCCCCCCTCCCCTTATAGGGGAAGTATTTCACGTATGAAGTTATTTACCTATTCCAAAATATGTCACAACATGTTTTAATTAAAATGGCGATGTTTACACCTGATGTGAAGCAAAGTGCAGGAGTGAGCATTCTGACGCATTGATGTAAAGTGTTATGAGCGTTTTGACGCATTGATGTTAAAGTGTTGAGAGCGTTCTGACGCACTGGTGAAGAACAAAGTGTTCGATTTAGCGGCCGGAGACGTGTAGCCAACGCCAAGTGCCGGTAACGACGCATTATTGAACACAAAACACTCCCGGATTAGACCACCGTCTCACACCATTTCTCCAAGTGAGATATATTTTACCCACCAACCCTCACGTTAATGAGACCATTTCTTACATCAAACCAGCAAGATGACAAACTATTCAAAAAGATTACATTATTATCTATTAAACCACTGGGCAGAGTTGGGCAGAGTTAGGCAGGAGCAGAGTTAAACCAATGGGCAGAGTTTCTTTCACCCTATGCCTCTGTTACCTAGCAGTAAAATAGGTACCTGGGTGTTAGTCAGCTGTCACGGGCTGCTTCCTGGGGGTTGAGGCCTGGTCGAGGACCGGGCCGCGGGGACACTAAAGCCCCGAAATCATCTCAAGATAACCTCAAGAAGATAACCACATGTTAGAAAGAACATTACTAGCTATTAAACCACTTAGGAACATGAGAATTAAGGAAACAACAAGGGTGGTATGGAGCCCATACGAGGCAGCTCTTATTAATATCCACCGAAACTCGTTTATTTGCATGTTTATAGGAGCTGGAGGAGGACATTATTTCCTATTAAACTCAAATTAGATGCCATCGAGAATGAGATTCTGATCCCATCATGTCCTGGGGCCAGATTCACGAAGTAGTTACGCTAGTACTTACGAACCTGTACATCTTTTCTCGATCTTTGGCAGCTTTGTTTACAATTATTAAACAGTTAATGAGCTCCAAAGCACCAGGAGGCTGTTTATAACAATAACAACAGTTGATTGGGAAGTGTTTTCATTCTTGTAAACTGTTTAATAAACGTAACCAAAGCCGTCAAAGATTGAGGAAAGATGTACACGTTCGTAAGTACTTGCGTAACTGCTTCGTGAACCTGCCCCTGAAGTATATCGTATATCTTATCCTGTAGATTGAGAAATACTTCAACCGGCTTCTCGGTGGATTGAAGACTGTATAGCCTTGAGGGCTGGCCATGTGCTCGCTGTATTAGACTGGGTATGAAACGTAACTGCCTTGTGAATGATCTCTGACGTCTGGAACATATGCTCTCTGGAAGGAAGATGGTTATGCGAGTAAAAGCTTGTCCACGTACATTTATAAAACGTACAAGTGTCAATATTAGCAAGTAGTGTTGATTAAATCAATGGCCGAAATGCTTGAGAAATTAAGCTTTAAAATTTCTGATGGGAGAGATATTAAGATGAAATCCACTTCTAAAGGAAGATATTAAGATCTCCTTTAAGATAGTCTATAATGTGGATATCACGGGGGTGACAATATGTGGCCTTTACAAGGAAATATGTACAGTACATATGTACAAGTATGTACATACCCCATCAGTAAGACACTGTCTCTCTCCATATAACATTGATCACCTTGAAAACGAAATTAGGAACCGTAATGCCTAACAAAGGCTCTTTGCATTAGAAAGCGCGATTGTCAGAGCCCTTTGTTGTAAACTATCATTTCCTGCTGGACGCCCAAAACTGTATGTGTCCGTCACTACACACCGGGGCCGTGGTAAACAAGATTTAAACATTCCCGCGTTAATTCCAATCCTAAACAGCTGCAGAATTTTTTTATCGAGTTCGAATAATTGCAGAGCGGTTACTTTGAACACAATTGTGACTATAATTTGTATAATGTTTAAATAATCACAGAGAGGTCCCTTACATCCTCCAAGTTTAAATTTGCTTTCAATATGAGGAACCTTCCGGGTTCAGTGAGAGTAGAGTCAATATGCACACATAAACACAATCACATCAGCAGCATATAGTAAGCTGGCGAACATCAGGGCGGCCCTCATGACCGTAGACAACTGTACAAAACACCTTAAACAGCACATGTTGGACCAGAGGCAGAGTATGCAGCACTGGCCTGGAGCCCCAAGCTTATAAAACCCATTCAGAAGACTAAGAAAGAATGGAGCCACCACGATGGAACTAAAATCACCTACACTAGGAGAAAGACAGACTACATGATCCCGACATACAAAATACTTAGGAATATCGATGACATAGAGAGAATGTTAAGGTGGAGCAGGAACTTAACGAGAGGCCAGGGGCCAGATTCACGAAGCAGTTACGCAAGTACTTACAAACCTGTACATCGTTCTTCAATCTTTGACGGCGTTGTTTACATTTATTAAACAGTTTACAAGCATGAAAACTTCCCAATCAACAGTTTTTATTGTTATAAACAGCCTCCTGGTGCTTCGGAGCTCATTAACTGTTTAATAATTGTAAGCAAAGTCACCAAAGATTGAGAAAAGATGGAAAGGTTCGTAAGTGCTTGCGTAACTGCTTCGTGAATCTGGCCCCAGGCGTGGAAGTCACACACACGAGACATAGGGATGTGAAGAAGCACTTCAACAGTTTAAGGTCAGCAAGCAAATGCGACGAACTAGAAGGATAAATACTAGAGAGACTAATATTCATACTCTACATACATATATATTCATAATATTCTATAATATTATTCATAATATTCATACTCTACTCTAGCAAAAAGTCAGAACATCCTTCAGAAACTTGAATAAGGAGCTTTTAAGATCACTATATGCCGCCTATGCCAGTCTTAGAGTATGCCGCCCATGAGAGTCTTAGAGTATGCCGCCTATGCCAGTCTTAGAGTATGCCGCCCATGACAGTCTTAGAGTATGCCGCCCATGACAGTCTTAGAGTATGCCGCCCATGACAGTCTTAGAGTATGCCGCCCATGCCAGTCTTAGAGTATGCCGCCCATGACAGTCTTAGAGTATGCCGCCTATGCCAGTCTTAGAGTATGCCGCCCATGAGAGTCCTAGAGTATGCCGCCCATGCTAGTCTTAGAGTATGCCGCCCATGCCAGTCTTAGAGTATGCCGCCCATGCCAGTCTTAGAGTATGCCGCCCATGCCAGTCTTAGAGTATGCCGCCCATGAGAGTCTTAGAGTATGCCGCCCATGCCAGTCTTAGAGTATGCCGCCCATGCCAGTCTTAGAGTATGCCGCCCATGCCAGTCTTAGAGTATGCCGCCCATGCCAGTCTTAGAGTATGCTGCCCCATCGTGGAGCCCCCATCTAAAGAAACACATAAGCTAAAATATATGCAGAAATTTGCAACGAGACTCGTCCCAGAGTTGCGAGGGATGATGTACGAAGAGAGACTGAAGGAACTAAACCTGACGACGTTAGTAAGGAGGAGGGAGACGGGGGGACTTGATACAGACGTACAAAATCCTTAGAGGGATTGACAAGGTGGAAACACATGAAATGTTTACAATGAATATCAATAGAACAAGGGGGCATGGATGGAAGCTTGAGACTCAGATGTGTCATAGAGATGTTAGAAGGTTTTCTTTTAGCGTAAGGGGCAGTAAATGGAACGACCTACAGGAGCAGCTTGTGGAGGCTAACTCCATTCATAACTTTAAAAGCAGGAATAATAGGGAAATAGGTCAGGAGTCATTGTATTAGACAACCAACGACTAGAAAAGCGGGGTCGAAGGGCTAGAGTTCGATTCCGCAGCACAAAAAACGAGAACAAATGTGTGAGTGTACACACACACACACACACACACACACACACACACACACACACACACACACACACACAGTTGTCCCTAAGTACACAGGAAGTACATCTTCTTGAGATCTTGAGATGATTTCGGGGCTTAGTGTCCCCACGGCCCGGTCCTCGACCAGGCCTTCGCCCCCAGGAAGGAGCCCGTGACAGCTGACTAACTCCCAGGTACCTATTTACTGCTAGGTAACAGGGGCATCAAGGAGAAAGAAACTCTACCCATTGTTACTCTCCGGCGCCCGGGATCGAACCCAGGACCACAGAATCACACGTCCAGTGTTCTGTCCGCTCAGCCACCGGCTCCCTACACATAGCAATAACTCCTACACACACTTTACATGGTCTTAGAGATTGGGACGCAGATACTTCCACAATGTAGTAAGAGTCGTTTCCTAATTACTAATACTTCCAAACTATAAAAAGCGCCTTTTATTCTACCAAAACCTTGATTTCGTAACCAGGCGAGTAATATTTTTTTAAATTTCCCGCTTCCCATGAGTAAACTGACGAATTGGCGTGTTGTCGTTCGTACACAGCCAGAAAAAACCAGCTTACGAATAATAATTAACATGTTGACCAGACCACACACTAGAAGGTGAAGGGACGACGACGACGTTTCGGTCCGTCCTGGACCATTCTCAAGTCCCTTCACCTTCTAGTGTGTGGTCTGGTCAACATACTTTAGCCACGTTATTGGGACTCATCGCCTGAATAATTAACATGTATTTATACCTCTTACCCGAAAAAATTTACCGTAAAAGATGTAGAATCGAGTTGTTTTTCGAGAGATTTTCAAGTCTCTGGTGACCTGGCAGCCACTCTCCTCACAGCAAGGTCTTGATGATGTTGTAATCCCGTGTAAGAGCCGCGCCCAGTGACCCGGGGGGCAAGAGACGGGCTGCTTATCTTCATCAGAAAGCAGTGCGGCTTAGAGGCTCCTGGAGGCGCAGTCAACGAAGATCGGGGTTACAAACCCGCTCGTGTCTGTAACGTGTTTGTAAACTCGTTCGTTCGGGTTACAAACATGTTACAGGCACGAGCGGCCTTCCCTTCCAGGCAACTTGTCAGGGTGGAAAGCGCCAAGACATTACTGTATAGCACTGGGAAGGGGTCAAGATAAAGATTAGGGATGGGCTGGGGGGAAAGGAATGGTGCCCAACCACTTGGACGGTCGGGGATTGAACGGCGACCTGCATGAAGTGAGACCGTTCGTGTAGGAATAATAGTCATTTTCTATACATTGAAGGCATAAGCAATTAGCAAATACCACTTATTACTCTGGAATAAAAAAAAATGTTACACAGTCAACTGACGTTTTAACGCGTTTGTTTTAATATTTTCATCCATGTTTAACTCGTATATAATTATTAATCTTTTAATTATTGTAATTACCAAATTCAATATAATTATATCTTTAATTAATATGATTAACAAATAATTTGTTTTGACCTTGTTCCTGATAGTTAAACTAAAATGTGTAGTGAATAGTAAATTAATTTTGATTTAGAGTCTGATTTTTCCTTTTCTTGCAAGTAAAATAAATTGCTGTTCTCGGTAATTAATTTGTTCATAGAATGAGAAACTCCACTAAGATTTGTAATTAAGATAAATGCACAAGATCTGGTATCATTATTATAAGTGTGTGTGTGTGTGTGTACTCACCTAGTTGTACTCACCTAGTTGTGTCTGCAGGATCGAGCATTGACTCTTGGATCCCGCCTTTCGAGCATCGGTTGTTTACAGCAATGACTCCTGTCCCATTTCCCTAATATACCTGGTTTTAAAATTATGAATAGTATTTGCTTCCACAACCTGTTCCTGAAGTGCATTCCATTTCCCCACTACTCTCACGCTAAAAGAAAACTTCCTGACATCTCTGTGACTCATCTGAGTTTCAAGCTTCCATCCATGTCCTCTCGTTCTGTTACTATTACGTGTGAACATTTCGTCTATGTCCACTCTGTCAATCCCTCTGAGTATCTTATACGTTCCTATCATGTCCCCCCTCTCCCTTCTTCTTTCTAGTGTCGTAAGGCACAGTTCCCTCAGGCGCTCCTCATACCCCATCCCTCGTAGCTCTGGGACGAGTCTCGTTGCAAACCTCTGAACTTTTTCCAGTTTCATTATATGCTTCTTCAGATGGGGACTCCATGATGAGGCGGCATACTCTAAGACTGGCCTTACGTAGGCAGTGTAAAGCGCCCTAAATGCCTCCTTACTTAGGTTTCTGAATGATGTTCTAACTTTTGCCAGTATAGAGTACGCTGCTGTCGTTATCCTATTTATATGTGCCTCAGGAGATAGATTAGGTGTTACGTTACGTATATAATATCATATATTCAAGCGCTTTAAGTGTTACACCCTTTCCATTTACTAAGATCTATAACGCTAAACCTGGCTGTCCTTCCCATTCCATCAACTCTACATGAAAAACCAAACCACTCAATTTAATCACTTCTATCCGACAAGAGAAGGAAAACAGCCCCTTTCATTCCACACAAAGATGGAGCCAACGTCTCCCCATCCCACACAAGGAAGAAGCCAACCTCCCCCCATCCCACACAAGGAAGAAGCCAACCTCCCCCCATCCCACACAAGGAAGAAGCCAACCTCCCCCCATCCCACACAAGGAAGAAGCCAACCTCCCCCCATCCTACAGAAGGAAGAAGCCAACCTCTCCCCATCCCACACAAGGAAGAAGCCAACATCTCCTCATCCCACACAAGGAAGAAGCCAACCTCCCCCCATCCCACACAAGGAAGAAGCCAACCTCGCCCTATCCTACACAAGGAAGAAGCCAACGTCTCCCCATCCCACACAAGGAAGAAGCCAACCTCGCCCCATCCTACACAAGGAAGAAGCCAACGTCTCCCCATCCCACACAAGGAAGAAGCCAACCTCGCCCCATCCTACACAAGGAAGAAGCCAGCCTCTCCCCATCCTACACAAGGAAGAAGCCAACGTCTCCCCATCCCACACAAGGAAGAAGCCAACCTCTCCCCATCCTACACAAGGAAGAAGCCAGCCTCTCCCCATCCTACACAAGGAAGAAGCCAGCCTCTCCCCATCCTACACAAGGAAGAAGCCAACCTCCCCCATCCCACACAAGGAAGAAGCCAGCCTCTCCCCATCCTACACAAGGAAGAAGCCAGCCTCTCCCCATCCTACACAAGGAAGAAGCCAACGTCTTCCCATCCCACACAAGGAAGAAGCCAGCCTCTCCCCATCCTACACAAGGAAGAAGCCAGCCTCTCCCCATCCCACACAAGGAAGAAGCCAACGTCTCCCCATCCCACACAAGGAAGAAGCCAACCTCTCCCCATCCTACACAAGGAAGAAGCCAGCCTCTCCCCATCCTACACAAGGAAGAAGCCAACGTCTCCCCATCCCACACAAGGAAGAAGCCAACCTCTCCCCATCCTTCACAAGGAAGAAGCCAGCCTCTCCCCATCCTACACAAGGAAGAAGCCAGCCTCTCCCCATCCTACACAAGGAAGAAGCCAGCCTCTCCCCATCCTACACAAGGAAGAAGCCAGCCTCTCCCCATCCTACACAAGGAAGAAGCCAACGTCTCCCCATCCCACACAAGGAAGAAGCCAACCTCTCCCCATCCTACACAAGGAAGAAGCCAGCCTCTCCCCATCCTACACAAGTGTAACGGGGGGTGGGGGAAATAGCTCTATCTTGTCCATTATTCCACCCCCCAGTTAACTAACGAGGCCGGGGGAAACAGCTCTCTCTAGTCCGTTATCCCGTCCCCAGTTAGCTAACTATTCTAGAGCACCTCCAGAGTTCCTAAGGCAACCTCTCTCGTTCAACACGTTGTAACCTAGGTATTTGACTACCTAGGTGCTAAGACTACAAGGCGCCGTAACTGGATCAGTTACCCAAAACTCTAGAGAGAACTCTAGAATACAAAATCATTGCCACAAACGTATAAGAGGAAACGAAAGGAAAGAAATGAAAAGTGAAGTAATTAGTGAGGGTTTGGGGTGAGAGGTAGAGAGGTGGGAGGAGCGAGGAGGGTCATTAGTTGAAAGTGAGAGTTTAGAGAGGGGGTGGAGGGAGAGGTGTAGATAGGTAGAAGTAGAAGAGTAGATAGTAGAAGTAGAAGAGTAGATAGTAGAAGACGAAATGCTGCCACCATCCATTCATGATCATTACATACAAGACAAGGAATGGAACTTGCCTGTATCACAAAATTCTCAAAAGATGTTATCATGAGTTCATTATTAGTATGTTCCCTCTGTACCATGTACTCATTAAAATCAGGGAACCAATAATCCCCGAGGCTTTCTCACCTCAACTCAACTCTAGGGACACAGTGAAAGACCATTTAAATAATAAATTCAACAATTATATTTTTCATGATAAATATCATAACTTAAGCAATCCAATTAAAATGTTAAAGATTAATATTCAAAGTGAGTCATCCTCCAAGAATCTGAGAACACTACAATTGACTGCCCCTGATCGTCACACAACACTTGTAAAACACGACAAGTCACCTTAATGTTCACTCACCGAGGACTGAGTCTAAGTTGAATAGAGAGGGGGGGGGTCTGTAGTTGACAGAGACTCCCGCCCTGCCGGCCGACAGCCTCCCTGCTAGGGCCGTCTCCTCTGCTCTGCTCGTCTGCTGTTCTCTTGATTTAATCCTCCATGCTCGATAGCTCTCCGAGTTTATATTGGGGAACCTAGTAGCTAACTCCGCCCACAAGTAGATAGCCTCCGGCACTCTACCAAGCCACTCCTTAAACGTCGGCATGTTTGAAGGCTACCAGACTACAACTAAGAGATTATCAGAAGCAAGGTGAAATTCGCATGATCTGACCTCAGGTCACTTGGGGTCATTAACGCTTTGAGGTGTGAGTTCTCAGGCAGACAACTGGCGCCTCTCAGATCCTTGTCTGTGACTCATGTACTCTATGTATGTATTAAACTAAACCAAACACTTTTACAGTGTTACATCTCCCCTTCTCCCCGAAATAAAGTTTTTGCAACACTGCTAAAGCAAGCTAGCTGTGTGCAACAACTTTATTAACGAAAAAAAAAATACATCCTAGCTAAACAAATATACATCATCCTACTCTAAAAAAATGAAATATATAGACAGACGTCCATTGTCTCTGGCTGGGCGACGTCACTGCTTGGTCTTGTAGATAATCCTGTACCACATTTCTTCAACACAACTGCCTCCGTCGCTTCTCCGTCGTTAACGCACAACAACCCTTGGTCAACCCGAAAGCCGTTACTACTTGAACTGCGCACAGGACCGTGGAATTCGGTTGTCCCAGCTGATCTGTAATTGGCCCTACGTCAGTCACCATGAGAGACGTATATTGGGGTTCTTCACAGCTATAGGGACTACAAGTTTCGAGACCTTCATATAGTTGCCAACAGTAGAAATCCCATCCTACTCTTCTTCCTCCCTGTTGCTCCAGCACGCCTCCTTCAGAGAGCTACTTCTGACAGCCACATCAAGTCCGCACGACACAGGAAGAATCATTCAACAGAGCAACATGCTTGCAGGAGGGGCGGCCAGTTAAGGCAAACGATCCTGTCTTGCAATTACGCTCCATGCAATGATGCTGACACCAGCAAGGAACACGAGGCATCGTGTCTCACTCAGCTTGTCTTATCTTCTTCTTCTTCTTTCTTCTTTCTTCTCTCTTCCTCCTCCCATGGGTCTTTGACAAGCGACCTGGGGTCCATTGGGGTCCGTCCGTCCTGGGGTCCATCCTGGGTAGACCGATGTTGGTGGGACAGACTGGAGTCGTTGTTGCTCCTCTTCCATCTTTACTGGGTCGTCTGGGGTCGTCTGCAGAACGACCTGGGGTCCAGTCCGTCTTGGGGTCCGCTGGGGTCCGTCCGTCCTGGGGTCCACTGGGTAGACCAATGTTGACTGACCGAGAGGGCTGCATCTTGGGGTCCCCTGGGGTGGTGATGGTGGTGGAGCCATGACCTCCAAGTAGTGGGCTGGTCGTGGTGGTGGTGATAAACGCCCGTGAGTATGGTACACAGCAGCCGTCTCCCTCTTTTGTATGTGTGTCTCTCCTCTCTTCTGGCTCCCACCTGTGGGTGAACAGAAAGGCGACAATACCCGTGTTCCATCTTGTTGTGTGACCCTGTAGTTTGTATAGGGTTCACACAGTCCAATTATAAGCTCTCCTCCTGGCAACAACTACACTTAAATTTTAATAATCCAATTAACTCTGAATGATACTGACTTGGTGGAACATAAAACAGTAACAGAGTAAAGTTAGAGAAGAGAGAATAAGGTCATCACTACTTAATTTGTCACTAAACCAATCTCCACAATAAATATCAAAACTAATAGACCAAACACTAGCCTAACTTAACTATACCGTTCCTAATCTTAAGTACATAATTAACCGTTACTCCCACCCTTAACCTACAGCCACCTACGTGACCCAGAGTGTTTCCCTAGCATCTCCGCCGGTCAACAACTCCAAACTGTTGCCACCCCTGTGACCAGACTATCTAACGTCGAGCGTCCCCAACGTGAAGTCTACTGACATACTAAGCCTCCCCCTAGCATGCTGTACAAGACCAGTACACCTCGGGTTATTGCGTTCAAATGGAGTAAAACAGTCGATCGCAATAATCTGAGCAGAACCACACTTAAACTACTTAAGAACTACACCTGCCACTCCCCACTGACCTGGAGACCAGCGGTGGCTGGGTGTCCCCGTGGGACATGCGAGGTCACCTGTCACACTCAGCTGACCTGCACTACCAACACCGCTAAGTTCCCAAAATCGCCAAATCTTATCACTAACATAAATCACTACACACGCAAGTTCTGGTGAACATTCCCTGAACTACACAAAACTCACAAAATCACTAAACCACAACACCAGAGAATCACAATCTCCTAACCTGAAAACTCGCTAAATCGCGAAAGTAAACACCTGTCAAGATCTCCCTGATAGCGCCTGAGCGGCAAAAGGACACGTGGGACTGAACAATGTTAAAAGAACACCAACTACCTACAACATTGTTCAACACCGCTGCCAACATTGTAACGGGGGGTGGGGGGAAATAGCTCTATCTTGTCCATTATTCCACCCCCCAGTTAACTAACGAGGCCGGGGGAAACAGCTCTCTCTTGTCCGTTATCCCGTCCCCAGTTAGCTAACTATTCTAGAGCACCTCCAGAGTTCCTAAGGCAACCTCTCTCGTTCAACACCTTGTAACCTAGGTATTTGACTACCTAGGTGCTAAGACTACAAGGCGCCGTAACTGGATCAGTTACCCGAAACTCTAGAGAGAACTCTAGAATACAAAATCATTGCCACAAACGTATAAGAGGAAACGAAAGGAAAGAAATGAAAAGTGAAGTAATTAGTGAGGGTTTGGGGTGAGAGGTAGAGAGGTGGGAGGAGCGAGGAGGGTCATTAGTTGAAAGTGAGAGTTTAGAGAGGGGGTGGAGGGAGAGGTGTAGATAGGTAGAAGTAGAAGAGTAGATAGTAGAAGTAGAAGAGTAGATAGTAGAAGACGAAATGCTGCCACCATCCATTCATGATCATTACATACAAGACAAGGAATGGAACTTGCCTGTATCACAAAATTCTCAAAAGATGTTATCATGAGTTCATTATTAGTATGTTCCCTCTGTACCATGTACTCATTAAAATCAGGGAACCAATAATCCCCGAGGCTTTCTCACCTCAACTCAACTCTAGGGACACAGTGAAAGACCATTTAAATAATAAATTCAACAATTATATTTTTCATGATAAATATCATAACTTAAGCAATCCAATTAAAATGTTAAAGATTAATATTCAAAGTGAGTCATCCTCCAAGAATCTGAGAACACTACAATTGACTGCCCCTGATCGTCACACAACACTTGTAAAACACGACAAGTCACCTTAATGTTCACTCACCGAGGACTGAGTCTAAGTTGAATAGAGAGGGGGGGGGGGGGTCTGTAGTTGACAGAGACTCCCGCCCTGCCGGCCGACAGCCTCCCTGCTAGGGCCGTCTCCTCTGCTCTGCTCGTCTGCTGTTCTCTTGATTTAATCCTCCATGCTCGATAGCTCTCCGAGTTTATATTGGGGAACCTAGTAGCTAACTCCGCCCACAAGTAGATAGCCTCCGGCACTCTACCAAGCCACTCCTTAAACGTTGGCATGTTTGAAGGCTACCAGACTACAACTAAGAGATTATCAGAAGCAAGGTGAAATTCGCATGATCTGACCTCAGGTCACTTGGGGTCATTAACGCTTTGAGGTGTGAGTTCTCAGGCAGACAACTGGCGCCTCTCAGATCCTTGTCTGTGACTCATGTACTCTATGTATGTATTAAACTAAACCAAACACTTTACAGTGTTACACAAGGAAGAAGCCAGCCTTTCCCCATCCTACACAAGGAAGAAGCCAGCCTCTCCCCATCCTACACAAGGAAGAAGCCAACCTCTCCCCATCCTACACAAGGAAGAAGCCAGCCTCTCCCCATCCTACACAAGGAAGAAGCCAACCTCTCCCCATCCTACACAAGGAAGAAGCCAGCCTCTCCCAATCCTACACAAGGAAGAAGCCAGCCTCTCCCCATCCTACACAAGGAAGAAGCCAGCCTCTCCCCATCCTACACAAGGAAGAAGCCAACCTCTCCCCATCCTACACAAGGAAGAAGCCAACCTCTCCCCATCCCACACAAGGAAGAAGCCAACCTCTCCTCATCCCACACAAGGAAGAAGCCAACCTCCCCCCATCCCACACAAGGAAGAAGCCAACCTCTCCTCATCCCACACAAGGAAGAAGCCAACCTCCCCCCATCCCACACAAGGAAGAAGCCAACCTCTCCTCATCCCACACAAGGAAGAAGCCAACCTCTCCTCATCCCACACAAGGAAGAAGCCAACCTCCCCCATCCCACACAAGGAAGAAGCCAACCTCTCCTCATCCCACACAAGGAAGAAGCCAACCTCTCCTCATCCCACACAAGGAAGAAGCCAACCTCCCCCCATCCCACACAAGGAAGAAGGCAACCTCTCCTCATCCCACACAAGGAAGAAGCCAACCTCTCCCCATCCCACACAAGGACGAAGTCAGCGTCTCCTTTGTTTCCTCAGACATGGTGGGATGCTCCTAGTCTGGAGTCCCCGCTGCCTCCTGTTCCCTGTGTCGCCTGATTCGTATCTCCCTGTCGCAGCATCCAGGGGTCTAGATGTATATCTGGCATCTGAGTTGTTGGCTAGTGTATATCTATGCATACACACTATACATACATACATGTGAGGCGGTGTATGTATGCAACTGTACACGCTTAGGGAAGAGGGATGAGAATGGCTCCTCATATTAACAACATCACACACACACACACACACACACACACACACACACACACACACACACACACACACACACACACACACACACACACACATGATCATTTCACACACGAGGATAAAGTTATGATCTCAAACTGGACTTTAGAGTTATCTCCCACACACCTGCTTCATTTATACACCTGAAACATTAGTTTATTTGCTCTCATTATACGTCGTGTGTTAAATTATATTCCAAGTCGTATTCCTCCTCTCGATGCTCTCTCCTATTTACTGTTCCTCTTCTGTTTTTGTTAATTCTACTTCTTTTCCTTTTTTATTCCTTTAATAATACAATATTTGTATTATCATTCATTGTATTATTATTATCATTATTTTTATCATACATGTAATCATAAACAAATATCCACAAAGTAGAGGAAATCAAAAGCGCTGTCTACTTCCCTCAGGTTATAAAAATTATATATTGAACAGAGTAATTGAAACCTGGCTGCGGGCGAACGTAGACTTTTCCCCCCAGCTGTTCCTACCACGTTTTTTTCGACTTAGCTGCTATAAATTACTTCCAGTTACCTGATGCTTTTACCTGTCTGTTTTTACCTAGCTGTGCTTATCCCTAGTAGCATTTACCTGTTTTTACCTAGCTGTGTTTATCCCTAGTGTATCTCTGTGTACTCTGAGACACACTAGGGATATATAGCTCTAGATATAGCTCTACACTTTTGCTATATCTTTAGTATCTTTTATGTTGTAGTCATATATATGGTACTTATTGCTTTATTGAACTTTTTTTTGATGAGATACGGTTCTCTTATTTACAAGTCCCATTTTTGCAATATATGGAATCGGTGTTGAGGCAAGCTTCTGAACTCACACATGTGTTGAGAACTTGCCACATGTGTTGAGAACTTGCCACATGTGTTGAGAACTTGCCACATGTGTTGAGAACTTGCCACATGTGTTGAGAACTTGCCACATGTGTTGAGAACTTGCCACATGTGTTGAGAACTTGCCACATGTGTTGAGAACTTGTCACATGTGTTGAGAACTTGCCACATGTGTTGAGAACTTGCCACATGTGTTGAGAACTTGCCACATGTGTTGAGAACTTGCCACATGTGTTGAGAACTTGCCTAGGATGTCCCAAGCAAGTGTTGCAGACTGTTGCCTATGTTTAGTGTTCTCTGAATGACTCCTTGGCCAGGTTCCTGGGGAGCTGTCCTCAGGTCCGTCAACTATGATTCGAATATCCCTCAATCAAGTGGTAATCAAGTGGTAATCAAGTGGTAATCCCTCAATCAAGTGGTAATCAAGTGGTAATCCCTCAATCAAGTGGTAATCAAGTGGTAATCAAGTGGTAATCCCTCAATCAAGTGGTAATCAAGTGGTAATCAAGTGGTAATCCCTCAATCAAGTGGTAATCTTGGCCTGATGTCTAATACAAGCTCATTTTTTATTATTTAAAACTTTGGAATTGCCTCTTTCTTGAGCTTTCCAGCTCCTCTGGTTTCTCTTACACCCTGTCTCATTGTCCTATTTCCGATCGAGGTCGAAACAAATGGGTAGAGTTTCTTTCATCCTGATGCATCTGTTCACCTAGCAGTAAATAGGTACCTGAGACACAGCTGCTACGGGCTGCTTCCTTGGAATGTGTGTTCACACGTGAGCGCGCGCTTGTGTACTCACCTAATTGTACTCACCTAATTGTGCTTGCGGGGGTTGAGCTCTGGCTCTTTGGTCCCGCCTCTCAACCGTCAATCAACTGGTGTACAGATTCCTGAGCCTATTGGGCTCTATCATATCTACATTTGAAACTGTGTATGGAGTCAGCCTCCACCACATCACTTCCTAATGCATTCCATTTACTAACTACTCTGACACTGAAAAAGTTCTTTCTAACGTCTCTGTGGCTCATTTGGGTACTCAGCTTCCACTTGTGTCCCCTTGTTCGCGTCCCACCAGTGTTGAATAGTTCATCCTTGTTTACCCGGTCGATTCCCCTGAGGATTTTGTAGGTTGTGATCATGTCCCCCCTTACTCTTCTGTCTTCCAGTGTCGTGAGGTGCATTTCCCGCAGCCTTTCCTCATAACTCATGCCTCTTAGTTCTGGGACTAGTCTAGTAGCATACCTTTGGACTTTTTCCAGCTTCGTCTTGTGCTTGACAAGGTACGGGCTCCATGCTGGGGCCGCATACTCCAGGATTGGTCTTACATATGTGGTGTACAAGATTCTGAATGATTCCTTACACAGGTTCCTGAACGCCGTTCTGATGTTAGCCAGCCTCGCATATGCCGCAGACGTTATTCTCTTTATGTGGGCTTCAGGAGACAGGTTTGGTGTGATATCAACTCCTAGATCTTTCTCTCTGTCTGTTTCATTAAGTACTTCATCTCCTATTCTGTATCCTGTGCCTGGCCTCCTGTTTCCACTTCCTAGTTTCATTACTTTGCATTTACTCGGGTTGAACTTCAACAGCCATTTGTTGGACCATTCACTCAGTCTATCCAGGTCATCTTGTAGCCTCCTACTATCATCCTCTGTTTCAATCCTCCTCATAATTTTTGCATCGTCGGCAAACATTGAGAGGAACGAATCTATACCCTCTGGGAGATCATTTACATATACCAGAAACAGTATAGGTCCAAGGACTGACCCCTGCGGGACTCCACTTGTGACGTCTCGCCAATCTGAGACCTCACCCCTCACACAGACTCGTTGTCTCCTGTTGCTTAGGTATTCCTCTATCCACCGGAGTACCTTCCCTCTCACTCCAGCCTGCATCTCCAACTTTTGCACTAGCCTCTTGTGTGGCACTGTATCAAAGGCTTTCTGACAATCCAAAAATATGCAGTCTGCCCACCCTTCTCTTTCTTGCCTTATTTTTGTTGCCTGGTCGTAGAAGGATAATTATTTTTGTTGCCTGTGTGTGTGTGTGTGTGTGTGTGTGTGTGTGTGTGTGTGTGTGTGTGTGTGTGTGTGTGTGTGTGTGTGTGTGTGTGTTAGAGAAATATATGTAGTAGGCATATAATAGAGGAAAAATAGATGGATTAGAAAGGCTGGGTCCAAGCTGGCTAATAGCTCAATTCTCCAGGCACAAATAGTAAATACACACACACACACACACACACACACACACACACACACACACACACACACACACACACACACACACACACACACACACCTGATTCATTACGTTACTCGTACCTACTAGACTGAAAACGTCCCGCATGTTGTAATGATAATAAATCCTGCCCCAGGAATCCTGACAGCTCCACTAAGCCCTAACCACGACAAACAAGCTACTAACGACTCCCAACGGCGTCACCGTTAATGACTATGTACCGAGTAGTAGAGCCTAAATTAAGCATGAGGCACCATAACGTAGAAAATTAGAGTAGAGTCGAGGTGGCAGGATAAACCATTTAGAGCCATAGAGCCTCAAAGCTCTAATGAACGACTTAATCAAAATAAAATAAATGAGTATTTTTGATTAGACAGAGTTTTTATTATCCTGTCTACCTACCTTTCTGTCTGTAAACATATAGCTTTACCTTTTCTGTCTACCCACCTGTCTGTAAAATATTTTCGTGTGTGTGTGTTTAATAAGAACACATAACGATATTTCCAGTATTGTACAGAGTCGAGTGACATTGGACGGGAAAGACAGAGAGAGTGAAGGTCAGTGGTGCATGACCTTAATCACGGCTCAACACTCTTCCCTCCTGGTGTACAGCTGGTGGAGGCTGTCAGGCACACGAGTCTTCAGGTGGTGAGCCACAGGTGGTGGCAGCAGGCCTGAGGCAGGACCAGCTGGCAATGTTGCACTTGACCGAGCGGCTGGACAGGTGCAATGTCGCGGGAAGGGATGAAGAGTCTCCGTCCATTGCACACTGTCATTTCTGTCTCGTCTTCCTGGGCTTGGTGGGGGAGGGGGAGGGAGAGAGGGAGGGAGAGAGGGAGGGAGGGGGAGAGAGAGAGAGAGAGAGAGAGAGAGAGAGAGAGAGAGAGAGAGAGAGAGAGAGAGAGAGAGAGAGAGAGAGAGAGAGAGAGAGAGAGAGAGAGAGAGAGAGAGAGAGAGAGAGAGAGAGAGAGAGAGAGAGAGAGAGAGAGAGAGAGAGAGAGAGAGAGAGAGAGAGAGAGACCGTTACTGCAACATATAATTTGGGCTAAAAACAATTAGGAATGCTTTTACGATATCCGACAATGGAAACACCTCGTGCCACACCCGCCTAGTTCAATAGACACACAAAAGAGGGGGGGAAGAGGAAGTTGTCAACTGACAAATAATTGAAGCAAGATAATGACATTGTCAATTCTTGGGATGGAGTGGAAGAACTGCTCTATTACCCTCGTTATCATCCTCTATTTCCTTCTCTACGCCTTCACTACCTTCCTTCGTCTATTCGTCATTTACCTAATTCTATTTTCTCATCTCCCACCTCTTCCCTCTATTCTTTATTTCTCCCTTCTCTCCCCATTCCATCCTACCCACATTCTGTCTATACTTTTCTCAATTTCTTTCATCCCGCTCATTCCCTCCCCACCACCATCTCCCTTCCACCAGACCAGACCATCCTACCCCTCCTACCTATCCCACCCCCACCCCACCGGAACCCCAAACCGTCCCACAACCCTCCCACAGGAACCCAGATCGCCAGTTCACCTCGGTATGAGAATCGTTAACCACCAACCGGCAGCTTAACATTCCTGGGAGGGGGAAGTCTTGGTCTCTTACGAGGTGTTTGAAACCTACCTTTAAAAAAAAGTTCTTCAATCGCCCTCTACAGTTGATTGAGCAACTCTGTGGTTGTGCAACAACTGATCAATAGCCAATTTGTTGTCTTACAGATCTCTAATCCTTCCCACGGAGGACAGAGGGAAATATATGCTTGCTAGTTAGCATTATACGTGAATAGGGACGTCTGTGGTTGAAGCAAATGATACAAATGAATCCGCTGATTGGCGGATTATGGAGACGGATTTATCCATGGTGGTTGAGTTACTTAGGCAGCTGACATGTGTATTGTTGCTGGCTACGGCTGACTTCTCGGGGGCCCCTCCTCGGCGTGTTGCGTGTTCTGTGTAGAGTGTTGCGTGTTGAGTGTTGCGTGTTTTGTGTTGAGTGTTGCGTGTACTGTAGTGAGTGTTGCGTGTTCTGTGTTGAGTGTTGCGCGATGAGTGTTGTGTGTACTGTGTTGAGTGCTCCGTGTTCTGTGTAGAGTGTTGCGTGTTGAGTGTTGCGTGTTCTGTGTTGAGTGTTGCGCGATGAGTGTTGTGTGTACTGTGTTGAGAGCTCCGTGTTCTGTGTTTGAGTGCTTCGTGTTCTGTGTTGAGTGCTTCGTGTTCTGTGTTGAGTGTTGCGTGTTCTGCGTTGAGTGCTCCGTGTTCTGTGTTGAGTGCTCCGTGTTCTGCGTTGAGTGCTCCGTGTTCTGTGTTGAGTGCTCCGTGTTCTGTGTTGAGAGCTCCGTGTTCTGTGTTGAGTGCTCCGTGTTCTGCGTTGAGTGCTCCGTGTTCTGTGTTGAGTGCTCCGTGTTCTGTGTTGAGTGCTCCGTGTTCTGTGTTGAGTGCTCCGTGTTCTGCGTTGAGTGCTACGTGTTCTGTGTTGAGTGCTCCGTGTTCTGTGTTGAGTGCTCCGTGTTCTGCGTTGAGTGCTCCGTGTTCTGCGTTGAGTGCTCCGTGTTCTGCGTTGAGTGCTCCGTGTTCTGTGTTGAGTGCTCCGTGTTCTGTGTTGAGTGCTCCGTGTTCTGCGTTGAGTGCTTCGTGTTCTGTGTTGAGTGCTCCGTGTTCTGTGTTGAGTGCTCCGTGTTCTGCGTTGAGTGCTTCGTGTTCTGTGTTGAGTGCTCCGTGTTCTGTGTTGAGTGCTCCGTGTTCTGTGTTGAGTGCTCCGTGTTCTGCGTTGAGTGCTTCGTGTTCTGTGTTGAGTGCTCCGTGTTCTGTGTTGAGTGCTCCGTGTTCTGTGTTGAGTGCTCCGTGTTCTGCGTTGAGTGCTTCGTGTTCTGTGTTGAGTGCTCCGTGTTCTGTGTTGAGTGCTCCGTGTTCTGCGTTGAGTGCTTCGTGTTCTGTGTTGAGTGCTCCGTGTTCTGTGTTGAGTGCTCCGTGTTCTGCGTTGAGTGCTTCGTGTTCTGTGTTGAGTGCTCCGTGTTCTGCGTTGAGTGCTCCGTGTTCTGTGTTGAGTGCTTCGTGTTCTGTGTTGAGTGCTCCGTGTTCTGCGTTGAGTGCTCCGTGTTCTGTGTTGAGTGCTCCGTGTTCTGCGTTGAGTGCTTCGTGTTCTGTGTTGAGTGCTCCGTGTTCTGCGTTGAGTGCTCCGTGTTCTGTGTTGAGTGCTTCGTGTTCTGTGTTGAGTGCTCCGTGTTCTGTGTTGAGTGCTCCGTGTTCTGTGTTGAGTGCTCCGTGTTCTGTGTTGAGTGCTCCGTGTTCTGCGTTGAGTGCTACGTGTTCTGTGTTGAGTGCTCCGTGTTCTGCGTTGAGTGCTCCGTGTTCTGTGTTGAGTGCTCCGTGTTCTGCGTTGAGTGCTCAGTGTTCTGTGTTGAGTGCTTCGTGTTCTGCGTTGAGTGCTCCGTGTTCTGCGTTGAGTGCTTCGTGTTCTGTGTTGAGTGCTCCGTGTTCTGTGTTGAGTGCTCCGTGTTCTGTGTTGAGTGCTCCGTGTTCTGCGTTGAGTGCTCAGTGTTCTGTGTTGAGTGCTCCGTGTTCTGCGTTGAGTGCTCAGTGTTCTGTGTTGAGTGCTCCGTTGTTTAGTGAACTGTTGTGAGTGTTCTATGTTCCCCGTTACGCGATTAATTTAAAACCAAACAAGGGGGAACTGTGAACACACTCGTCAAACAAGGCCATTAACCCTTACCACCACTTAAGCTCGCGTCAACGTTCGGGTCCAAAGTGCGGAGAAATTATCGTAAAACCGTATCAATATTCACCAATTAATATTCACGCGTAACTAACGCAACCCATTTTGGATTTGTGATCTTGAGGTTATCTTGAGATGATTTCGGGGCTTTTTAGTGTCCCCGCGGCCCGGTCCTCGACCAGGCCTCCACCCCCAGGAAGCAGCCCGTGACAGCTGACTAACACCCAGGTACCTATTTTACTGCTAGGTAACAGGGGCATAGGGTGAAAGAAACTCTGCCTATTGTTTCTCGCCGGCGCCTGGGATCGAACCCGGGACCACAGGATCACAAGTCCAGTGTGTTGTCTGCTCGGCCGACCGGCTCCCACATGCCACACACATATTTTTAATGTGTCTCAGTCCGGCACTAGTTTCTTGAGCTGTGGCTTAGTCGTAAATGTGGTCCATGGGTCAGATTCACGAAGACGTTACGCAAGTACTTACGAACGTCTACATGTTTCTTCGATCTTTGACGGCTTTGGTTACATTTATTAAACGGTTTACTACCATGAAAACTTGCTAATCAACTGTTGTTATTGTTATAAACAGCCTCCTGGTGCTTCGGAGCTCATTAACTGTTTAATAGTTGTAAACAAAGTCGACAAAGATTGAGGAAAGATGGACAAGTTCGTAAGTGCTTGGGTAACTGCTTCGTGAATCTGGCCCCAGGTTTCCAGATGTGGTCTCAGCTGTTGTTTCTATCCCAAATTCTTGCTATTACAGGTCATCTCCCGCAGACCACATGGCCAACCACATGTGCTGAACCGTAGAGTGACGGCCTCGCTTCATGCAGGTCGGCGTTCAATTCCCCGAGACCGTCCAAAAGGTTGGGCACCATTCCTTCCTCTCCCCGTCCCATCCCAAATCCGTATCTTGATCTAGTTCTAAGTGCTATATAGTCGTAATGGCTTGGCGCTTTCTCCTGATAAATCCCCTCCCTCCTTCTCTCCCAAGACCACCTTATTCTCGCACAGTACGAGTGCTCACTGCGCCTGCATTGTATCCACACAGCACCGCTCGTGTGCCAGGTAAGTCCACCACGGGCTCACCATAGCCCGTGCTACTTGGAACTTGTTCCGAGTAGCTGAATCTATAACAACAACAACTGCATTGTCCCAGCCTACAGATTCACAGTCTGGCTCTGAGGGTTCCCTCCATTACCATATCACGCTCCTGATTTCTGATGATACCTCTGATTTACAGAAGGGTCATGAGCGTTTAGTATTCAATATATGGCATATATTTGCACCCCCCCCCCCACCCCCCCCAGCAGCCGACATATCTGCTCGTTCAGTCCCACAACTTCTGAAACCTGAAAGGGAATCCACCGGAACTGCATCACCTTTGATCAAGGGGATTTTCACGGCTTCCTTATTTCAGTAATTTTCTTATAACTTTCAAAGGCATTTGAAGAGCATTTCTTGAGCAAGCACAGATCGGTGCTTCCCCTTTGTGCTCCCTTCAGTGTAACTTAAGAGACATAATAATGTGAATTACCTCTGTCTCGGCTCAAAAGCCACTGTTCGAAAACCGGGTATTTTATTTTTTATCTCATTTGCATTTTGGAACGATTTTTCACTCATTAAAGCGTATGCAGCTCTCGCTCTCTTGCTAATAGGATTAGCAGAATCATCTGTGCAGCCATGATTCATGCTTCCTCCTCCTCCTTCGCTTCCTCTTTACAGCATCTTTCTATTGTTCATCTTCCTCATCTCCGCCCCTCTTCTTGTCCTCAAGTGAACACAACAACGTTCCCGAACATCTGGCACGCGTATTACATCTGCTTGATGGAAGGAACCCACGTGGCGGGGTGGGTTGGTGGCAGGGTGGGTTGGTGGCGGGGTGGGTTAGTGGCGGGGTGGGTTAGTGGCGGGGTGGGTTAGTGGTGGGGTGGGTTTGTGGCGGGGTGGGTTAGTGGCGGGGTGGGTTAGTGGCGGGGTGGGTTAGTGGCGGGGTGGGTTAGTGGCGGGGTGGGTTGGTGGCAGGGTGGTTTGTGGCGGGGTGGGTTAGTGGCGGGTGGGTTAGTGGCGGGTGGGTTTGTGGCCGGGTGGGTTAGTGGCGGGGTGGGTTAGTGGCGGGGTGGGTTAGTGGCGGGTGGGTTTGTGGTGGGGTGGGTTAGTGGTGGGTGGGTTTGTGGTGGGGTGGGTTAATGGCGGGTGGGTTAGTGGCGGGTGGGTTAGTGGCGGGTGGGTTTGTGGCGGAGTGGGTTAGTGGCGGGTGGGTTTGTGGCGGAGTGGGTTAGTGGCGGGTGGGTTAGTGGCGGGGTGGGTTAGTGGCGGGGTGGGTTAGTGGCGGAGTGGGTTAGTGGCGGGGTGGGTTAGTGGCGGGTGGGTTAGTGGCGGGGTGGGTTAGTGGCGGAGTGGGTTAGTGGCGGGGTGGGTTAGTGGCGGGTGGGTTAGTGGCGGGGTGGGTTAGTGGCGGGGTGGGTTAGTGGCAGGATGGGTTTATGTGGAGAATATAACCAAGGATGGATTGAGTGCCTGCAAGTAGCTGAACCTTAAACCTGTAAGAACAAATCCACAAGGGCCGTGACGAAGATTCGAACCTGCGTCCGGGTTATTAAACCTGTAACTCCAGCCGTACTTCAAGAAGTGAAACACCTAAAAAGTCAATAAGGCGGCGCGGTTTTCAGTAACTCACAAGACTGTCAACGGTAATCCGAGTGGGGGAGAATTGAAAACCCATCGTGACTCGCCCGGCTTTCCAATGTAGAGGTTTATGAGATTCTGATTCTACATTCTAGATTAAGCTGAGTGAATGAGAAGAGTGAATAATACTGTTTTGTAATGTTAATTTTATGATAAACCCTTAAACTGCTAAACGATTTAAGAGCCTGATATCATACGCGATATATTAAGTGCGCGATATCATACGTATTGAGCATAGTAAGGGTTCAATAGTGAATGTTTGCATATTTTCTCTCATAGGAATGACACACGAATTTTGGGGGTAGATAATTGTATACTGTAGTGAGGTCAGTTGATGTGTGAGAATATACATATTTGTGTATGTGGACGTTGTATTGCTGTAGAAGCACTAATAATAATAATTTATTTAGGAAGAGTACATACATAGTTGCAGCGTTACAGTACAAACATTGTGTTAGAGTTAAAGATAGATGTAGTACACACAATACCTTAAGGCACTAGTACGCATAGCGTTTCGGGCAAGAGATTCGGGCATAAATAATAACTTATTATATGATGCACAATACTCTGCTACTGCTCATATGGTGTGATGGGTGATGATGATGACACTACAGACAATTACAGCACCATAATATAGTATTCATATAAAATATTTAATGTGTAATTTGAATACAAATATTCAAAAATTGTTTGAAATCAAATCAAATTTTTTTCGTGTGATTGAATGACATTAATGTTCGCTCAGGGCAGCATGATACGATAAAAAATGCCACGCACTGAAATTTTATGAAAAGATCAGTATTTACGAACAGCTCAAAGGCATATGTCCCCCCCCCCCCCCGGTTAGTTCCTAGTATCCATAGACAGAAAACCCTGATAGGTCTACCTAGCCACACTGCTCACCTTCCTCTGCATGCCACCCACAACAGTGAGTTGACTCCAACGTACCTACTTAACTGCCGAGGCATCAGGTAAAAAAGGAAACGTTGCCCAAACACTTCTGTCATATGGCTGAAAGAGACCCGTGCCGGGGACAGCTCTGACCCTTAGGTCACAGGAGCAGATGGCTGTGATTTATGATAACAACGCCATGGTGTTACACCCGTGGGCCACCTAACAGCGGTACGTGTACTGTTGTGATGTTACAGCGTTGTGTAACAAGGCAGTTACGACCACAACACTGAGAGGTCACGTTGTGTGCCTCCTGGCTACTCTCGCTGTTGGTAGTCTACATCTCAAGTGAGGTCAATGAGCGTACTCGCACCTCAACAAGCACACTGAAGTCTGTGTACACCTAGGTCAGTACACCTAGGTCAGTACAGTTACACCAGTATATCTAGTCGAGTACAGCTAGGTGAGTACAGCTAGGTAGGTCCACCTAGGTGAGTACAGCTAGGTGGGTCCACCTAGGTGAGTACAGCTAGGTGGGTCCACCTAGGTGAGTACAGCTAGGTAGTCCACCTAGGTGAGTACAGCTAGGTAGGTCCACCTAGGTGAGTACAGCTAGGTAGGTCCACCTAGGTGAGTACAGCTAGGTAGGTCCACCTAGGTGAGTACAGCTAGGTGGGTCCACCTAGGTGAGTACAGCTAGGTGGGTCCACCTAGGTGAGTACAGCTAGGTGGGTCCACCTAGGTGAGTACAGCTAGGTAGGTCCACCTAGGTGAGTACAGCTAGGTAGGTCCACCTAGGTGAGTACAGCTAGGTAGGTCCACCTAGGTGAGTACAGCTAGGTAGGTCCACCTAGGTGAGTACAGCTAGATAGGTCCACCTAGGTGAGTACAGCTAGGTAGGTCCACCTAGGTGAGTACAGCTAGGTAGGTCCACCTAGGTGAGTACAGCTAGGTAGGTCCACCTAGGTGAGTACAGCTAGGTAGGTCCACCTAGGTGAGTACAGCTAGGTAGGTCCACCTAGGTGAGTACAGCTAGGTGGGTCCACCTAGGTGAGTACAGCTAGGTGGGTCCACCTAGGTGAGTACAGCTAGGTGAGTACAGCTAGGTGGGTCCACCTAGGTGAGTACAGCTAGGTGGGTCCGTCTAGGTGAGTACAGCTAGGTAGTTCCATCTAGGTGAGTACAGCTAGGTGAGTACAGCTAGGTGGGTCCACCTAGGTGAGTACAGCTAGGTAGGTCCACCTAGGTGAGTACAGCTAGGTGGGTCCACCTAGGTGAGTACAGCTAGGTGGGTCCACCTAGGTGAGTACAGCTAGGTAGGTCCACCTAGGTGAGTACAGCTAGGTGGGTCCACCTAGGTGAGTACAGCTAGGTAGGTCCACCTAGGTGAGTACAGCTAGGTGGGTCCGTCTAGGTGAGTACAGCTAGGTGGGTCCACCTAGGTGAGTACAACTAGGTGGGTCCACCTAGGTGAGTACAGCTAGGTGGGTCCGTCTAGGTGAGTACAGCTAGGTTGGTCCACCTAGGTGAGTACAGCTAGGTGGGTCCACCTAGGTGAGTACAGCTAGGTGGGTCCACCTAGGTGAGTACAGCTAGGTGAGTAAAACATAAGCGGCATGATTTAATAAGGTCTCCGGCTGCTCGAATGAGTGATGTGGGAAGAGAAAATGAACACGTGAGAGGAACTCAGAATCTGTGGTGCTCGCCTCGACGTGCTGGCAGAGGGGAGGGTGGGTTGAGCTTCGGCTCTTTGGTCCCGCCTCTCAACTGGTGTCCAGATTCCGGAGCCTATTGAGCCCTATCATGTCTACGCTTGAAACTGCGTGTATGGAGTGTGTTTCCACCACATTACTGACTAATGCATTCCATTTGTTAACTACATTCTAACTACATAACTGAAAACATTCTAACACACACACGCAGCATGTGGTGTGTATGTGCGTACATGTGTGCGCGCGTGTAATTACCTAAGTGTAGTTACAGGGTGAGAACTACGCTCTTGGTGTCCCGTCTTCCCAGTACTCTTTGTCGTTTAACGCTTTGACGTATAATGTGCGTGCGTGTATACGTGTATGTATGTGCATTTACGTGTGCGTGTGTGTGTGTGTGTGTGTGTGTGTGTGTGTGTGTGTGTGTGTGTGTGTATGTGTGTGTGTGTGTGTGTGCGTGTGTGTGTGTACGCATGCACTCCCTAATTATCAAGACAATCGACATGAGAATGGTCCAGGACGGACCGAAACGTCGTCGTCGTCCCTTCATCTTCTAGTATGTGGTCTGGTCAACATACTTTTAGCCACGTTATTGTGACTCATCGCCTGCACCCTCTAATTCCCGCCAACTGGACACAAACAGACCACTATACCTAACAAAGACACACTCTCCCCAGACAAACACTTTCCGAACAGAACTTCAAAACTAAAAAAAACAGATCCCGTTCCCTCCAAAAAAAACTTGATGGCATGAAGCGAGTGTGTAAACACCTACCAGCGTGCCTGAGAAGCGTGAAGTTTGTATATTAGGACCCGTCTCAGAATAGTAATGGGAGTCCTCAGCATCTTAATGGTTGTCTTAGCGTTCTCCTCCGTCTCGTAACATGATGGATAGCCCTTGGGGGAGGAGCGAAATATCTCCTTTCAGGGAAAAACCAGTGTTTTGATAGCGAAGCATTTCGTGCCAGAGTGTGTGGTAATGGTGTGTGAGTGGTTGTGTGTGAGTGGTTGTTTGTGTATGTGTACGTGTGTGTGTGTAGGTGTGTGTGTGTGTGTGTGTGTGTGTGTGTGTGTGTGTGTGTGTGTGTGTGTGTGTGTGTGTGTGTGTGTGTGTGTGTGTGTGTGTGTGTGTGTGTGTATGTGTGTGTGTGTGTGTGTGTGTGTGTGTGTGTGTGTGTGTGTGTGTGTGTGTATGTGTGTGTGTGTGTGTGTGTGTGTGTGTGTGTGTGTGTGTGTGTGTGTGTGTGATGAGGTGGTGGTGCTGATTGATTAATTGATGAAGAGTTAAGTCACGCAAGAAGTGGGCTCGGGCATGATAAATGGTACTTTTTTGGGGGGAGTGAATATGATCTATGTTCGTGAAAGGATATACTGACTCTCTCTCTGAAGAAGCACACAACTCTTTATCAAGAATAGGTATAACTGAATGGATATTTAAGCATAACTATGCTAAGATATCCTCTACTACGGGGGAGTGAGGTCTAACTCTCCATGCCCCGCCTAACAGCCTTGATGTACCTGTTCCGTCACAATTTAACTAATCTGTCCTTCGCATTTTGTTGAATCTGGACATGAAGGTGACGAGAGAGGTGGCTTCCACAACTTCTCTTAGAACATTCCACTTGCTGACCTCTCCTTATATTTCTTAGACTCATTTGCGTTTCCAGCTTCCACCAATGGAATCTTGTTCTGCTTTCTACCAATTTAAAGAAGCTGTTCTTGCCCAAATTGTTCAATCCCCTCGGGAATCTTGTATGTCGTGATCATATCTCCTCTGTTCTTATCTCCTCTAGCGCTGAAGGGAATGGGTTAGCTGAGGATGTACTCTGGGGGGGTGGGCTGGGGTGGGGGAAGGGTGTGGGGGGGGCCGAGGATATATAATGAAGGGCGGGCTGGTGTGGGGGAAGGGTGAGGGGGACCGAGGATGTATAATGAAGGGTGGGCTGGTGTGGGGGAAGGGTGTGGGGGGGGCCGAGGATATATAATGAAGGGTGGGCTGAGGTGGGGGAAGGGTGTGGGGGGCCGAGGATATATAATGAAGGGTGGGCTGGGGTGGGGAGCAACAAGGGAGGAGGAGACAGATGAGCAAGAGTGTGTGCTTGAAAACCCAAGGAGGAGCCCGCAGCAAGTAATAATGTTGGTTATGCGTCATTAGTGGTGGAGTGTGGTGGGGCGGGAGTGTGGTGGGGAGGGAGTGTGGTGGTGGGGAGAGTGGTGGGGCGGGAGTGTGGTGGGGAGGGAGAGTGGTGGTGGGGAGAGTGGTGGGGCGGGAGTGTGGTGGGGAGGGAGAGTGGTGGTGGGGAGAGTGGTGGGGAGGGAGTGTGGTGGGGAGGGAGAGTGGTGGTGGGGAGAGTGGTGGGGCGGGAGAGTGGTGGTGGGGAGAGTGGTGGGGAGGGAGAGGGGTGGGGAGGGAGAGTGATGGGGCGGGAGTGTGGTGGGGCGGGAGAGTGGTGGGGAGGGAGAGTGGTGGTGGGGAGAGTGGTGGGGCGGGAGAGTGGTGGTGGGGAGAGTGGTGGGGAGGGAGACGGGTGGGGAGGGAGAGTGATGGGGCGGGAGTGTGGTGGGGCGGGAGAGTGGTGGGGAGGGAGAGTGGTGGGGCGGTGTGTGGGACGGGGGTGGGACGGGTGAGGGGGGGGGGAGGGGGTGGGAAAGGAAGGAGAGTGGCGGGAATGAAGAGTGGTGGGAAGGGAGAGTGGGGGTGGTGCAACTCGTCCTCCTAATAGAACGTCGCATTTTGACGTATATAAACTACCTGAGGCCAAAAATTGTCGTACTAGAAAATGATAGACGGATCGCGAAATTGACATACTGCCCCCGTTTTCTGTTTTGAGACCTCTGTCAGGTTAGGATAAGGGTACATTAGTAAGACAGTTTCTTGACGTCGGGAAACCTTAGGGAGGACCGGGCCTGGGTGGAGATGAGGAAAAGAGGTGAAAAGCGCCTTCGTATCTGAGAATATAAGCGCCAGGTTTAGGTCTATGTACCATTACGGGGCTATTCACGCCCGTGCCACCTCTTGGTTTGCTTAATCTTCATCAATCTATGTGCCACCCCCCGTCTGGCCCTATGTACTTTGTGCGTTATTTGAGCGCTTAACGCTCCAGTTCTTCCTCGTATCTGACCCTACAGCTTGAGGATGGAGGTGGCTTCTATTACCTCTCCAATCTCAGTGTATTCCTCGCCAGCGACCACTGCGCTCTTGCGCTCGACTACACACTTGAATTGCTCGAGGCCAGGCATGGGAAAACTACAGAACAATATATACACACTACAGAGAGCCTGACATGAATACCAATATCGGTATATATATATATATATATATCTATCTATATATATATATATATATATATATATATATATATATATATATATATATATATATATATATATATATATGGGGGAATATCGGTTAAGTGAACTGTCGGAACAATGCCTTTCCCACCGCCAACCTGTTGTTGACAGTCATGCTTGTCTCTTCCGCCCGTTTGTTGACACATACAATGATCTACACCCGTCCCAACCCATTGTGTGTGTGTGGTGTGGGGAAAAAAAGTAGTTAGTAAACAGTTGATTGACAGTTGAGAGGCGGGCCGAAAGAGCAAAGCTCAACCCCCGCAAACACAACTAGGTGAATATTGAGGTCCTAACCCATGGCAACACCCTGGGGGACCTAAACCATGGCAACAGTTACGAATTTTAAGCCACTGACCACGTCAAAGATTAAGTCATAGGGTGACGTTGCCATTGACCACGTCATTGGCAACGTCACGTCATTGAAAGAGCATTGATAGACACAGCAACCCTGAGCAAGTGGCCGGTGGCTGCGTGCTGGCGTCGGCACGTCTGGCCGCCTCGGTGTCCGGAGGAAGACTGGTTAACATTTCCCAGCCAGCAGACACTGACACATTCCTGAATGTTTAATTAAATTGGCGCGTTACTACA